>NW_017731373.1:7141373-7198479 GCF_001890085.2 Hipposideros armiger | reverse complement strand
GGCCAAGAAACCTCCCCCGACCCCGCAGCGGAACTCCAGCATCAAGGCCGGCGCCGGCGCCGAGCACCCTGAGCCGAAGAGGCCCTCGGTGGACAGTCTGGTCAGCAAGTTTGCTTCGCCAGCGGAACCCTCGGGGTCTCCCAGCAAAGAGACCCCACCACCTCCTGCAGCGCCCCCCAAACCTGGAAAACTAAATCTTTCTGGAGTTAACCTTCCCGGAGTTCTCCAACAGGGGGGTGTGGCAGCAAAGTCCGCCGTCCTGAGCGGGCGGGCCAGGGACGCCTCCGCGGCGGAGTTTCCTTCCCCTCCGTCGGACTCGGACTTCCCGCCGCCGCCGCCTGAGCTCGAGCTCCCTCCGCCCCCTGCGGAGCTGCCAGCCGCGTTCTCGGGAAACACCTCTCCGAAAGTGGCGGTCGTGAACCCGCAGCCGCAGCCGTGGGCCAAAACGTCGGTCAGGAAGGCGCCTCCGCCCACACGACCCAAGCGGAACGACAGCACCCGCCTCACGCAGGCCGAGGTCTCCGAGCAGCCGGCCACGGCCACAGTCGTGCCCCAAGTGCCCACCTCGCCCAAGTCCAGCCTTAGTGTCCAGCCTGGGTTCCTGGCTGACCTCAACAGGACACTACAGCGGAAGTCCATCACGCGGCACGGCTCGCTGTCGTCCTCCCGCGTGTCCAGAGCCGAACCCACAGCCACCATGGATGACATGGCACTGCCCCCGCCACCGCCCGAACTGCTTTCCGATCACCAGAAAGCTGGTTATGGAGGCAGCCATATATCCGGCTATGCCACATTGCGGCGAGGGCCGCCCCCCGCGCCCCCCAAGAGAGACCAAAACACCAAGCTCTCAAGAGACTGGTAGTTACCGCAGGACTCGGTTTTCACGGTGTCTGTAATCAGTTCTACAATCAGCTCACCTGATCATCTATGAATTCAGGTGTTCAGAGCCTCCCGGTATGTTGTTATTCAGGTAGTGTCCGGCTATATGTGTGTGTGTACGTGTGCGTGTACACGCATAGCTATACATAAGGTAGTGTGTGAATATATGTATACATGTGTGTGTTTATGTATATATCTAGCTGAGAGTGATTCTATTTATTCCTTTTCTCCTAATCTGAAAATGGGTGTTGTGTATTTTGGGTGGAAGAGGCATGGAAAGGGGTGTGTGTCCTATATCCCTTATGGTTTCTATTATCAGTCGTGTGGATTGGACCAAAAAAACTTGCGCTGACTTATTGGGAAGGTATTTTACAAGTGTCCATGTGCGGCCATCTGTGTGTGTTGTGTATTTTATACTAAGTGGGACATGTACAAGGTGCTGCACCGCAGCTTGGGAAGACGACCGAAATGTTGGTGTATCTGGGCTTTGGGTTTTTCCTCAGTTGGCTGAAGTTAGAACTGCTTGACACTTCCTTACTGGACATAAAGGGGCACTTTAAATCAGGAAAACCTCTCCGCTTCATAGAACGGGTAAAGAGTTCAGTATGGGGAGCCTTTCCCAGACGTGGCTGTGCACCGGAAGCAAGTCCCTGGCCTAGCTAACCATTCCCGTCGCAGCACCTGACCTAGGACGTGCTGCCACAGGTGAGCTCTTTCCCGACAACACGTGGATCATTTAGTGTTAGAATCCCGGGTAGTTCTTTGTGTATGCTGGAATCCTTTCCTTCATGGGCTTTGTGAAGCTTTATCAGGCTTGGCCTCGTGATCCTTGCTTGGACTTATTGTAAGAGAATACCCAACACAGTACCCCGGAATGCTGTCCCAGTATGTCTTTGTGTCACCGGTTATCTTCTTATACTGTATGCTTTAGATAGATGTTGATATTAGGTATCTGTAGACAATTGCTATATCAAATATACCCATCCTGTGTCCAATACGGCGCATCATTACGAAAAACAAATCACCTTTCTGAAATGTGTCTTTTGTGTGTATTGCTCTCTAGAAGGATGGGATGATTAGAAGAGAGAACAAAACTGGCCCCTGTACAGGTATCATTGATCAGGTTGTATATGGATTGTAACAAGTGATACAAAGAATTCCTTTGAGTACGGGACTATCATGGAGGGGAAAAGAATCAGTGAGCTTGTGGTACTGGAGCACCCTAGGGCCCTTGCCTGTTGGAGCCTGGTTGTGGAGATTTGTCCAGATTACCAGGTGTTCTGATGGAGTAGTGCAGCCCAAGTACAGGAAGTGACGTTGCATATTATACATGTGCAGTCTGGCATAGCATGAGTGCATTGCTCTAATGACATACTATAATTAGGCTTCACACTACACTTCTTAAGCTTTTTTTTTCCTGTGAATTTTCCTTGGTATCTGAGAGAAATGTGATGATAAATTGACTGTTAGGAATAAAATGCAATCTCAGAGTTGCTCTTAGAATAACAACTAGCCACCTCAGCAATGGTAAATGAGCACATCTCATGACGAAAGTCTCTGCCTGTTGTGACTAAGGATTAGCAGTGCAGACTATGAAAATCTCTGACACTGTCCCACAGGGACAAAGTCAGGCCAGTGTAGTGGGGCAGACAGTAACTCACTCAAGAATAAGTGAAGGTTGTACTGTGTATACAAGATGCCCATATAACCCGCTCTCCAAGAAAGTACCACATCATACAGAGTAAGTGACACCTCTCTCCGTTGTTACATCTCTGCGGCATTGTTCAGTATGTTTATGTGGTTATAGAGCAATAAGAATATATACCATTGTGCATTTTTTTAGAGCCCTGCTTCTTTAAAAGATACCTTTTGGATATTTTCAATTGCTCACAAAGTTTTGTGGGCTTGATATTGTTATGCTTATGAAGTGACCTTTAACATCTGCATTAACTTGAGTGTGCACAGCAGTTGGGTAACGTTTGTGTAGATTGCCAAGCTCCACTGTGACTCATAAGTGAAGTGATTTCCTAGTCTCTGCTTGCAGTTTTATATTCTAAAAATCACCCTTATCTGTGGGTAAAGAGTTAATGAGAATGTGAATCCAATGATATATTCATCACTAGGGTTTTTGTGGTGGTGGTGGTCTCTATACATGAAGGTGGACAACTTTAGTACTGTTCCTTTAATCTTCCCTCACCAATGATTTGAGCCCTAAGATATGTCCTTTTGTTTTTTTCAGTGTGGGCTTTCTTGGAACTTGTTTGTGTCAGTCCTAGTGACAGCCATCCCTGGACTGATGCTTTCAGTGTATCTTTTTCCTGAAAGAGCAGACATCCTTTAGAACAGTAGGGACATGGAGAACAGAGCTGGGTCAGAGGAGGCACTGCCTGCCAATTTTACCCTAATCCAGTGGCTTGTCTGACAATAGGTTGTTTCTTTTTACATTTCTCCAAAGATGGAAAAGGCTATTAATCAACTTTTTTCCTTTGTTATATGTAAAAGAACTGAATCAAAAAAACCAAATACTTTATATTCTAGTGGTTTTATTCCCTAGTGGGCTTTTTTAAAATTGGATTTCTGTTGGGCTGTAGTTTTGTAGGGTTTTTTTGTTGTTTGTTTGAGACTCCTGTTATTTTTGTAACTGTTTCTTTTCTCTGGAGTGTTATGGTAAACACTACTGCCGGCTGACACTAGCACTGTGCCTTCTTTCACTGCCTTCTGCTCAGCAGCTCTAACCCAGCAGAGCTTCTTCAAGTCAGAGAAAATCAGGACAGTTAACTTGGTTGTACTGAAAACCGAACAGCATGCCTCCTGCTATGGGGGCAGCGCAGACAGGGCCTGTTAGAGCTAGTGACCTGGTTAGGTAGCAGCACACTTAACTTTTACCACAGGTAATTTCAAAATGGGATCACCCTATGCTTCAAGTTTTGGCACCGACTCTGAAGGTCAGCAACAACTTACATCAAGTTCAATGGTACGAACATAAATGTTAGACTGTTTTCTACTGAAATTTTATCAGGTTGGCTTTTACTGCTCAAATAAATACATTTTCTTTCCTTAGCTACTATAATTCTCACTTGGGAAAAAGTAACGTATCTTAAGGTTTTTACAGATACCCACTTAACTGTAAATTGGATTTTTAAAATATCTAAGATTTTTTAAAATAAGAAGGATTGCTGGCTCTTAAAAGCTATAGGAAATGATTTTTATCAGAAAATTTCAAATTAAGTATTATAGACATGGTGTTTTACAGGCAAAAATCAAGGTGCTCCTGGCCACTGACGGCATATTCTAAGGACTGTGAACTATCTTGGAAGTCCCCTCTTTATGTTAGTGCACTTGCCACTGAAAACAATGCTGAGTTTATCAAGAAAGTTAAACAAAATTGGGAAATCATGAATAATTCCAGTAGATTGACAACTCAGATCAAGGATAATAAGAGCTGAGCATCCAATTAGAGTTCAGAAGCTGCTATTCTGGGAGAATACAACTGGTAATAAGTGTGGGTCAAGGATGTAAATTAGACTGAAAAAAATTTCAAGTAATGATGTGGATTGGTTTGATTTGACTATCAGGGCACCAACAGAACCTTTCTCACCTTTTTTTCCTCTGCTAAAAGCAATTTTATTTTACAAACACAAGGTGATTTTAAAACAAGTAAAAAGTGTTTTCCTAATTTTATACATTACCAAACTTTTTCATATACCTTCAGAACTAACAAATTGTAACTAATGTAATCTCACAGATTTTGTTCAAATTTAGACCAACTGAACCTGTATGACCCTGCATGATTACAGCTTTAAATGAAACAGGTATAATAATTTGGATTTATACACTTGAGAGGATGCTATCTCTAAAAATGACTTTAGGTTACAAGTATCTTTTGGCACTTTGAGTCTTATATACTTCATATCATTTGTATAAAGCAGGACATCCCTTATCCTGTAGGAATATGTATGTGACCACTCACAAAGCTGAGATTTGATCCATAGAGAGAGATGCAAGTGGAATAGAGTTAAATATCCCACTATCTTTTAAGATTTGTTTTCCTTTAAAAATTCAGTAGAACACTGTTTCTACACCTTTACCACTCCATCCCTCAAACTAAACAAGTGCTCTGTTGTGCCCTTAGGTCTATATGTAAAAGAAACCTGAAATTTAGCTGTAAAATAAACTTACTAAATAAAAATAAGCAAAACAGTATACTTGATTAACACTTGGAGGAAATAATCTGTTGGTTTGCTCTTTGTTTGTTGAAGTAAAAAACCATTTAGAAGAGAAAACATTATCTGCTATAATCCCCAGTGCCTTGAACTCTTTGGAGGAATAGCGTAAGAAAAAAAATCTAACAAGCAAACTTTGCGGTGCTAATGAAAGAGAAGGAAGGTGACTGATTCTAGTTTACATAAGAAATAGAAAAAGTGACTATCTTACAAGAGATGGCTTCATCTACCTTAATGGGCGGGGACTGGCTGCTTTCTACCAAAGACAGAGAGAAGTGAGTCGAGTCAGGGGGAGGGTGAATACTGCGTTATGTCAGATGGGATGGCGAAGTTCAGAAGCGTGTTGATCACGATGGATGGCTGTTAACACCAACCTCGTAATGGTTGAAGCCTCTTCCTGTTCGTAGGCAGAACATGCTCGCAGCACTTAAAGGGTTTGGAGAAGTCCTTGCATTTTGGGAACTGTCCATTGTTAAATTTATTGTATTCTAATACCAAAAACTGCCATTTTCCATGATTCCTGCCCCTATATTTTTTCCTCTATTTGTAAATAATCTCTCCTAGAAAATAAGCATTAACTGGAATGTTTCAAATGATTTTGCTTAATTTTATTATCAGCCATTAGTGAACTCCTTTTATAGAAATGTACATTTAAAATAAAATATCCTTAGCTTGTTCTAAATGTTGTAAAAACATTGTTTACTGTTTTAAAGGAAAATTGCACATTATATTTAACTGGGATTGCTCCCTCTCCCCATTTCTTTAAAAAATTGAGTCAAGGCTCACAGTGACATCTATGCCATGGGAGCTTTGCTATAAATAAGTAAATAGATACAATGTAGTAATATACTTTTTTAAAGCATGAAAAAGAAGGCAAAAGGAACTGCATTATAAAGTACCTGATAGAAGACATTATTCAAACGATTATGCACAGCTCGGTAAAGATGAAGTTAAAATTTTTCTTTCAGCTTTGTTGCTGTTTTCTTCTTAAATGTAAGCTCTCATTTCATTATGTGCCTTGCTCCCTGATTGTGCAAACCTATATATAGATAGATATATAAATATATATATCTATCTATATATATATATATAGATATAGATAGATAGATATATGAGAGAGATATATTCAGTACTACTGACGATGTTTTTGTTCTACTGCTGGATTAAGTTATTTCCCAAGTTACTCTTGCCAGTTACTGTCAGTGAACTGTTGTAATGGCTTAGGACAGTAGTCACACAGTCAGTGTAAATTTGTTTTTCAGTTACATGTTTTCATTATGTCAGCTTACCCAATCCTTAATAAAAAGAATACATCGATTTCATTTAAACATGGGGACTTGACTGTTTGTGGATCGGCACCTTTAAGCACCTGGTTTTGCTATTTCTGTCGGGGTACCCAACCACAGGCTGTGCGATACAAATAAATTGTGAAGGTAAATAAACTACAATTTGATGTGTTCAATTGGTTAACCTTTAAGTAAAGACTATACCAACAAACTAGGGAGCTTTGGATATTAAATACATTAGCAATTGTGATAACTTTGTAAAGATGTTTTTCTTTAAACAAAGCACAGCTAGGTAGAAACTAGCACAAAAGGGATCCTTTTTGTTCCGAGCTTTGGTATCACAATTGTGTTGGACTGCATATGTCAAGGTATGTATAATTGTGTATTCTAATATATTCACAAATCACTTTTCTACTATTTACCAAAACTAGTGCAAAAAAATAGAAACTCTCTTGATACTAAAAGAAATATATGTGGGGGAAAGCAATCAGAAAAGTTCAGGTTCACTTACAGCACAAATAGTGATACAAAAGTTGTAACAGCTGTCTTGAAAAAAAAAAACTTGAGAGGCAACTTGTTTCAAGCCTCAATATTTTAAATATTTGAAGTTTTTAAGACTTGCTACAAAGGAGTGCCCTGTGTTTAGAGCAACAGAGAAGGATCCTCCAACACAAACTTACATACCGGTAGCCTTAGAAAGAAAAGAGGTTACTTGCATAAATATATTCACAAGACACTTAGATATACTTTGTGGGTTTTATTTAGGTCAAGTTCTTAGTACACAGCAACAATTCCAAATACAATTTCAAAATTAAAAAGTGAATGCTCCCTCCTCTCATGGAGGTGGTTAATGGCACACACAAGAAACATCACTGGCAACAGCTCCCTCAGGTTTTCCTGCATGGTTTTTCCTAAACGCAACACCAATCCTTGCCCTCCGGGAGCTAAAAGTACAACTGGCCAGGTCACAAATTGTTTACGTTCTTTTTTGTAAACCACTTTGTTGTTAAGAAAAAAGATGCATGGACACAAAATATGAAAAAACCGCTTTTCATAGAATTCTGAAGTTGCAAAAGATGGTTCCATTTTAATGTGAAGATAAGCTTTTTGTTTTGGGGGTTTTTTTTTTTTTACAAAAAAATCTCAAGATATTTAGCAAGGATCAATTATACACACAGCTAGGCCCTGTCATTTCATTTGTCTTTTTTTTTTTTAAAGAATTATGTGATTTTCAATAAGAAATGGGACTGAAGATGAGCATACAGTAAACTTAAGGTAATGAGCTCAGTGCCTCTGTTGAAAATAAAGAACTGTTTTATAAGGCTCTCTCAAATAAGGCTGTTAGCTGTGCTCCTGCCAGTGCTGAAACATTTTTGCTGCATACACCTAATGGAAAAGACCATTTGTATTAAGCATAGTTTTAGAAGGATTAAAATGAAGCTTTTTCGCTAATTAGGGTTGTACTTAGTACACGCATTTAAACAAGTTTGAATACTTGATGATGTTTATAGAAACATAGCACATCTTTTCAAGTATCTTCCTGAGGTACTTGAAAGCAGACATCAAGCAGAACTCCTAATTTTTAAAGAAACATACAGCACATTCAATTAAGACAGTTGTAGAGAATACCGGAGCAGCACTGAGTCAGGAACTTTACTGTTACTAACTAGCTGTTACCTGAACTGAATGAAACATCTAACCTCATCAGTAAAATGAGACTAAATAAACTCTAGCTCTACAATCCTATGATTCTAAGTAAAAGCATGTGAGGGAAATGATCACCTTAACACCAATCAGGAGTTCCTGGCCAAAGAAGTTCTGAAGTGATTCAGATGCACATTCTTTTCAAATACTTGGCAGTCACCTGCCAATTCCTCCATCAACTCCTTTTCAAAGAGCAAGGTGGCTCTTTGAAAAGAACAGTTCCTAATGAAGAAAGGTCACCTGCTAAAAGAAAATGAACACAAAAGGATAAAATAAACAGCAAACTACCATCATTTTGATGCCTCTCAAACAGAAAAATCTTAAGTAATCATCTTAACATAGACTGCTAAGGAGCACAACTCCGTTACCAACATCACTGTAAAGATGCACAAAACAGTCTCTAGCTGGGTAATAAGCAGAAGTGAGGGGGGAAGGGAGGGGAGGGTCAGATGTCTCACTGGTGACTCGGGAACCAGCGAAACACAGGCCCTTGCCAGCCCTGAGGTGCCCCTGAGGGAGACAGCAAGTGGCCAAAAGATGGGAAATACTGAGAAGACATCTTACAAGATTCATATTTTTTTCAAACACAGCAGACTGAATCTCTCAGGTCTCGATTTTGACACATTAACACTATTTTTGTTTCAGATTTATTGCCTTAGCCATAAGGTCAACAACAAGTGTATTTTCATCCATATTCCCATGGCCTTTCAAACAATACCAAAAAAATGTTTCTAAAAAAGGAACAACTCTTCACTTAAAAAAAAAAAAGAAAGAAAGAAAAAGGGGAGCTAATACCAAGTCAAAAAGAAACATTTCAGGAGGGAAACATCCCCTCCCATGAGGTTCTCTCTATTTTGATAACACAGTTGCTCACTGGTCAGCACATTTTGGACTTGGATCATCCTTGCCACATTTTATGTAGCATGTAAGATTTCTACATTCATCTGGAATTCCTACTGCCAACTGTCTTGTCTCATAGTTGACAAAAAGAAAAATGGGGGGAAGTTATGATAAAACAAGAAATACTACCCTCAGACTATTAATAGCATACAATCTATGAAATATTACATACATTAAAAGTCTCCAATTACTGTAGGCCTGGCCCATCATTATTACATAGTATCTTTCCAACAATATATAGAATTCAAAACTACAAAAAGTTAAAATATGCAGAAAATCCAACAGGTATTGTTTTTAAAAAGAAGTCACATTCACATTAGTTCTAAATGATACAGAAAACATCAGTGGACCCATGGACCCCTGCTGCAGGCCTTCACCAGTGTCTTCTGCACCCCCCTTCTAGCAGGGGTCCACCAAGCAAGCCGACCACCACCTCTTGTTGCACAGTTCTCTGCTTCTGTAGGTGTGAGCTGTGGAAACTGTTTGTTGGACTTCAAAATACCCTATGCCTTATTAAATCCACTAGGCTTTCTCAACAAAAAGCTATTGAAATAAGTAACTGGAACATCTAATCTCCAAAGATTTCCTAGTTACAAACCAACACTAAGAAGAGTTGAACTTACACAAGTATAGTCTAGGTTGGGTCATAATGAAGCTGAAGGCTCAGAGGTCAGCCAGGCTCTTTACTTTGAAGGAAACCAGAATCAACGATGTCGAGCTGACCTAACAGAAGCATGAAGTGGAATGTAGACTGGAGGCAAGTGAATGGAAGCTAAATTCAAAGTGTTGGCGAGAGCTAAAAGCAAAATAGCTGATTTGCAATATGTGGGCGGAAACCCTGCAACGTTAAAACAAAAATAAAGATAAGGGAACTCTATATCTGGGTTTCAGTTAAATGGTGATGAAGTTTTGTGCTCAGGTAACAGGTTCACATATGGAATGTTAACTTCTGCCTACACCATCTGAATTCCCTCACACACTAACACGCATGTTCCTTTTTCAATCAAATTCCTCTATCTGCACTATCTCATGTTCAAGGCCTACATGTGAAATACAGTTGACCCTTGAACAATAGGGATTAGGGGCACTGACTCCCATGCAATTGAAAATCCACCTATAACTGTTGATTCCCCAAAACTTTATAGTAAGCCCTCAGTATCTGTGAGGGACCCCCCATGGATACCAAAATCCTCAGGCACTCACGTCCCTTATATGAAATGGTATAAAACAATGTAAACAGTTGGTCTTCCACGTCTGTGGATTCCCAACTATGGATCAAAATAGTATTTGGTTGAATCTATAAATGCAAACCGTGGGGATATGGAGGGCCAACTGTACATGTATTGAAAAACAATCCACGTATAAGTAGACCTATGCAGTTCAAACCTGTGCAGTCCAAGGGTCAATTGTATAGGCAGCTATTGCTTCTCCCTTTTGGCCCAACACAGGGAAGTTACCTGGCAAAGCTCTCTTCTGGCCAAGTCACTGGGACTGGGAAGAACCCACGACAGCTTTGGGCCTGACCGTGAGCTATTCTATCACCGCAATATCCACACGCTAAGCAGCAAGCCCTCCTGGATTAATAAAATTATTAATACTGATTACAGAAGTGATGATTAAAAGCCTTACAAACCACTGAATTTGAAGGTATAATTAGGCAGATAAATCAATACTTTGTTTTTCTCAACGTTGTATCAGTTTTTATCTATGTAATTGGCCCTCCCACTATTCTCAATCTGAGATATAAGGTTCAAATTCTTAGCAAGGCAGTAACTTCAAAAGCCAACCACAAAATCAGGAGACTACATTTTGTAGAGGTAAGCGAATACACAACTCAGCAGCAGCTAACACTGGCCATTAGTAACATTCTGAGAGCACAGTAGTAGCAAGCGTTTTATTCCCAGCGACTATCAAGAAATTTGAAAATAACTGCTATTTTAAAAAAAAAAAAAAGTTTTTCTAAATTGTGAAAGAAGCAAAGAAATAGTTGGTCTGACTTCCAAGATCCTCCTCCTCCAAATAGCGCCTAAGGCACGGATTTAGGATGCCTACTGAGCAGAGCGTTTCCACAGTTCAATCTCCAAAAACTTAGGGAACCCTCACGTCTAGCTCCATGCGCCCACGTCAGCATGTGAGACGGGCTACAGCACCTCACACCTGTGGCGCACTGGCCACTAGTGGCAACGCAGCCTCACACAGCAGCAGCACATTACAATCACACGGGCAATTGTCAAACACCCTCAGGATGTTTGGAGACTCATTTCATCACCCTCATCATCTACAAACAGAAACATGAAGGGGTGCAAGTCAATTCAGCATGAACTCTGGTGCTGAGAGAATGAAGGATTTACAGTGTTAAAGAGGAAATGAGCCATCTGAAACTATAAAAATGGTTAAGTATGGTATTTAAACATGGGTCCCCCCCTCCTAACACAAGTGGAAGAAAGCAGGCTGTGCAGCCGGGTATGCGGTCGCCACAGGGCTAACCCCTAGCACAGGCCCTGAAGAACATCCAATGCCACAGACTCTGCAGGAGGAGAAATCCCACGGGTGTACAGTATTCCTGAGAAAGATCCCAGATTTTGTTCTGAATCAGTCTTAACCTGATTTGTTTTACATAGTTACGCTGTTATACCTGTGACATGTTCAGAAATGGTCACTTTATTTCAATCCAGATAGCTCAGCATAGTACAAATGATGACGGAAAGATCCAATTGTTCACACTCAGCTTGCTTTTTTTGTTTGTTTTAATACTGGGGGATAAACCGAAAAAAAGAAAAAAAACAGTAAGTAGTTTTTATCATTTGTATCCTTCATTCATTTCACTGGAGGGGAATCCCAGGGCCTTTTGATAATCTGGGAAGACCTGACTATTCCTGCGAGGGAAACAGCCATGCCGAGCTTTACTCAGAGTAATGCATGATCGACTCCACGTAATTCCCGGGAAAGAGCCCAGTCACTCCATTCATAACTCCCTCATACCAACCATCGTCATTCTTCTTGATGACATAAATAATGGCTCCTTCCTGAAAGGACAGCTCATCTTCCTTGTCTTTTGTATAATCATAAATTGCCACAACTGCAGGGAAAAAACAGGATGTGAAAGAGAATAACATTCTTAGAAAGACAGAACCAAATATCTATCCTTTCCCAATTTCTGCAGTACTTCAAATACAGTAACTTTCTAAACACACACACACACACCCAAACTTTTTTTCAAATATCCAGTCCTATACAATGGAATCCTATCTTCTTGAGATTATGTTCAAAACAATATAAATGGCAAAAAAATCATAGTCAAATTACCCTTCAACAGCCTATGGGAAAATACCTCATAGAAGAGAGACACACAATCCCATATTGGGAAAGATGACTATTTCTTCAGTTGAGCTTATATTGTTGAAGCACCGTATTGTGTTAAAAACACCTGTCTTTAAACATTAGAATTATACTAGTGCTTAAGATACACTCTGAGGGGTAAGTGAGAAAACGAGATACTAAAGAAATAGCAGAGTTATGTCTCCTGCCTCTCACTTTCTGGAGCCCATATCTATCCACTGAGTAGGACAGTGGTTGAATCCCCACAGGTTGTAATATGTGGATGATTGGGATCCCTATGCATATTCTTTCAAAACACAGGTTGCATTATGCCACAGATTTAACATACTCACAGTAACAGATTGATGAGAACCAAGATGCCTGTAAGCGCTCCTGTGATTTTCATTGGTTAAATATTAATAACTTGGAAACTGGGGCCTTACAGTGATATCTGGGACAAGCTTTGGTTCCTAAGTATAACATCTACCTCAACAGTTCCATTAAACTGGATACACTAAAACTTGCTCCAATCCACTTGAAGGTTTCTCCTTTTCATTAAAAGATCCTCTACCTTTTTTGTATCACTCAGAATTCACTCAATAACGTCTCCATCTATCCATCACTCTGAGAAGTATATACTGACTTAGTTTCTCATGCAACCTTAATCATCACATAAAGAAGCAAAAAACTGCAACAGGAATTTCTGAAACACTGCAACTTGCCCCAGTTAATTTGTGTTTCTGGCTTGCTTTAGTAAAATTAAATGGTTTTCTTAAACTCTGAATATTTGCCATAATAGGGATCTATTAAGGATGTCAGAAAATACTTTAGAGGGGCCTAGGAAGAGTTTATAGTGTTTATTTCTCAAAATATAACCAAAGCACTAAACAATTAAATATATAATTAAATGACATACAAGTTTAACTATAAATAAGAGAAAATAAGATATGTATTATTTCTAGTCAACCCAATATTTTTTTGTTTTGTTTTGTTTTAAGTTGATAACATTCTTGGTGCTCACAGAGATGCAAACCCATTGAAAACTCAGAAAAGAATATCCCCGAGTCCCGTCAATCCTACCTCCTAAATCTCCCCCATCCAACACTTCTCCATCATCACCATCAGTGCCCTGGACAGTGCGGCAGTCTTTCAACTGCAACATACACAATGCTGGGGGTACCCGAGGATTTTCTTAGCAGCATGAGTGACATGATTTTGGGGAGACTTCTAGAGTCTCAGCTTTTATAAATACTATTCCCAAAGCTGATCTGCTTGAGCTACCTTCAGTCAGGCATCAGTCATAAAAGTTCTCAATTCCTCTTTATCATTCTCCTACTGAACAAAAGTATAGTGGCGCACTGTCTTAAAATACAAAACACCTCTGGGTGCCAAATAAACAATTCACAATACTGGTGTGGTATTAAGAAAGAGAATTACTTGAGTAACCCAATCTTTTTGCAAGTTAGATGGCTCCATTCCTTTGCTTTTCAACAAAAATACTTCAATGGCATTATCAACTGACATCATAAAACATTTTTAAAGACAGAACATCATTTGACTTTTGGAAAGTAATTCTGAAGGAGTTAAAACAATTGAGTGACAGGCCATGAAAAATACTTCCATTTGCATCTACTTATTAATGTGAAGAAGGTTTTTAGCATCATTGCTTTAGTTAAGGCCTTCATCTCTTCCTTAAAAAGGTATCCAAGCCTGGTCGTCCCAACTCCTATTTTCCTTTCTAACGTACTCTACACCATTATCAGGTAACTTAAAAAAAAAAAAGTTATAAGTACATGGGAACTTATCAACCCGCTTAAAAATTGCCACAATTTTTCCTCTGTCATCAGATTTTTAAAAAAGAAACCCAAACAGACCTTCCATTCCTAATTACAACTCCCTTCCCTTCCTGCACTCATACCCCAGCCACTGTCTCCCTACAACCCGCCCCAAACATGGCACTACTTACCATGCCCCCAACAACCATGCCCTTTCCCTCAGAGAACTCTGCCTGGATGGCCCTGCCTACCTCTCTCCTCTGCCTAAGAAACTCCTACTTATTATTCAAGACACATCACAAATGCCATGTCCTCTGAGAAGCATTCTGGAATTCCCAGATAGAATTAATAGTACTATTCATTTTTTTGACAATCACAAATGGGGCTGATTTTGAGAGATACAAAGATGAACAAGACAAGAGGCTGTCAATGTCTTGTGAGGACACAAATGTTATCTGATAAATTACCATACGCTGTGCATACTTCTACCAAGAAGTTATGTCACTGAGCTGGAGAACACAAGAACAGTTGGCTTGATGGAAGGAATAGAAAATGGGCACTGACTAATAAGTTGAAGCTGGCCAGGAAGAATTTAATGTTAGTGAACTGTACAGCCAAGACTCAATCCCAGGTCTGCCAGAGCTCAAGCTTAGGAGTTAAGAGTGGGCTTTGGAGTTATACCAGCTAGGTCAAATCCCAGCTCTACCACCTACTAGTTTCTAGAACATACTTAACTTTCCTAAGCCGCTTTTTACTCAACTGTAATGGGAACTACAATAGGGCTAACACCTCAAAGCACTGTTATAGTAAAAGAGGCAATGCACATACAAAACACAGTCCAGCACATTGTATATGGTAAACATTCTACACAAATGTTAGCGTCTTTTATTATCATTAATAACTATTATATCTTTTCCATAACACTAACATTTTGTTACATTCTGTTAACATTATAAATTATTTTTGAACCTCATTTCTTAGTTTGCAAATGGGGAGACTAATTGTCTTATATAATAAGTCTTGCATTATGCCAGGCACATAAATACATGAAAATATCTGTTCTCTACCCTGGTTAAATCAAGATACTTACATATATACATTATCTCCTCTTGGCTGGTATGGGCGGTAATCAAGGGTTAAGATAAACCTTCTTCTATGGCAGTGGTTCTCAACCTTGGAATTATCTGAGGAACTTTATAAAAATTCTGATGTGGGCCCATGACGTTCCCAGACTCTGATTTAACAGGCCTGGAGGTGCAGCCATATTAAACACTCCCTAGGTGACTAACATGTAGGCAGGGCTAAGGACCAGGTCTTAAGGTCTAAGACAGCAAAATGAGTCAGTAGGCAGCAGCCTTAACATTCATACACACTCAAACAAAAAAGCAATCTTGAGCTGAACACTTGGTTATTTTTGTTTTACCAGAAAAAGTAAGGAAGACCTTATTTGGTTTTCATGTTCTGAAAGACCTGAGCTTAACAGAGAGAAATCAAACCTTGAAAAACATCTTAGGGAACAATTCAGGCATATTCTCTTAAACTTTAAAGAGTTACCTGGGCTGAAAACAAACTTACTTTCTTCTCTTAACAAATCTCTCCAGATTTTTACAACATGTCCACTGAAAAGCCAATTTTTCTAAAGCAAAACTTCTCATTTTGCTTTTCTCATAAGGAATAACTGAGCTGGTTTTTCAGAGCTGAAAGCTGTCATCACTTTGTCTCGGACAGTGTTAAAATCAGCTGGGGAGTGTGTAAAAACATGTCAGTGCACAAGGCCACATCTTAGTGCAGTGCCTTGGGCTGAATTTTGTCCTCCTTAAAAACAGCTTTATTGAGGTGTAATTTAGATACAAAACACAAGCATTTAAGTTCAATGAATTCTGACAAATGTATGCGCCCGTAATACATGACCAATGTAGAACGACCACCACAATCATCACATACAACATACCCATCACCCCAAAATTTCCTTATGTCCCTATGTAAGTTCCCTCAGCCACCAGTACTGGTCCCTGAAAACCACTGATCTTGTAGAATTCATTTAAATAGAGACATAAAGTCTGGGTCTTGTGTGTCTGGTTCCTTCATTAGTGTACCGCTTACAATCCATCCATATTGCTGCTTATAGAAGTAGTTTGTTCCTTTTCACTGCTGAACAAGTATTTCATTGAATGGATGCATATCCCACAATTAGTTTTATCTACTCACCAGCTGAAAAACATTTGGTTTGTTTCCAGGTTTTGGCTATTTGAAAGAAACAGCTATGAACATTCAAGTCTTTGTGTGAAGACACATCCTTATTGTTCTTAAGTAAACACCACAGGAAGGAACTGCCAGGTTAGCTGGTAGGCGTGTATCTAACTTCATACTCTGCCAGCTGTTTTCCAAAGTGGCTGAAACATGATGCCTTCTTACCAGCAAAGTATAAAAGCCCGTTTTACCACACTTTCTCCAAACTTGAGATTATCAGTGTTGTTAATTGCAGCCATTCTGGAAGATGTGTAGTGGTATTTCGTTTGGTTTTCTGTGGCTTTAGTGTGCATTTCCTTAATGACTAATAATAGTGAGCATCTTTTCATGTGTTTATTTGCAATTCATGTATCTATTTGGTAAAGTGTGTTCAAATCTTTTTTTCCTACAAATTAGTTGTCTCTTGAGTTACTTTGCAAATATTTTTTCCCAGTTTATACGGCTTGCCTTGTCATTTTATTAACAGTGTCTTTGAAGAAGTTTAATGAAACTCAGTTTATCAATTTTTTTCTTTTAAGCTTCATGTTTTTCATGTGCTCTCTACAAGATTTTTTTTCCTAAACCCAGAACACCAAGATTTGTCTCCTGTATTTTCCTCCAGATATTTTGTAGTTTAAGTTTTACAGTCACATCTAAAAATACATTTCAAATTAATTTATGTGTATGGTGAGTTAAGGGTAGAAGTTGATGTGTTGCATATAGATAGATATCCAATTGTTCCAGCACTATCTGTTGAGAACACTATCCTTTCCTCACCGAATTACCTTGGCACCTTTGTCAAACAATACGTGTGGATCTTATTTCTGTATTCTATTATATATTCTATTCCCCGATTTATATCCCTATACTTACACCAGCACTACACTGTCTTGAAGACTATAGCTTTACACTAGAACTCTGAAGTCAGGTACTTTAAATCCTTTAACATTAACCTTCTTTTCAAAATTGTTTTGACTCCACTAGGTTTTTTTGCATTTCCATATAACTTTTAGAATCCCCTTGTCAATTTCTGTAAGACTGACTTCTGGAATTTTGGGGGGGATTGCATTCAATTTGTAGATCAATTTGGGGGAAAACCGGTCTCTTAACAATAATGATTAAAGAACATAATATATTTCTCTATTTAAGGCTTTTAATTTCTCTTAATGGTTTATAGGTTTCATCAACAGGTCTTGCATATATTTCATTAAATTTATCCTCCCTAAGTATTTTATATTTTTATATTATAAAAGCTATTGTTTTATAAATTTCCATCTTTGTTTGTTGCTAGTATATAAAAATGCAATTTTCTACATTGACCTTGCAAGCCTGCAATCTTGCCAAGTTCACTTTTTAGTTCTATTAATTTTTTTGTAGATTCTTTATGATTTTCTACATAGAGATCATATCTTCTGCAAATAAAGACTATTTGAGGGCCGGCCGAGTGGTGCGATGGTTAAGAGCTGGCTTGGGCTGCCAGAGGGCCCCAGTTCGGATCCCACATATGAGGGCCAGTGACACTGCCCTCTACAGCTAAGATGCTGAACAACAGCTCAACCTGGAGCTGGGCTGCCTGTGTAGGCTGCAGCCCTTGCTGCAGTAGGTTGCCATGGGCTACCATGTGTAGCCAGCAGCGGCTGTGAGCAGCCATCCAGAAGCCAGCAACTGATCTGCCTCGCCCGGGAAGAGCGCAATGATGGTGCCAACTTGGGCCAGTGAAGCAACGTCCTCCACAACTAGACTGAAGAACAAAAGGACAGGAACTTGTCTGTTCCCCTTCCCCCAATTCCCCAGCACTGTTCCCATCCCAACCCCCAATAAAAATCTTTAAAAAAAAAAAAGAAAGACTATTTGATATTATCCCACATCTCTTGCTCTGTTTTTAGTTTTTCTTTTTTTCTCCATGCCTTGTTTTGCATATTGTCTTATCAAGGCTGCTAATCTTTTCTTCTGAAGTGTCAGTTCAGATACTGCGTTTTTCACCTCCAGAAATTCTATGTGGGTTTCTCTCTTTTTAAAAAAATATATATTCCACTTCTCTCGTGTTCATGTTTTCCTTTACCTTCTTGAACATTATGTGGCATTTATAATAGCTATATAATGCCCCTGTATTGGTAATTCCACCATCTGGGTCTGTTTCTATTGACTGAATTTTTTTTAGTTATGAGTTATATTTTTTCGTTTTATATGCCTTGTAATTTTACACACCTTGTGATTAGATGCTGGGCACTATGATTCTTACTTTTTGGTGCACTAGATTTTTTCATCTTTATTTATTGGTGTGACATTGGT
Source organism: Hipposideros armiger (assembly GCF_001890085.2). Taxonomy (NCBI): domain Eukaryota; kingdom Metazoa; phylum Chordata; class Mammalia; order Chiroptera; family Hipposideridae; genus Hipposideros; species Hipposideros armiger. Next base: position 7,179,873 of record NW_017731373.1, on the reverse strand, counting down.
TAGTAAAATTATATAGGTTTCAAGGGAACACTTCTGTAATACATCATCTACATACTGCATCATGTGCTCACCACCCAGGGTCAGTTTTCCTTCTGTCTTCATATATTTGACCCCCTTTACCTCCTTCTACCACTCGCTCTCCCCGCTTACCCTCTGGTAACCACTAAACTGTTGTGTGTCCATGATTTTTTGTTTGTGTCTTATTCATTTGTTGCTTTAGTTTTATATGCCACATATGAGTGAAGTCATATGGTTCTCAACTTTTTCTGTCAGATGTATTTTACTTAGCATGATAATCTCAGGATTTATTCATGTTGTCACAAATAGCAGTATTTCATCTTTTTTTTTTTTTAGTATTTCATCTTTTCTTACGGCTGAGTAATATTCCATTGTATATATGTACTATATCTTCTTTATCCAATCATCTATCAAAGGACACTTTGGTTGTGTCGTCTTGGCCACCGTAAATAATGCTGCAATGAAGACAGGGGTACATATATCTTTACAGATAAGTGTTTTCAGATTTTGGGGTAAATACTCAGAGGAGGGATTGCTGGGTCATATGGTAATTCTATTCTTAATTTTTTAAGGAACCTCCATAATGTTTTCCATAGTGGCTGTACCAATTTCCATCCCTACCAGCAGTGTATGAGGGTCCCTTTTTCTCCACAGCCTCTCCAACACTTACTTACTACTTATTGATAATAACCATTCTAACAAGTGTGAAATGGTATCTCATTGTGGTTTTGATTTGCATTTCCCTAATAGCTAGTGAAGTTGAGCATGTTTTCATATATCTATTGACCATTTGTATGTCTTCTTGGGAGAAGTGGCTATTCAGGTCCTTTGTCCATTTATTTACTGTTTGCTTTTTTTTTATAGCTGAGTTATACGAGCTCTTTATATATTTTCGATATTAGCCCCTTACAGGAGGTGTTGTTCGCAAATATCATCTCCCACTCAGCTGGTTGCCTCTCTGTTTTGTAGATGGTTTCTCTTGCTGTGCAGAAGCTTTTTAGTTTAATATAGTCCCATTCATTTATTTTTGCTTTTAACTTCCCTTGCCTTTGAGGTCAAATTCACAAAAACCTTTCTGAACCCAAGGTCCATAATTTTAGTACCTATACTTTCTTCTATGCATTTTACTGTTTCAGGTCTTATGTTTACGTCTTTGATCCATTTTGAGTTAATTTTGGTGGTGACAGATAGCAGTCTAGTTTCATTCTTTTGCACATGGCTTTCCAATTTCCCCAGCATCATTTATTGAAGAACTTTCTTTTCTCCAATGAATGTTTTTGGTTCCTTTGTCAAAAATTATTTGCCCATATATATGTGGGTTTATTTCTGGGTTTTCAATTCTATTCCATTGGTCCGTGTGTCTGTTTTTCTGCCAGTACCATCCTGTTGATTATTATCAGTTTGTAGTACAAATTGAAGTCATGGAGTGTGATACCTCCAGCCTTGTTCTTTTTTCTTAAGGTTGCTTTGGCAATTCAGGGTCTTTTGTGGTTCCATACAAATCTGATGGTTTTTTTGTTCTATTTCTTGAAAAAAATGCCACTGGGATTTTGATGGGGATTGCATTAAATTTGTATATTACTTTGGGTAATATAGCCATTTTAATTATGGTGATTCTTCCAATCCATGAACATGGAATATCTTTCCATTTCTTTGTCTTTAATTTCTTTTAATAAAGTCTTATAGTTTTCAGTATATAGGTCCTTCACATCCTTTGTGAAGTTTATTCCTAGGTTATTTTATTCTTTTGGTTGCAATTACAAAAGAAATTTTCTTTTTCTAAAATTTCATTCTTAGTATATAGGAATGCAATGAATTTTTGTACATTGATTTTGTATTCTGAAAATTTACTGTATTCGTTTATTGTTTCTAATAGTTTTTTGGTGGAATCTTTAGGGTTTTCTATATAAAAAATCATGTCATCTGCAAAAAGCAACTATTTAACTTCTTCATTTGGTGCAGTGTATTTTGTTGACTCCTTTGAATAGTGTTGAATTTTGTCCTGAAGCTCAGTTAAGTTACTTGAAATCAGTTGGATGCTTTCAAATTTTGCATTTAAGTTTGTTTAGGTCAGTCCAGAGCAAACTTTAGGACTAATATGGCCCAATGGGACACACTTTTGAGGCCTCTTCTCAGTGCCTTGTGTATTACAAGGTCTTTCTACTTTGGCTGGTTTGGGAACATGAACTATTCCCAGGCCTGTGTTATTTCCAATCATTTTTCTGCCTACTCCTTTCTGGTTGTTCTTTCTCCAGTCTCAGATAGTTTCTTCACACAAGTACAGGTCAGTACTCAAGAGACTCAAGAGGATTGTGTAGCTTTGCAGAGCTCTATCCTCTGTTTCAGTATAGCTGCCTCTTCTCTGTGGCCTCCTAAAGTCTGATCTCTATCTTCTTTATGCAATGTGACCCCCAGGCTCTGTTTGGGCTCTACTTCACACTCCTGGGCTTGGAAACTGCCTCTAGGTAACAAGCCAGGACAATCAAAGGCTCATCTTGTTTGAGTTACCTTTTTCTGGGATCAGAGTCCATCACTGCCTGTTGTCCAATGCCTGAAAACCATTATTTTTTTATATTTTTTTCTGGATTCCTAACTGCTTTAGGAAAGAGGGTAAATCTGATTACTGTTGCTCTATCTTGGCCACAAATGAAAGTCCACCATTTCTTAATATAAGTTTCTCAGGTAATTCTAATATGGGGTCAGTTCTGAGACCCAGTGAGTTAGTAGCTTCAGTTTCCTTAACAGAATATTTCCTTCAAGACAGCAAATTATTTTTCTGAGTTCAGTAGTCTTGATGAGATTTGAAAGCTTGTGTCCCAAAAGTGCCATGTCATGGTTAGCTAATATATTTAGAGAAACTTTTTTCTAAAAGAAATGCCCAATCCTACTATGTAAAGAAACTAAGAAACCATTGCTCTTTGGAAGAAAATTTCATACGGAGCCACTTAAATGGAAATATCTGGTATTAGATGCCACAAAAGAATGCTTTATAAACCATGGAGGAAGCAATAACTAATAATTTGGAAAAATCATCCTCTTCCTGAGGCATTCCAAAAAAACTCTCTTTTTATTTTTGTGTTATAGAAACCATCCATAAAAAGCATGTTCACCAGGAATACATAACCATCAATAAAAAAAACCAAATAGTCACAGAATTTTACTAGCATGACTTTCAAAACCATGGAACTTATAAACTAAATGAATAAGAACATACAGGTAACATAAGCAAAAGGTTCCTTATCAGTAAAAACACAAAACAAGCTTCCCTTCAGTACCAGTAAATTTCATTTCTATGTAGAGGTTTCTTCCCATCCCCCCAGATATCCTTCTGAAACTCACCCTTTTCCAAATAAGACCTCGGAGCCCACGGAGGGTCCTCCTCAGCATAAGGATCACTATACTCAACCACAGCTGCTTCCTCCTCTTCATAATCTTCTGGGGGAGGAGGCGGAGGCGGAGATTCATCAAAGACTGGTTCCTCCACAGGTGGTGGTGGTGGTGGTGTATCTGAAACTAAGAATGTATTGAGCTGATAACAAAATTACATATTATGCAAAGTTAGTATTTCCTATATAAGCTTCTGTGTTCATGGAATATAAACCTAGACTTGAAAATAATCTTTCAAAAAAATGGGTGGGCAGGAGAAGTTCCCCATCAACTATATATGATGTTCCAAGAATCCAAGCATGCCTTGCTCTCTTCCCCATGGGTTAGTGCTTATGGATGGTAAATAAAGTTAGCTGAAATAATTATTATTAACTGAGCCTCTGGAACCTGTTTATGCTAATACATAATCTGCCATTTCAAAGCAAGGTTTACATGATATCCAACAAAGAGTGGTTATCACAAATATTAATAATTTGGATATTTATAACCATATTTAATTTATAACAAATTAAATTGAGTCCAGTGAGTAGTCAAATTTTAATAATTTGTTTCTCTCAGTGAATTTTTTTCCCTCCTCAATGAATTTTATTTTATTTATTTATTTTTTTATTTTTATTTTTTTTTAGCTGAGCCATCCTGCTACCTGTTGGCAGCTCAGCGGCTGCTCAGCTCGGATTGGACTCGAACCGCTGTTGCTCAGAGCTCACACTCTTGAGCGAGCTCTTAACCAACTGAGCCATTCGGCCAGCCCCCAATCAATGAATTTTTTAATGTAGCTTCTTGTCAACTTAGCAGGGCAGAAATCACAAACAATTTTGGGTGACTTTATCCATGAAAATAATTGGGTTTGTTTTGGGTTGGGTTTTTTACATACAGAATTTCAACTATTCCAGACTAATCTGTGATGCAGAATATCTTGAGGCTAAATATCCAAAAGTGATTTAAAATTTTTTAAATGTCCCCTTATTGAGATCTGCTTCCACAATTCAGGTATCAACATATAGTACTGTCTAAAATACCTCCAAACACAGCAACTCAAAGCTTTCAAACCGCTTGGCTCACGTTTGAGCACAACTCAACAAAATAAACTGAATAAAGAAAGCTATATTTATCAGTTGCCCAATTTTAATGAACAGCACAAATTCTTTTCTAAGGTACTAGTATTGTTTCTGTGAAATTCTCTGAGCAATCCTGTTTATTTTCTATTTTTTATCTAAGCCTACTGATTGAATCAAATGGATTTCAGAAGATTACTGATGCTTGGGGAGGATTATCCAGACCAACATCTCTGCTGTTCCAGTGTTCTTCTCATCTACTGTGCCCCTCTATACTTTTATCAACTTATCTACTTTATGAACTTCAAAACTTTTCTCATTAAAAATAATTATTTTACTCCTAATGGTTTTTAAAATAAACAAACATACATGGTTCTAACAAACTTTATGACAAATTACATATGGTTGGGGTAAGAATCAACAATATATCCTATTTACATTTATAAGGTAAAGAGATTGACTTTAAACAATTCCACAAAAACATACATCCAAAGGAACTCTGTCTTTCAAAACAATCACCTTGAGAAACTACGCTACAAAATTACTCAAAGATGCTGCCATTGCTCATTTTTACCTTATAAATGCCTCAGAGCCAGTTATAAGAAAAGTTAGTTTATTAAGAATAATATAAGCTATCAGTTTTTACTTAAAATGTTCCAATTATTCAGCTAGCACTTTACAGTAATTTCATTTAATCTTTACCTTGGGAGGTGGTGTTTTTAATCCTCATTTTATGGATACAGAAACTGGCTTTCCAAAATTAAGTAGTCCTACAGTAAGTAAGTGGATGAGCAGGAATTTGGACTCCAATGTTTGTTATCGTAAAAGCTTACAATACTATAGGATGAGAGAAATTCAATAACTTTATAGTAATGTCTCATTATTATTCACTCAGCAAACACCAAATGAAAGCCTACTATGGCTAGGTAATATGCTCAGCACTGGGACGAGAGTAGTGGGCAAAACATGCACAAGCAAGTTTCGTTGATAATTAAGTGCAGTAAGTGCTTTGTGTCATTATGGAAAAAACAGCAGTTGACCAAACCTCTTACATGGTCAGGAAAGGCTTCCTGACACCTGAAGGATGAGTAACAGTTAATGGCCAGGGGATGGGATGGAGTGGGGGTTGATATTTCATGGCAGAAGTAAAGAAAAAAACAAATACAAAGGTAAGAAAGCAGGAACCCTTCAAAGAACTGATCCAAGTTCAGCAGAAAGAGGCATGAGGAAGCTGAAGAGGACTCAGCAGGAAGGGCCCTGCAGCAGCTTGAACTCTATCCAAAGAGCAATGGGAAGCCATAGAAGGGATTTAAGAAGAACAGGATCATACACACTGTTTAGCACAGTATAACTGGCTCCAAATATTTTGACTGCTTCCAAACATCAAACTTAATACAAAGTGATTATCAGCTACCACTGAGTGTCTTCAAAATAATGTATCTGAAAGCTATGAAGATAATCCCAAAAGATAAGTATGTATCTTTTCAAGGTGAATGTTTTGCAGAGGACAACATTCATTTGAATGTATAAGTCCTGCTATGTCTGTAAAATCAGTCACAGCACACCTCATACACAACATTTCTTATTTTTATACATTTTGTAGATGAGACATGTACATGACTGTGAAAAGAAATAAGAAAAGATATCCCAAAAGGCAGTCACACTGTGGTAACATTGGAGGTGCCCATGGGATACCCTCCAATAGACAGAAGTAACACAGGTTATTTTCAGAAATTAGCAAATAGAGATGCAAAGGCACCTAAAAGACACTGAACCCTCAGTACAGTGAGACTGGATTATAACCAGTTAAAACAAGAAAGAAATGTATTGATAAAAAGGGGACATTCAGTCAGCTAGGGAAGCACAAAAAAGGAGGGACTAAACGTGTCTGCTATGTGAAAGGTACTTTTCTAAGTGCTGGGGAAACAGCCCATGAACAAAACAGGCAAAAATCCCTGCTCTCACAGAGCTTACATTCTAGTATTGGCAATGCCCATCTTCAAAGGAGCAAGAGTCCCAAGCAACAATGTGCAAATATTAATGTTTCTATCCCACTAGTGAGGACATGCCTGTTTTGAGATGCATACATTGGGCTACTGCAGCCTAATGACATTAAATCTCTCATTAACGTAATGCCCCTGTTCAGAGTTAATGCCCATCATGCAACATTTGATTATGACGTGGTTCCTCTGCAGACTGCTCACAAGAAAATTCATCTACTGGTCTCTGTAACAATTCCCCACTGCATGTTGATATAGGCCTCCTGTTTTATGAACATCAATCTCCTGAGCTTCCTTAATCCTTCCCTAGAAGTCTCGACATGTCAATAAAATTAGTTATCTGAGCTTGCATGACTCAACACTAGACCACAGGCCAATGTGAATTCATTGCCAATCTATGAGGCCTCCTGGGAAACAGACTGGCAATTTAGTCCCCTAGGACCTACCATGGCATGGCCATTTCTATACCTGGAATCACAGGACCAGAGAAAGATTCTCAGGCCAGCCGCAAACCCAAAAACTCCAGTGGTAGGAAAATAGACTACCACTTGTTTGAGAATTCCAAAGAAAAACATGGGCTATCTGGTGATCAAACAGCATCTCCTCAGATGTGATCTTTCTTTTCTTACATGTGCATTATTTTATATTTGTCTTCTCTTCACTACCTGATTTGAACTTATTTGAAAATAGAGAATTTCATCCTAATTATTTTATCATCCCTACTAGCTGCTCATACAGTGACTTGTCCACAATATTCAAATATCTGAAGTATCGGTGAAGGAATGACTATTTAGCCAATCATATAAAATGACATTTTATGTCCATAATCTGATCTACAGCATAAAGAAGACATAAACTTACTATTTTCTTGAACTCTGGCCACAAATCCCATTAAAGGTAACTGAGGAGTTACCTGTAGGATGGAGGGAGGAGGAGGAGCAAGAGATACTGTAAAAACAAAAAAGGTGTGGAGGATAAGGGGTAAGGGCGAGTTACAATAAAAGGAAAGGATAATACAATAAAACGAACATATAAGGAGGGAAACCACTATGCACAAACATTTTATAAAGATATATTAAGGATCCTCTTTTGAAGGGTAATTTATTAACACACAAAACAAAGTATTAGGGGAATTTTAAGGAAGTTTTAAAAAATTACAACAGGAAGCATTTATCATATACAGATCTACTCTAATATATAACGACAAATTGATCTTATATTGATAACAACATGTCTTCTCAAGGAAAGAATTTCTGCAGATTACTATGAATAATTTGGTTTTCTGGATTTTACCTTGATGGTTACAAGTTTAAATGTTTGTCAATACAAGAGAAAAAAACCATTACATCCCAACATCCTAAATTTAAACTTACTTCATTAATAGGTAAATTAATTGGTTCTTCAGTGATTAATTAAGTAAATATTTACTGACTTCCTAATTAAGTGGCAAGCACTCTGCTAGGAGACCAATATCAAAACCATTCTTTGAGAGTCAGGTCTATGTCATTACAATTTTTCGTAATCCCAATTCATACCACCTGCTCCAATGGGTACATTTTCTCCCTAACCCTGCAGAAAAATGCAGGCCTCATTCCAATCATTCTCACCTCCCCAAGATGTCTTTCCCTCTATTTCAAACTTTCAAACACCTGGTACAGTGCTTAGTACTAATGAGCCTTCAACAAATGCTCAGTGTGTGTGTGTGGTGTGATGGTGGTAGGAGCAGTGGGGGCAGGAGCAGTGGCAGTAGTAAGGAAAGCTACAAAGAAATTACCTCTGAGCAGGTACTTGAACAAAGAAGTTCAACAAGCAGACAAGGGTTGACAAAGACAAAATGAGAACCAAGTGAGGGCAGAGGCTTAGAGGTGACCAGCTCACAGGACCGGAAATGTTTCCATATATCTAGCATAATATACCCCAGAAAGAAAGTAGAAAACCCAGAAAGGTGAGTGGGTTGATATGAAATAGGGTAGAACCTTATAGGTTAGGTGAAAGAGTACTTTGTAGAAAGGGATTGGACTTTTAAAGTCACCCAGCATTAAAAAACCTGATTCACTGTTTCCTTGATGATGTTGGAACAGCAAGTTAATTAACTTCTTTGTGCCTAATCCATAAATGTAATATGAAAAAAGAGATAATGCAACCTACTTTACACAATGATTGCAAATATTTAAAAAAAAAAAAAAATTTTGTGCAGAAAGCCTAACCCAGGGCCTGGCACAAAAAAAATCAAGGCAGTAGAAACAAAGGAGAGACCTTAGTACCTGGGAATAGAGTACGTGGTTACTAAGGATTTAGCTGGTACAGGAAGGAGAGCAACAGTTAGATGACTCTTGCATTTTCAGCCTTTAGGACAATGAAGGTAGAGGTGCCATGGACCACATTAACCTTGGTAGGCGGTATAGGGAGACAGGCTGGGGAGCAGGCAGGGCAGGGGGAGATAATATGATAAACAGGATGTAGGAAAGTGACTTAGGCATAAACGTGGGAGGCAAATCGCAAGTTTGGGTTGAGTTTGTGAGAAAAATGAGAGGTACAGAGCTCGTAGTGATCAGGAGAGCTAACAGTTGTGCTGTGGGTAAATGCACGGAGAACATACATAATGTGTAGACAAGAGTTAATCAGATAATCCTGAAGAATATCTAGATTTAAGGGACAGAGTAGTAGTATAACCCTAGAAATTGGTACCTTTCTTCAAAAAATCCTAACCTTTTGGTTAGGATTTTTCTTAAAGTCCTACTTCTTGGTAGTAAATCCCTCAGTGGTATGTCTGTCCCTACCCTCAGAGGCTTGGAATAACTGTTGATATGTTCATAATACCCTGCTTCCCAGACTGGGGTAAGAAGCAGACACAGTTAACAGAAGGTGGCAGAGACAGAGCATATAAAAGTGAGAAACAGCAGCAAGTAGCAATAGCACTACAAAAGTGGCGATTCCGTGTATGTTCGTTTTTATCAAATGAAATAAAAACTTCCTTGCTGTTAGCACCCATCCCAATCGCCCCTGTAACAGAAAAGAAGGAAGTTTCACACTTCAGTCATTGTGTCTCATCCAAAAAAAAAAAAAAAGGCCTCTGGTACTCCAAAAAATGAATGATTAGGTACTTATTTTGTAGATATGTTGAGTTTATTATTTTTAAGATGAGCATGTTTTATTTCTTTTCTAGTTCTAAGTGAAAATATGAAACCACAGTGGTTTTAAGAAGTCCATCAACAGCAATCCTAAATCTTCCTTAAACAGAATTATTTTATAACAAAACAAGTCAGATTTTTTTCAATGCCAGTCCAGGGCATGTTAAAAATTCGGTTCCAACTGGAGTTTACAAAGGTTGCCCCAAATTCTACTTTTTTTGCCCAGGGCAAACATTTTATATGATGGTCCAAATTCTACCTGAATTAACCACAGCATTTTCCTTCTGGACCATGTAAGAATTCATCTGACCAGAACTCCTTGAACTAGTACATCCTACTTTAGACTAGATTTATCTTCCTTAGAGTTGAGCTTAAAAACAAACTCCCCTAGAAGAATTTAAGCAGGATTTTGATACGAACATTTGTTTGCAATATTCAGTTTTAGTCTTAGCATCTCATGAACAGGCAAGAACAGAAAGTAACTATAAACTTGTTTTCATTCCATTTAGCTTAAGATGATTCCTCATATAACAAGATCCTTTCCATATAACCATCAAAAGATCTTTAAACTTAGATTCCATAATATTATGTTCGCAATACACAATAATGAAGTTAACGTGAACACAGGCTGACCAAGTGACTAGAGTTTACAGAGATCTTAAGTATTTGTAGAACAGCTCTAAGACGGACAGCTTCTGTGCACATAGCAACATGTAGATGCATAAACAGTAAAAGGCTGTGCAAACATACCAAACTTAGAAGATGCATCTGTGCTGATGAAATACACGTTCTTCCTAAGCATGACCCTACTGGCTATTTATACGACATTTGCCAATTAAGTTCGCAAACTTGTTGCAACCATATCAGAGAGATTATTCATTATGAATTTGTACCAACTGGACGGACAGTTAAACAAGTTTACTATTTGGAAGTGCTGAAAAGGCTGTGTGAAAAAGTTAGACAACCTGAACTTTTCACCAACAGTTCATGGTTCTTCCATCACGATAATGCACTAGTTCACAAGGCACTGTCTGTGAGGGAGTTTTTAGCCACTAAACAAATAATTGCACTGGAATCACCCTCCCTACTCACCTGATCTGGCCCCCAAATGACTTCTTTCTTTACCCAAAGATAAAGGAAATATTGAAAAGAAGACATTTTGATGACATTCAGGACATTAAGGGTAATAATACGACAACAGCTCTGATGGCCATTCCAGAAAAAGAGTTCCAAAATCACTTTGAAGGGTGGACTAGGCACTGGTGTCGGTGCATAGCTTCCCAAGGGGAGTACTTCAAAGGTGACCGTAGTGATATTCAGCAATGAGGTATGTAGCACTTTTTCTAGGATGAGTTCATAAACTTAATTGTCCGATCTCGTAAAATCCTTTGGAGCATAATGTTTGAGGCTTAGTGTTTTAAAATATCCAATTCAAAGAGTTTTGAAAAAAATAAGCTTTCACATCTTATTTTTACAGCTTTATAAATACTGAGTAAAATAGATAAAATAAACACTTTAATACTACTTCTAAAACCATTACAGAATATCACTTTTAGAGACCACATATAATTTATAGCCCATTCAAGTTTAGTTGCTTATTTTTTACATTGCAGTGCAGGAAATGATTTAAGCAATTTACTTTGAGAGTGAAATATTTTCTAACATGGATAGAAACTCAGAACAAGGAGTATTTAAAAGTGAACTTAGCTAATTATACTCAGTAAGGGGGGCTTTTCTTATGGAAAAGAATATAGTTATCAAATAACTATCAGTCCTGTAGTCTCAGAAAGGTTAAAAGAACTGTATTATTTTTGTCACTCCTCTTCAAGTAAAAAAAAAAAATCACATTTTACTGTTATGCCAAGAAAAAGTAGCAAATTAAGACATACAGTTTAAAAATATAAGTGGTATTTAATCATCAGTACAAAGGGTCTATTTGGTTTACTTGGCCATCTGAAAATATACTTTTCTGTTGCTTTCTTGCTTTTTTTGTTCTCCCTAAACATTCTCTAACAAACCATAAAGAATGCCTAAAATGAGGATTTAAAAACAGCTTCTTGCTTTTGCTCTTTATTTATACTTTGCTAAAGCCCCACTACATCTGTATTCTTCCGGAGATTTATGATAATTCTGTAACTTAACTACTCGTATAATTTTAATTTGTTATGGCTTCTGTTTTGCATCATCACAATCCGTAATTGATTTTTCCGTTTTTTGTTTTTGTTTTTGTTTTAGTTGCTTTTAATAAGTCAGGGATTAAAGCATGACATCTTCCCAGTGTAAACACCACACTCATTCAGAAATTCCTCTATCTCATATAACTATATACAGTCACATTTACTGGAATCAACATTCCACTTTATGAATTAGAGGTTTTTAAAAAATTTTTTGTTGTAAGAAAATATGAGCAGTAAAATGTAGGATTATCTTCTACCAAACGCCTTAGTAGTTAAATACCATATTACTGAGTCCTTATTATTATGGACTAAATGTTACTGTCCTCTCCCCCCAGATTCCTATGTTGAAACCCTAACCCCCCAGTGTGATGGCATAAGGAGGCAGGGCCTTTGGGGTGATTAGGTCACAAGGGTGGAGGCCTCATGAATGGAATTAGTGCCCTTATAAAAGGGACCCTGGAGAGCGCTCTCTTCTTCTAACATGTGAGGATACAACATAAAGTCGGCAGTCTGCAACCCAGAAGAGGGTCCTCACCAGAAATCAACCATGTTAGCACCTTGATCTCTGACTTCCAGCCTCCAGAGCTGTGAGAAATGAATTTCTGAGGTTTATAAGCCACCCAGCTTATGGTACTTTTTTACAGCAGTCTGAATTAAGATGCTTACCAAACTAGGTTTATGTATGTAAATGCACATGTACAAATACATTTTATATAAATATAAAGATAAATATATGAGTACATATATTCTTCTTTACCACTAAAGTGCTTCATATTTATATTTGAAGTAAAAACTGTTAACTTGTGATTAGCCCTATTTGTTTCAATGGCCCTTCTTGCTGCTGACAAGATGAACAATAAATTAGTGTACCTATTTCTTTGTCTGGATTAAGATTAAGAAATAGCGAGAACCAAAGGGGTTTCAAGTTATGTCTAATCAAAGTGTTCCTCTCATTAACTTGTTTCTGAAATAATCTCATTAGAAAAACAATATTGTGCTCCTAGGACTTGGCACTAGACACTGGGTGTTCCATATTTTAATTCCTGTGTTATAATGCCCTTTTAAACTCAAATTAAATACAATAACAGTGCTGCTAGATTTCCATCTCACAGAAAACCCCACTGAATTACATTCACATGAATCCCAGCCTGTAAGCTCACTTCTTCAGAAGCACACATCCATGTCAAGCCTCAAACTGCAAAAAATATACTCATAAAACACACATCTGGGACCATTTCATTAAATTGGGTTATTAGCTACTTGAGAAATCACAACAAATATTCTCATTTTAAATATGAAAAAACAAGGACCACTGTAAGACCAGTGGAGTACAAGACACATATAATACTCTAAAAAAAACAAAATAAGGGAGCATCTAATAGTCTTAAAACACTGGTTTGCAAGGCATTAAGTCTTGCAAAGAAAGCTTTTCAAAGAATATGATTTAGTAAAAAGCCTTTTTTTTTTAGTTTAGAAAAAGCACTCTGACTAATCAACTAACAAAGCTGTAGTTACTCTTTTTAAACAGTTACCAAATCCATGAAGACAGGCAGAACTTAACAGAAGAGTACAGAGAAAAACAAAACAAAACAAAACTGTCTCAAACCTTATGCTGAAGGTTCAACAGTCTCAATTCACTTTACTTACATAAGCATGAAAAATAATTTCATTAAAATCATGCCATAGAGTAGACTATTTTTCTACTTTAACATATACTTTCAAGTATGTTAAAATCAGATTTACAAAGAAAGAAGTGTTGAAATAGGTATTTAAAACACACTTAAATATGTGCTTAAACAGCCTTCATAATTCCCAACAACAGGGTTCTCATAAGACAAATATTTGGTCTTTGTATATGTACACAGCACAAAATATCCTTGTGTATACTTTCTATATATTATGTACAGTTGGTCCCAAGCTGTAACAGTGAAGCATCTCTCAGCTTCATTACAGAACCAGCCCATCTTGGACTGACATCATTCTTTCAAAACTCTTTGCAAGGAAGGAAGGAAGGGCATAGGGCTCAAAGCAGTAATTGTCTAGACTTCCAAGAGGGCCAGAGAGAGAGCCTACTTACAGAGAACTAGAAAACAACCCATATCAACCAAACTAAAATTTAAAAATAAAAAATGCCTTTTTGAACAAAACAGATCCTATACAAATATAGATTTGGAACACATGACTTAAAAGAGAATGCATGAAAAAGACAGGCAGATTTTCAAAATTAAGCTCAAAATGAGTAAAAAACAATGACACAGCCAAAATCACTAAGTGTGATCAAAGACAGCAGTTAAGTATATTTCAAGTAAGGCAGTTGGTAATCACACTACAGTGTGCACTGGTTAGACTATAAATATGGCATTTAATTTATAAGAGGGACCAAAAACAGTGAAGGGGTTTGAATAAAAGAACAAGGGACTCATTCCACCTTCAACAAATAGTTACTGAGCACTATTTCCAGGATAAAATTGTATAAAAGACTGACAACTTTACATTACAATGTGGGCATCCTCCTCTTCAAAAAAAAGAGAAGACTTGGGAGAGTAACAGAAAGATTTTTCAAAATCTGAAGGTAGAAAGGACAGTACAATAAAAAGAACAGGGAATTAAAAGTCAGAAGACCTAAGTTCAAATCCTAACTTGACCATCAACTCAGCCTCAGTTTCCTCACCTGTAAAATACATGATTATAAGAATCAAATGAGGTAATAAATATAAAAACATTCTTTAAACTGCATTTATGCAGGAGGATCAAATTTCTTCTGCACAACTCCAAAGAATATAACAAGTTTTCACCAAAAGGTACTAGCTGTAGTAGACGGATTTCAGCTCCATAAAATTCAGGGTTTAATCAAAGATGGAATTGGCTATCCCCTTTATTAAACATGATCACACACAGGCATACTAAACCTTTTGACAAAAATTCAGAAAAACACAGTAAGTTGACATATCATGTCCACAATAGTCATCGAGTCTAAGAGTTACTCTTACCCTCTCTGGGGAAGAGGCAAAAATAATGATTACATATAGTATAAAATATGTGCCAGATTGTTTTCTGTATGCATGATGCAGCTGAAAGATGACTGTTACATCTGGATCAATCTGTCCAACTCCCAGTTTTCCCATAATAGGTTTGGTATGAGAATTGAATAAGACAGTATGACTATATTAACACAAAGTAGCTTCCAAAATGTCACTGCCCTTTTACTATGCAACTTATCAACTCTGTCCATGTACACTCAATTTTCATTATTTGCTACTCACAGAGCAAGGATATCTGATTAAATAGACAGGAAATACTGTTTATCACAATATTATTTTTAAAAGCAAATAATCACTACTACATTCAAAAAGATTCTTAATTCAAAAAAATTAAGTTCTACAAACTTTATATGGAAACCATGTATTGATTTTTTAAAAAAAGAAAAAGAACTGGAAAACACAGTATTAGCAACCTCCATTCATTCAAAAAACAGTACTAACCACCTATCATGTAATCATTTGTAATTAATGGTTGTTAATCAGATATATTCCATAGAATGCAAAAGAATATCTAACCTGGATTCTGGCTATAAAAAGGTCCTCCGTTCATCTGATTCTGAAGGCTTGTTTGTGAAGTTATGGAAGGGGGGCGTCTATAGGGCAACGAGCCCCCTATTGTTGGGGGAGTATGGCGAGTGGCAGGTCTATTCATGCTGTAGAACTGAACAGGATGACCTGGGAAAGGAACAGAACACGAATTTGTCATTAAAAGAAAATTGTATCAGACAATGCAATACTTTAGATATAATGTGCACATCTTAATAAGAATATTCAAAATAACAATGTTGAGCAAATTTAGTTATCTGACAAATATAATGCAAGGCGACAGTTATTGCTCAGCTGACATTATATGAGTGCAAAAGCAGCAAAACAGACAAATAAAATTATGATTAGGTTTGGAAGAGCTATATCTAAATAGATTAAAAATTAATATGATTTTATTATATTAATAATTTGATAGGATTTCAAATTCATCACAATTAAAATTTATGGCTCTCTCTCCCCCCACAAAAAACACATCCACTAAACACTGAAAACTAAACTCAATAAGATAATAATGACATTGGGAAAGAAAAAAAATATATTTGACACACAGTCTTATTACAAAATAATAATAATAATAATAATAATAATAATAATAATAATAGTAAATTTAAGGTTCCAAAGCAATGAAAGGAAAACATAAAATATTTCCAACAAAAGGTCAAGTTACATAATTCCAAATCAAACACATCTTTATTCAAGGAAAGATATCCATGTCTAAAACTAAATTTTGTCTTAAAATTAGTTTAAGAAACTTACAATTATAAAAAAACCTAAGAAACAAAAAGTGAATCAAAATATATTTCATTTTTAATATGAACTTATACATATTTATCAGCAATCTCACTGTATTTTGTTTTTTGAGGGTACTTCAATAGCTAATGCCAAATGAAGACACTCTTTCCTAATCTATTAATTTCCTAACAATCCAGTTCCTAAATTTTATCTTGATTCCACTCCCCCTTAAAATCACTCAGCTGAAGGCCTAATGTTACAGACACACAAAGCATTAAATCATCCTGAGACATCACTCTAGAAGGCAAGAGAGGAAAGGGGGAGGAGAGAGAGGGAGAGAAGAGAAGCAAGGAAGAGAAGTGTCAGGGGAAGAAAGGGTGAGGGAAGGAGAGAAGGGGAAGAGAAAGAAGAAGGGAAGGAAAAAGAAAGGAGAAAGGGCAAGGGAGGAAGGAAGGGAGGAGGAGAGGAGAAAAGAAAGTAAAAACTACTTTTCTGCTATACCATTTAATCTTCTTATATATGACAGTATCAAAATTTAAAAATCAATTCAGTTGTATAAAAATCTTGAGTATTCAAGTTTAAACAAAATCCACTGTCAAGTCTCTGTAACCATGATAAAAATTATAAAAACGTATAAACTAATAAACTATTATTTAAAAGGTACATTTTGTCATTTGAATCACCAGATACAAATACATTATTGCCATTTTAGTAATTAATCTCTAACACACCAATACAAACCTAGGATCATCAAATTAAAAACATCTGATAACACCATTATGAATTTTATATAGTTAGATCCAATCTAAAATCCCACATGTGGTAAGTCTTCAGTGATTCAGAGACACTACATAAAAGAGACTATGTATAATACTAATAAGGCATTTACTTTGCTTTGGGTTGAAAATCAAACAAAATAAAATTGGGGGTGGGAATGGGGTAGAAGGTGAAGCGATCAGAAACTGCAAACTGGTAGTCACAACATAGTCACAGGAATATGAAATACAATATGGGAAATATAATCAATAATGTTCTAAAGATTATGTAGGGTGCCAGATGAGCACTGGACTTATCAGGGGGATCACTTCATAGTCTGTGTTGATGCCTGACCAATGCGCTATACACCTGAAGCTGAAGTAGAACAATACTGACTGTAAACTATAATTAAAAGAGACACACACACACACACACACACACACACACACACACAGTCACAGGATGTGGAGTACAGCATAGGAAAGATAGTCAATGGTATCGTAACAGCTATTTAAGATGTCAGGGGGGTAGCAGATTGGGGGAGGGGGTTGTCACTTTGTGAGGGGGGTAAATGTCTATCTATTACGTTGCTTTGTACACCTGAAACTAACTTAAAAAAAGGTAACACTATTCACTTAAAAATAAATAAAACTACAGTTTAATTACCATAGACCTAACTATAAAACCTATAATGAAAAACTTTTAGAAGAAAACAAGATAAAATCTTTAAAACCTTATGTAAAGTAAGGAGTCAGTAAATATGACACCAAAAGCACAACTCACAAAAAAACATAAAATTAATGAACTAGATTTAATCACAATGAAGAACTTCTGTTCTTTGAAAGACACCATTAAGAGAATGAGATGATGTCACAAAATGGAAGAAAATATTTGCAAAGGACTTGTATTCAAAATATAAAAGAACTCAATGTAAGAAAAACAATCCTTTTTAAAGGGAGAGGAGAAATGTTTGAACATTTTCCCAAAGATAAACAGATGGCAAAGAAGCATATGAAAAGATGTCCTACATCATTAGTCATTAGGGAAATGCAAATCAGAACTACATTACAAACCTATTAGAATGGCTAAAGTTTAAAAAAATCAACTGACAATGCCAAGTGCTAACAAGTATGCACAGCAACTGGAAGTCTCATACACTGCTGGTGGGGTGCAAAACTGTACAGCCACTTGGGAAAACAATTTGACAGTTAAACTTACCATACTACACAGCAATCCTTCTTCCTAGGTATTTACCCAAATGAAATGAAAACCTACGCTCACACAAGTCTGTGTGTAAATGTTTATGGCAATTTTATTCATAATCACCCCAAACTGGAAATATCCAAATGTCCCTCCAACTGGGAAAGGGATAAAGAAATTGTACATATCCATACAGTAGAACATTACTCAGTAATAAAAAGGAATAAAATAATGAAACATGTAACACTGATAAATCTCAAATGCTTTGAGCCAAAAAGCCAGACCAAAGGGCTATATACCACATGCTTCCATTTACATGATATTCCTAAAAAGTCAAAATTTTGGAGACCAAAAACATCAAGTGGTTGCTAGTGGCTTGCAGTGAAAGGGAAGGGCTGACTACAAAGGGGGCATGGAGGAAATTTGGGGATGATAGGACTGTTCTAAATATTGATTGTAGTTGTGGTTACATCACTGAATATATTTCAAAAAATCACAGACATACACACTAAAAAAGGGTAACTTTTACTGTATATAAATTATACATTAATAAAAATAAAAAAGTACTTGGTGACTCAAGGACACTGTATAAAAAATTATATTCATATAAATTGTTATTGAGGCACTTACTTCCTTGCTTTTTGTTTAATACAGAACTATTATAATACAGAACTATAATTATCCACTCATCCAACAAATGTTTATTCAGTGCAGACTATGAACCAATACCTGTTATTAAATTATAAAAATTGACTCTCAGGGGGGTGATTTGTCCCTTCTGAGACTACAACCAATTTCAAGATGTATTAATGCAGAAGCATAACAAGATTCCTATATTTAACTAGCCAGTCTGGCATAACAGAGCTGTACATAGGTCAAAGAACAGCCCATGTTACACTTACCTACTGTAGAAAGCTTTTCTTTAAAAGTGCTATTATAGAAGCTATCCCACAAAACACCATCCAAAACTCAAAGTGTCTTTTAAAACATTTAAACATCTGTTTATAGCAGCAGAGCTCTATAAAAGTATTTGGCAAGCTACTGTGATGTGTGTCCAAATAAGAACTTATTTACTAACCAGCATCACTATTAACTTTGCAAATATATGTTGTAACAATTGGGCCCTTTTCACTTCCCCATCATAAAACAGATTTTAGGTTGCAATTTTAAAACACTAAAACACCAGTCAACCTTAAGTAACACATAAATGAACCTGAAATTCTTAAAAAGCCCATTGTCTGTATGTTTCCAATGCTGCTCTATAATAAGCAATAGGTTCTGTTATAATAGACTTATAGAGACTTTCAAACTGTAATATCAAATATTTCCAATAAAATGTACCTTAGAATCATTGGCATGTACTTTTTGTTAATGAAACTTGCAATAAGCAATATCTAATGACAACTTTTCAAAACTGTACAGAAGACAGCTCCATACTAAATTCACAAATCTCTACTAAACGAAATTCAAGCAATAAAAAATATGTATATTTATGCTACTCTATTAGAAAAAAGTGTAAGAAACTTTACCCTGATTTCCTCAGAATACTCTACTTTTTGGTCACATGCTATTTTCTAGTTAGTACATTCGTTACACACACACACGCATACATACATACATACACACACAAACAAAAATCATAAAGCCAGAGTTCCAGGTAAGAGAAGAGCCAGATGATTGGATTTGCTTGCCAAGGAATAAGCCAATACTCACCTGTAGAGGGGGTGGAAGAAACAACAGGGGGAGTTGGAGAAGTGAAGCCATCAGCAAGGGTCTGGGCACCCCCAGCAGCGGCGTCTGGGGCAGTGGAGGAAGGGACAGAAGCAGGAACAAGAGGGGCGGGGGCAGAGGCGGAAGTAGCAGGAAGGGGAGGAGTACCAGCAGAGCCAGCAGGGGCTGAGGGGGAAGAGGAGTAAGAGGCAGCATTAATGAGGCAGTCCCTTAGGCAGGATTAGAAAAGGCATTAGAGAACTTAATGCTAGATATTCAATGCTCAACACCAACCAAAGGAGAGAGTGTTAAAAAAAAAAGAGAGAGAAAGAATGAAGCTTATGTTAAAGGATTATTAGGTTTGCAGTAAATAATTCAAGATGCTAGGGTAATGTACAGATTTTTAAATTCATTAAAAACAAGCATTCCTTTTTACATGACAGCCACTACTCTAGAAGAAAAGTGCTCCCTTTATATTGTAATCTTTAGCATAACATTCTGTTAACTAGTATACAAAACTAAACATAAATACACTAGGAAAACAACAGCATTCCATTCTGAATTACACAAATCAGAAAATAAACATACTCCAGACATAAATATCATGTAAACAAAGCACTCAGAAAAACACAAATCTCTTTTTCATGATTTTTGAAAAGGTATTATATATTGTTAATAGACAAGTAAATTAAATATGTAATATTCTAACCTATGTTTTCTGTATCATGCTTTTAAAACTAAATTTTAACTTTGGTTTCCTCAGATTAAATAAGCACATTTTTCTATTTCAGAGGAAAGAAGTAGCATTTAGGAGACTATCAAGTTCCAACAAGTCCACTAAATTTAACTGTCAAAACTACTTTGATACTTGTCCAAACCTTTGTTACAAATGTGACTCTCACACTGAGTCCCCACTGTGTCCGAAAGCATGCACTGTCATAATACTAGCTGGAATTAAACATTTAACTGATACCCATGTGATACCTGAAAAGCACCAACTGAGCTACAGCACCAAAGACATAAAACCAAAAAGGGGGTGTGTGTGAGCATAGTTACAAATCACTTGGTTAAAACTAACAAATGCATAAAGATGTCCCAACATTTATGGAGTCCTAAATTAGGAATAATAAACCATGATTATTATGTAAGAAAGCCCACTGGAATTAAATCACAAATTGAATTCAAATTCAGAAAGGATAAGTGACGATGAAGCACCATTCATGTTTTACCTGGAAAGACACTGGGAGGGGAGGGAGTGGGAACAGCAATGGGAACTCCCACACTCCCACTTCCGCTGTTCTCCCGACTGCTGCTCCGACTACTTGGGTGGCTTCCTCCACTACTCCCACTGCTGCTAAAGAAATAAGAGCCACCAAAACAAGAGCGTTTATATACAGGAAGATATCACCAGCATGTCCCAAAACTTTCTGTAATGAATATAGCCATAATAAATTCACAAGCCTTCCACTTAAAATATGAATTTCTTAAAAAGTAAAGGAAACAGATGAGTTCAAGAAACTTGTTTTGATCACCTTTTAATAAGCATGAATTAAAGGAAATGAGAAAGAAATAAGAAAAAAAATTCTCCATAAATATAAGTGATAAATGATAGGGCTCAACACATAAAAATATTACTTTCTTTTACTCCACCTTAATGCCTGTGTGAAGAAACTTATAATAAAAACATAGTTTTCCTAAACAGATTATTTAATCTTATTTGTAATGTTATCTTGACATACTCTGCCATGTTTTATTGTATATGGTTTTTCATCTGTAAAGTTCCACCAAAAAACAACTTGAAATTTCCCATAGCTTTTTTTTTTTAGGTCAACTATAACTAGTAATTTTGTAGAGAAGTTTGCACTGATTTTTTTTTTTTTTTTTGTCATTTCAACTTTCTGACTGCTCAAAATTTCATCAGAACATGAGGAGAGAGAGGTAGAATCAGATGAGGTTTGGGAGAGTAGAGTGAGGTAAAGAACTTAGTGCTTGGAAAATGAGAGAGATGTAACTGAAGTTTTCTGAACAAATTATGGTACTATGACCATCGTATTTTGCGCTGAGGTAGAGAAAATACCTGTAAGTTCGATTTCTTTGATTCACAGAAGCTGTCCTCACAGGGCTCTGCTGCGAGGGAGCCATATTACGGGTTGGGCTAGGTACGTAATCATTTGGTACCACTGGAGGACGCACTGGCTCCAGTGTGCGATAGGGGGAGTGCCGCCTACAAAAAGAAGAGCGTATGTATCGTGTGATTAGCAAGTTTCGGCACAATAAATTCAAAGAGTTGCCAGTAGTGAAATACAATTTATACTCAGAGATAGGAAAATGTGTTTTACGATAACCCAGCTACCAGTTTGTCTTTTGTTAAGTATCACTTCTCTACCATTAGGGTTTCGTTGAGTATTATTTTTTAGTCTCCAACCTCATTTCCCTGTGCTAATGCAATTTTGTTCATTCATTCTCAGAGAGCATGAAGATTCTCCCACCAGGTAATCAAAGTGTTTCCCAGACTCTCTTCTTTTCTTGTATGAGTTCGAATTATTTTAGTACTATTACTATGTCAAAGTCTCCTAACTGCACTGCATGAATGCACTAATTATCTTCCTCACCCCTCTCTCCCTAACCAGATATTTAAAGAGAAACTCCACAACTGATGATCAATAGCAACTATAACCCTGTATTTCCCTTTCTATATAGTAAATACATACAAATTAAACTATATCCATACACAAGAATACATAGTTTACTCTCATCTCCTTCCAGTCTCACCTCACATCCTCCTTCAGCTTTCACCTTGCTCTCTCTTACCTTTTACCCTCCCTCAGAGTTCAGTATTTAAAAGGGAGAAAAAAAACGACCACCTAAGTCTTTCTACCTTATTTACTTTGAACTGTAAAGAACAAAACAGGCTGGATTTTATTCACACATTTCATTTTTCTCAAAATTTCCTTTTAAAGGAAGAGAATGGGAAGAGTAAGAAAGGAAATTATGATAGGAAATACAATGCACACTGGAACATTAGTTATTAAATTAGTTCTCATCTCTAAGTTTCCAAATTCTTTATGACAATAAATACTCAACTGACGTTTTGTAGACGAGCTTCTGGTCTTTAAAAGAATAAAAATACTGGGATCTCAAAAGATGTGAAAATTAAAAGCTTTCTTTTCCTGAAATGATATTGCTCCCTTGACTTATGAATTTCTCAATAATTCACTCCTCCAAATCTCCCAAAGTTCCTTTACACACTGCTCTCCTGGGCTACTCAAATTACGATTCATTGATCTTGGATGAAATCACTCTGCAATGACACTGTCCACTCTACTACGCTCAAAATCTCCTTGCATAAATACATATATACATTAATAATTAAAAATAAATAAGGGGCACTAGATGAGATATTGAGTCAAAGGAAGAAAAAAGAATGTCAGAACCTTGGATTTAAAATACTAAAAAGAAGTTTAGGCATCTCTGAAATTATGATGTAAATATAAAAAACATAAAATAGGAAACTGATTAATTTGCAAACATCTAATTTCCAGACAATTTTTCCCAGACAACAAGAATGTTCTGTTTCAATCAAAACAAACAAACAAAAAAACCCTTTGCTGATTGAGAACTATGCAGAACAAACTACGGTGGCTAGGCAAAGGCTATGTGAAAAAGCCGGGCTATGACCATCAACCAGCTTACTGAGGAATCTGCAGAACCCCTGCTAATACATAGGATACATATCTTCAAAATTTGAGAGGAACTGAAAGCTTTATTTACTAGAGAATACAGTGGGTTATCTTGCTAACAATCCTGATTTACAACCTAACAAAATCGGTTAGGTACTATACATGATAGAAATGTAGAAGTTCCACAGGAAAATAAAACAAATACTTCCTCTTGATCTGACTCTTTACTCTTACCCCTGCACAATTATACCTACCATGTCACACACACACACACACACACACACACACACATGCATACACACCACCCTTTACTGGATTCGTTCCTCCTAATCTTAGCAGATTTTTTTTTGTCCACCCCAAGTAAAAATATCCTATTTCCTGGTTGGAATTCATTTTTATTCTTTTGTTTCCCACTGCCCTAGCTAATTCCTCTCCCAGCATTATCCTCCTTTATATCCCAACTCATCTCTGTCCTGATCCACAGTGCTTGACTAGGTTGGGTTTTTGTTGTTGTTGTTGTTTGTGTTTTGTTGATGTTGTTTTTGTTTTTGGTGAGGGGGCCAAAACCAAGATTGTCAATTAAAATTTTGTAAGCATATATCATAAAGCCAATGGTTGTCAAAGCATTTTGTCTTTGTCTTATACATTTTAAAATCCAATTCATGGTACAGTGACTCTGAAAAGTTGACAAGATGATAAATATTACCCCCTTTTACAGATGAAAAAACTGAAATGCTAAGAGGCTAACTATGCAAGACCATAGAGCGGGAGCAGAGCTGAACCACAATTTTGGTCATCTGGCTTCTAGGGTATATTATGCCCACCTGAACACAAATCTCCATGATAAGCCAAGTTTTTATACTATGATACTATTGAAGAAAAAAAGGTCCAGTTTTTCTATTAATTGACCATTTCTGCCAAAGGTCAAATCTGGAGCCTACTTCTGTAGGACTGAATTAAAACTCAATATTCTCATAACAACCTGAACTATTCAGAATTCTGTGATCTACACAGTGTTCCTCAGAGGAATAGTCAGAATAAGAATAGTCAATTGCTAATATGAAAGACTCAAAAAAATTTATGACAATAGGAATTAGAGTACAATTTATAATAAACCATGAACTTGGGCTAGGATTTTATCTCAAATTTGAAATTCATAGAAAAATAATTTCTAAAGAAAATCTTTTTAAAGTATAAAGATGTTTCCCATGAAAAGGGAAAGTTACACACAAAAAGGATAATCCTAGAAAAGAAGTTCTTTTCAAATATTAAAAAATAATTTAAATATATATGCAGTGTTTAGTTTTCAACAACACTATATGAAATGGTTTTCAATTATTACTTAGTTACATACTCACCCAAGTGTCCCTTTCCCTGACATAGGGGGACTGGGGGGTTTCTGAGTTGGAGGTGTTGTACGCGGCAGCCCACCCATCTTCATATTCTGGGTACTCACCTAAAAAATTTTTGAGGAAAACTCAACTTGTATGCACTGAAACAAAGTGGCCTTTTGGGAAATAATGTTATGCTATTTAACAAAGGAGGGGAAGGTTTAAACAGGAAAAAAAAATTAGAGGCCATGCATTTCATATGCAATTTCTACTCTACTATTATTCTACAGTTGTACTCAAAGGACTCTTCCTAACATGAAATTTTCAAAGGATTATAAATGTGTATGCAAAGACTTTATTTGCCATTAGGCCATCACACCAACAGATCACTGGTTAGACTATTTGATACTACATTCACTCAATTGAAATGAAATTGGATAACTATAAAAACTTTAGTTTTGATAAATAGTAACTCAATGCGAAACAAAAACACCCTTACGCAAATCCTTGCTTTTAAGATAGCAAGTATTATCATAAAAAACAAAATACATGTTTCCCAAATAAAATATACAACTAGTTTTGATCCATTAACTAGAGACTACAAACTGCATGATGTACAGAAAAACATTTTAGTTTTTTAAATGGTAGATCAGCCTTACAATTCAGATGTCTTTAATGTTCTTTTATGAAGGAATCACCTACCTGAAAACTGCCAGAAGTTAAAGGCATGTTCCTAAATATCTGAACTAGAAAGTCAGGGCTGAGATATCCCATTCAACTGTGAGCAGTACAGGGACCACTAGCAATGTCCTCGTCCCAGTGCGAATGAGACCCACTTAAGCCCAAATGAAGATTAACTGAGTCACGGGAAAGATGTAAGTAGCATAGTCCTAAATTAGAGCTGGGCCATGACTCCTCATTATTCTATGCCCAACTAAAAATGCAAATGTAGGAAAGCTGGGTAATATGGGAGCAAGGGATACGGCCCCAGGAGTATGTCAGCACATATACAGAAAGCCCTAGCAATCTGGATATCTTAAGGAGCTAAGAGAAGTCATTCACAAATATAGTTCAAATGCAATCTCCAACTGAGATTACCAATAGGTTGGAGTTAATGTTCAACACATAGGTTCATACCTGACCCTATTTTAAGCTCTAAATATTTTGGATTACCAAAAACTTCAAAAATTATCTTAACTTTTCTAATAAGAATATGTCTAGAGTATTCAAATTATTCTTGTAAAATGAAACTTCAAGACATTATGCCACTGAAATTCTAATCATTTATAATTGTAATTTCAAAATATAAATTTTAAGAAAACAAATGATAAGTACAAATCATAAGTACAGAGTACTGAGGCTATCAAAATTAACTGGCTTATAAATACTATTTGTTAAGAAATAATATATCAAGAAACAAATCCTTCAAATGAATAGCCCAGTGAACAAGTTGTGTGTGATGATAAAACAATCTTTAATGACAAATGATACCTTTGAAATGTCAATATCTTTAAAGTGAAGCATGTATAGTAATCCTTTTTTTTTGCTTTTAAACAATAAATATAAAACAAACTGGTTATCAAGTAAAAATAAAGATAACTTATCCTTGCTCTCCCCCTCATTAATAAGCAGAGGGTATACTAATATCTTAAAATGAAAATGCCAGAAGTTTTTAAAAAAATTAGACCACAATCAGGGATAATTTTAGGAGTAATATGATAAATAACCAATAGCTTTTAAAACTGTAAATCTTAATTTATGATACCAGAAGATTTTTTTAAGTAGTAACCAAAGTCCTTTAAGCTCAACCTTAAATAACATAAAACCCAAAGTTACTTTAAGTGATGAGGGAGAAGTAGGTGAACCAAACACTAAACTACATCAATTTGCTATAAATAGGAAGGAAAAGGAGCAGGGATAGAAAAAGAGTAAAAGAAAATTTTATTCTATACATGGAATAGCTAAAATACTTGAAAACAGCTTTCCAACTTTCAGTTTTGGTATGTAAGGTATTTTTATTTAAATTGCAGTATCTTCCTCAAGACTTTTAATCAACCCACCCCCAGCCCCCAAAATAATATAAAAAATCTATAAATTAAAATCTGGTGGACATTTCTATAAATAAAATTTGATACATTTTATGATGTGTAGAATCATCAAATGATTGTATTTGGTTAATGAAGTTTGGATGAGTAACTTAAATCACTTAAGAAACCAGAGTCCCTGAAGAATGTCCAAAAAAATCTATAATTTATACTTCATGATACTGTACTACCTTTATATTAAACAAAATAGTTTTTCAATATTTCTTAAGGTAGAAACATACTTTGTGGAAAATGTTTCCATGCTAAATAATGAGTATGCTATAAATATGCTGCTATAAATAGAAATACTGCCGACTAATTTGACAAAAAAGAAAGAATACAGGAATAACTGTGAAACCAAACAATTTCTTTATTATAAGTGGGATCTGTATTACATTTAAAGTTAAGAAATATTTTAAATCTAAAAGATTTGATAAAAAAAATTTACTGGATAGCCAGCTATCCTGGTTCTAAAAACTAGATTCAGGAAAAGTTTACAGGGGAAAATAACATTTCCTGGCAAGAGGCAAAACACATGACAAAACTGTGTTTGTGGTAAAGGGGAATGGGGGGGAAAGAGAGACACACACCACAAACTCAGGACCAAGAAAATAAAGCAATAGTGCACCCAGTTCATAATAGTAATTCTTCATGAAACTTTTATTAAAATTGCCAACATAAGCAGAACAATCATCTGGCACATAAACGTGTAGTTAATGGTCCTGAGTCATGGGTGGGAACGCTCGTTATAATTTTCAGTTTTATTTGGGAGTTGGAATGAAACTTTGTTGGCTGATTACAATAATTCAATTATATGGGGTTTTGTTTTGTTTTAATTCCATAAAGGGAAAGTCATCATCAAGAGCTAAGTAAAGCAGGTATTAGGCACAAGGAGGAACAGTAGGAAAGGTCACTTTTTTTTTCCTACCAGAGAGAAACCCTCAAAACAGAAAAAAATATTTCATTTAGGTGATGAAGGTTAAATGCATGGCCACAGCTCAAATGCTTTACCACTGGACTGTTACTAAGGAATGCAGATGATACTGGAGGTAGGAGCAGTTCCTTTATAAAAGCAGGATTTAAAATAAAAGAGCAGTAGTATGTCTAGGTTGTGTCTGGATGTGGAGTAATGAGGATGGGCAGAAGGAAGCCATGGTCAAGCACCTCTGGGCCTTCATTGGCTGTCCGGTATTGTTCTCCATTAGTCCCATCCAGGGCATAATTCTCTGGCTTCCTAAAGATCTCTATCCCTCTCCTCAGAGGATATATGTTCCTACTTCAATTCTCATGACTACCAGGAAAAGGACCAGGAGATCCTCTGAGGGAAATCAAAGCTGAAATCAGGAACTCAAGTATAAATTTAGGAGAGAGGCAAAATTTTTAATAAGTGAGTTAGAAAGACAAAAAGCCTAAGGTGCCAAGAGTCCTAAAATAATTCAATACAGAGATAAGGGAATAAGAGTTTAGGAGTAAGAGGGGAGAGAAGCAAGTAAAGAGAGGAGGAGAAGAAAAGGGGAATAAAGTTGGGCAAACTTCTGCTTGATTTTGAAAACAGTTTCTGACAACTGGCTTTTGCCAAAATACAACTGGTGGCTTCCAATTGGAACTAATGGGCAATAACAAACAGGTCTCCCAAGGGTTGCTGTTGTTATGGAGTTTTTCTCCCAAATGTTGTGTCAAATAAATGCTCAGCTGTACCTGAGAGCTAAAAATGTGAGGGGCAATTTGTCATCTTTCTGCAGGGAATGACAAACACTTGCTAAAAATCACACCAAGGGCCGGCTGAATGGCTCAGTTGGTTAAGAGCTCGCTCAAGAGTTTGAGCTCTGAGCAACAGCAGTTCGAGTCCCGGCCCGAGCTGAGCAGCTGTTGAGCTACCAACAGGTGGCAGGATGGCTCAGCTAAAAAAAAAAAAAAAATCTCCAAAAATCACACTCAAGTGAAAAACAGCCCATTTTTTTTACATGGGGTTAAGTTATGAATCTCCAAGATTCAAAGCAGAATTTTCAAAAGTGTTATAATCTTAACATGTTAGTTGTAAAATAAACTCTTAACCCCACCTCATTAATTATTTAGAATCTGCTTGTGAATGTTCAACTGAACTACTATAACAGATCGTAAGTCTTTACTATTTTTGATTAAAATAATATACTTATTTAAAAAGCACTTAAGCTAAGTTTCATTAATGACAACTTTACTGGTTTCAACAGAAAAATCCATTTTGAATACATTAAGAACAGGGCCTTAACATTCTTTATACTATTAAAATAGAGGGAAAGGGTACCCCAGTTCAAGGTACATTCTACTTTTATATGGCCTCATGTATATATTGAAACACTTCCAATATGGCATTCTATCCATTAGGTTTTTGTGCCTTTTGCTGTTAAAAAAGAAAAAAAAAAACACACATTGTTTTCAAAGGTCTTATGAATTAAACTCTACAACTTGTTATCCTCAGTTAACTGAAGAAAAAACAACCTCAACTTCAGATGAAAAGAACCATTAAACACCACCAGTATATGGTGTATAAAATGTTAAAAATTTGACTTTTAAGCATGGGGTTTCTTCTGAGTTAAATCCCATGTGTCTGGTCCCTTAGTACAAACTTTGGTTAGAGTCTGTCTGAAAGGCATCAAAGTCTGACAGCAATGGGAACAAGACAGAGCTCAGGGAGCTGGGGAGGAAATCAAACTCGCAGATACCCTATCAAACATCAGCAGGCTTCTAGGGCATTAGATATAATCCACAGGTCTCCAAGAAGCTCGGCTGGAAATTCATCAGACTAGTTTATTACTTGCAGTCCCTTCCAACTTGAACATTTTTTTATTTCTTACTTTCTAGCTAACATTTTTCTTACTCTACCTTAATGTATTCAATTATTCCCTTAATCACCCTTCCAAACATACTAACTTTTTTTTTACCAGCATAAAAGAAGAAATGATTTATTATATGCTCAGTTTTTTTCACTCTACTTTGTTTTTATTCACCCAAAATTATTAACTATGTGCCACAAATTTATAGATACAACAGACATATTCACAAAGAATAGGAAGGCAGGAAAGACAGCACTGGCACATTCTAGCTTCTAGGATGAACCCAGGGTACTCTTGTCACTCTGTCAGCTCTACCCAGATATGACAGAAACAACTATGTAGAGCCACTGTACTAAGGAGCAAAGAGCAAAGATGTTAAGGAATCGTATCCAAGTGTGATGTTATTTATTAGATCTTTCTTTCAAGGAGTCTCTCATTTCCCACTCATTTTGGCCTATCTCCCATATGGAACAGATCATGTACCAGGAAGTTCAAGAAGTAATCATAGCAGAGTTTGGAGGAAATGAGCATAAAACAGTATGTTAGGCAAGCTGGTCTAAACTTCAGGAGAAAAGAATTGGCCCATTTCTGTGTTTTTCCTTCTGTTAACCTTTCTGTGTACTTCTATCATGTTGGAGGTTAACACATGAATAATCAAAATTTGGAAACAGACTTTAGAGGAAAACAGCCAAGGTAGCCACACACTGCTATGGGTCTAGTTCTATTTTATGCAAAAGGAATCGCCTCACAATTCCACATGCCTCAGTCATCAAAACTAAGGGCTTGGGGCCAACACCCTAATCTGTAACACAAGTACATTTGCCTGGGCTTCTCTAGTCGTATCTCTCTACAGTGATCTACTGAAGTTTCTGTGGCGTGGTTAGTAGCTAGTTCATGATTCAGTTCTGTCATCCTGTCTTCTTGTATCACTTTCTACACTGAAGATATGATAAACAACTGGGTTTTAGGAAGAAAGAATAGGTATTTGAAAAGAAATTATAAAATTTAGCTAAGAAAAGAAACAAAAAGGAAATGCATGCTCAGTTGGACGAAAATAATTTTTGTAACATTCTATTTGACAGGCTTCTTGAATATACTTGAATGTCTTTTACCATTAGTCCTCAAAATACTAAAATGTTACTGAAAACAAACAAACAAAAGGAACTATTTCTCTAATTCTTAACTTGTATTTTGCTAAACACTATCATGAGCTTTTGATGTTGTGAGTATAATTCTCAGCTTGGAAAACTCTTAAAGTGATTTTATATTGAAACATATTTTATATAGCAATTTGAGAAAAAATATTAATTTTGTTTTTTGAAAACCACATGATACTGCAACTTAAAAAAAAAACCCTTAACTGAATATTATCTGCTTCTCAATTTCTTTACATTCAATATAAGTCAAGAGATAATGACACAGTGGCCACAGGGTATAGAATAAAGCACACCATTTATAGAATAAAAAGGCTATTACACAGGGGGAGGGTTAAATGAAGCACATTAGTTGGCCCTCCAATCCATAAATTTCTACATTTATAAAATCCAGCTAATTTTATTTTATAATGACATTTCATGATAGGGTAACTTACATTTCAGTTTCACAAAATATATTAACATTGCAAAATAACCATTTATTCAATAAATATTTGCTAGGCACCTAATGTGTAGTCGGGTGCTGTTCTAGGCACAGAAGGTAGGGAAATGACCGAACAGACAAAATAACTGCCCTCATGATGGAACATGAAGATACCACAAAGTTGCATGACAAAAATAAATAAATAAAAAGAGGAATTATTCGCTGGTTTTAAAAGGCCAAGTGCCAAATATCTCTTCACTCCCCATATGTAATATTCTACATAAGAACCAAGAATGGAAATCCAGCCCTGGAATCTCTTACCTTAAATCTAAGCAACCACTTAATGCATAAATGGAGCAAATAAAAGAGGTAAGGAAAAAAAGCATTGAAAGGTTAGTTGGAACTTCAGGATGTGAAGAGAAAGGAAAAAACAAAGAAAAAACAAGTTAAGCATTCAGCATTAAAAAATAATGTTTCAGTAGATCATAGAAAGAGTGGTTAAAGCAGAATGTGTCATGAACAAGAGTTTTTTTGATGAAATTATATGATACTGTTTTATTCAAAAACTTCACTTTATTAAAGATTTCTTCAAATCAGTGACTCCTAAACACTAAAATTCCAAACAATAAAAGCATCTACAGAGTCCCAGAAGAATAACATTTTACTTGAGAAATAAATAAGAATTGGAGTGGGGGCATCACATTTTATTATATAAATGGGCAAGCACAAATACGATGTTTTATATTCTAAGTACCTTTTCTCCATTAGATTCTGGCAGTCCTCTAAAATTTTCTTAGCGGTTGTTAGCCTTGTATAGATCTCAAAAGATTTTCCCAAGTTAGAATTTCAGTTAATTATATACCCAATTACATGTCCTAAGTGAACATGCTCTAATTAGCATAGTAATCTAAATGAATGTGTCAATTATAAGATTAAATATCAAATTCCAGGTAATAGTGCTTATTATCAACTTTCTGAGGAAGAAAAAAATTTGTTTTAATTTACACTGCGTATTTTCTTTCACCTAGATCTACAGTAAATTTAGATTTAATTGATTTCTATCCATACTAGTACATTTTTTAAATTTAAACTTGCTTATAGAGTCACAGATTAACTGCATAAACTATAGTTTCACGCATAAGCATATATATATTTATTCAAAGTCACATTTGTAAGTCATTATCTTTCAAATCACTGATGAGATGCAAACTTTAAGTAATTTAATACTTAGCTAAAATTCTGAATAATTTCTTAAGTACAAACACCAATTTAATTTACATGCTCCTTAAGTTTTGATTATGGTACTTTGTGTCATAGCAGGCACTCAAATACATTTTAGAAGATTGCTGAAATATATAATGGTTATATATTCAAAAACAATGGAAATATTAATTCCTACTGTCTGCACTATTCTCACCTAAAATGTAAAGATAAAATTATTTTAGGAAAATTCAAAATACATGTTTGTTTATTTATGTTCTTTCTGAAAACTAATGCCCAAATTTTGCTGATAACTTTTTGAGATAAGGTAAATACTTATTAACGTACTGAATAATTTTTTAATCGGTCATATTAAATCATTAGAAGATTAGAAAGATTACACCACACTATCTACCAGGTCTAGATGAGGTATTATCATAACTGATTAAGCAAATATAATTCATTCAAAGATAATCATTTAAAACTTGAGAACAGAGCACTAAGAAGCAAGAAAGATAAAACAGGTATAGTAGTCAAGAATCTTCAGAACTACAACTGGGCCAAGACTTAGTTCTCTAGGAAAGGAAAGATAAAAGCTAAATTTTCTAAAGAGTTAGTCCATTATGGGGTTTTGTTTTAAAAAGCTTGACAAAAATTATACTTACCTTTACTCCATGTCCAATATCATCTAGAATTGTATAGTCAATAGGTTTTCTAATATAACGAACTGGTCGTTCAAGGTTGGCCGGAGCAATAATCTTATGTGTCCTTGAAGTGTTTTTGTTGGTAGTTAAAATACCAATTTCTCTTCTTGCAACTTTCTCTTTATGAATATCAACAGTCTGCAAAAACATAACATAAACACAACACAAAAATGTACACGGCTCATAATATCCAGAAAAATCAAGGTATAAGTGCTCAGAGATTTAACACGATTATTCAGATTCTTAATCACAATTGCTAAATTTTCTCCTTTTTGGACCAATATTGACTTTCTCCATTTCTAGGTTAAAGCAAGGGTTGGCAAAACATGGCTGGCAGACCAAATGTGGCCTATCATCTGTTTCTTACAACCCAAAAAGCTAAGAATGGTGTTTACATTTTTTTATTGGTTGAAAAAAGTCAAAAGAAAAATAATATCAGGACATGTGAAAATTATGTGGAATTCAAATTTGTTTCCATAAATAAAATTTCATTGGAATCCAGCCATTCTATTTGCTTACGTAGTTTCACACTACAATGGCATAGATGAGTAGTTCTAATGGAGACCTTACAGTCTGCAAAGCCTAAAATATTTATTAGCTGGGCCTTTACAGAAAAAGTTTCCCAAACCCTGAGTTAAAGTATACTATTTTTCCCTCTCTACATTTAAGATTTAGCCCAATATAATGATTAAGAGAACCCCAGTAATTAATCTGGTTACATTTAAAAATAACCTATTAGTATAATTTCTTATTAGTGTTTATATATTTTCTTATTTTTAAAAAAAGAATCCTAAAATATAAATGTTACAAATATTAGAGTCATTTAAAAAAAAAAAACTTTACGTTTGCTTAGGTAAAAATGCTTATATTTTATCATGACACAATGCTTGTGAAATATTTCATTAATTTCATTTATTAAATGTTCATATAGGTACTATATGTTTTTACTAACAGCCTTCTATTTGCTAGTAGAGGGGGAATTTATACACACACACAAATAATTAATATACTAAAACAGCATTTTTCAAATTGCAGGTTGCAATTTAGTGAGATGGAAGCAGCAGTTATCTTAAATGAAATAAAATAGAAATATCAGACTGCATATGCACCCAGAAAGGTAAGTATTGTTTCTTGAAACATTTATTTGTTATGTATATAAAGATATACATGAATTGTGTACTGGACGCAATGTAAAATGTATTTTTTACTGTGGGATACAGTCAAAAAGTTTGAAAAATATTTCACTAAAATTGTTCACATCTCTTAACCACCGTTCCTGGCTCAAATAGCAAGTAATAGACCCTTTTGCTAATTTCTTCACAATCCTACTTTAATTTCCCCTTTCTAAAAGAAGAACCAGGTAATAACATAGAAGTGGAAAGAAATGATGATAACCATCATGACATTATTAAATAC
This sequence comes from Hipposideros armiger, assembly GCF_001890085.2. Taxonomy (NCBI): domain Eukaryota; kingdom Metazoa; phylum Chordata; class Mammalia; order Chiroptera; family Hipposideridae; genus Hipposideros; species Hipposideros armiger. Next base: position 7,145,314 of record NW_017731373.1, on the reverse strand, counting down.
CACTTTAAGAAATCTGAAAGCTAATGATTTATCCTAAACTACCTAAAGTATGAAAGGAACTTGAAACAAATTCAAAGCCTATTTCAACCAACAGATCTTAAAAGCAACAGAATCTGTAAGTTTCAGAACTAATAAGTATCTAAATAAAATATCAAATCAGACTGTCTAATAACCTAATCATTTTAAGTATTTCTTTTTAAGAAAAAAAACAACCTGAGCTTTTTCTGTGCAAGAAATCTGCTGTCTTTTTCAACTACTTGGGAGAGATTTAACAGAAAAAAGTTGTCATATTAGTGATGATATTGGAATTTACTTATTTTTTAACTTCAGGGAAATGGAAATTAATCTCATTTTGAATAATTTTTAATGAGTCATCCTGAATCATTAAAAATATGAAACAGGAAAATTTCATACTTATTAAGTATGCTTTAAAATAAACAAAAACCAAACAAAATATGCACTTTTTAAACAGCTGGTCTCTATCATATCAATAAAAGAAAATTTATCAGAGTATATAATCCTCTTGAGACATTTTTTTCTACTCTGGTCAGTTTTCAGAAATTTAATTATCTTATTCAGAAATAAAACCATAAGAATGCAAACCCAAACAACTATAATAGAATTCTTAAGCTTATGGCAAATTGGAACTTCAATTTCAAATTTTCATGCTAGAAATAATAAATCTCTGGAGAATGAAAAGGGAGCAACCTTCCACTTATTATTTGTACCAATATACAGTGATATTTCATAATAAGCACACATTTTAAAATTGCTTGAAAAAATTGAGACTTAAAGCATTAAAAAATCTGGTCATACCTGGAAGCTGGGGGCACTTACATACTTACTTATATGTTCTCTTTATATGCACACATACACACAGCACATAGACCATTTCAGTAAGAATAAAAGGAAGACCAACATAGCAAAGGAAAAGATTATAGAACTATAAGCCTAAATAAGAGATAGTTACTATAATAAGACGTAAAATTGGACTCTTAGCTTCCTGGAAGAGAAGGCAAAATAGAAACATAATGAGTTACAAGGAAATATACTCCTTCATTAGGAAAGTGACAATTTTCTCAACACTAAACTCTAACAGGAATTGGTTGAAGGAATTATGAGGAGAAAAATGTTCTTTACTCCTTTGTATATTAATTATCAGTAAGAAGGCATACGAGGTCTGGCAATTAAGTTCGCAAACTTGTTGCAAACGATGTTGCTAACCTTTTCTGATATCAGAGGGATCATTCAATTATGAATTTGTACCAACTGGACAGTTAAACAAGTTTACTATTTGGAAGTGCTGAAAAGGCTGCATGAAAAAGTTAGACAACCTGAACTTTTTGCCAACAATTCATGGCTCTTGCATCACGACAATGCACCAGCTCACACGGCACTGTCTGTGAGGGAGTTTTTAGCCACTAAACAAATAATTGTACTGGAACACCCTCCCTACTCACCTGACCAGACCCCCAATAACTTCTTTCTTCACCCAAAGATAAAGGATATATTGAAAGGAAGACATTTTGATGACATTTAGGACATTCAAGGGTAATACAATGACAGCTCTGATGGCCATTCTAGAAAAAAAGTTCCAAAATTGCTTTGAAAGGTGGACTAGGTGCTGGCGTCAGTGCATAGCTTCCCAAGGGGAGTACTTTAGAGGTGAACTGTAGTGCTATTCAGCAATGAGGTATGTAGCACTTTTCCTAGGATGAGTTCACGAACTTAATTGTCTAACCTCGTATTTTAAAACATAATTCTTAACAGCATATATCTATGGAAAGTCAAAATAATTTAGTTTGGCTATACAACGCTTCTAGTCACCTACTCTAAAAAGAATGACTACATCTCAGAAAAATTAGAGCAGGATTTCTCAACAGCAACACTACTGACATTTTGGGCCAGATAATTCTTTGTTGTGGAGGGGTTGTCCTGAGCATTGTAGGATGTGAAGCATCCCAGTAGACACTTGTAGTACTCCACCACCTCAGGTTATGACAACCAAAAATGCCCAACATTGCCAAATGTCCCCTTGGGTTCTGCCCTGGTTGAGAACCAATGACCTAAAGGAAGGACTAATTCACTGGTCCCTTACATTATGCATTCTCAAATATCAACTGTTTCCAAACTTTTTACAAGCATTGACTCGAGGTTAATGCTTTTAGTGACAGCTTAAATATAGATGTTTGGTGTCATTAAGTTTTTAAAAACATCTTCAGTAATGAAAATAATATACAGTTAAGAAAATAAGAATATAATTTGTATTCTTGCTCTCTCACTACCATACTGGGTTGAACTACAGGAGTTCCTGCGGACAGAAGCAAATATACCTTCAGAATAGCTATGGTTTTATTTGGAGTCTGAATAATAACTTAATGGAGAACAATAAATCTACTCCATAAATAAAGACGAGAAAATTTGGTCCAGAAGTTTTCTGGAGTTTTCAGCAATCACCTACTTCAAATTTTTCAAAGCTTTCTCTTATGGAAAATATAATCATATTCAAATTAGACAGAGTAATATAATGAACACTTTATCCATATACCTAAAACCCAGCTTTAACATTCATAAACTCACAGCCAATTGTCAGTTTTAAAATAATTTTTGTAAAGCTCCCACAAAGCATTTTTCATTTAAAAATATATGGCTACTATGTTTTTCCTAAATCAAATTCATAGCTTTCAGTAATCACCACTGCTTTTGTCTTCATGATGTTCTGTGACATTACAATGCTAAAATGTATTAAGTTAAATTTTGGAAGTACAAGTTCAACACTGATACTTAGGAAGAATTTTAATAAGAAAAAAACTATCATGGTTTTCGAAAATTACTACAGGCATACCTTGGTTTATTGAACTGAGCTTTATTGTGGTTCACAGGTGTTGCATATTTTTTTACAAATTGAAGGCAAGACCGTCCACCAGCAAAAAGATGACAACTCGCTTTATTGCAGTGGTCTGGAACCGAAACTGTAGTATCTCCAAGGTATGCCTGTAGTTATATGACAATAAACTTACACTTACTTAGAAGAGGCTCAATAATAGCACTCACCTGTGGCAAACAAAAAATGTGTTTAGGTAGCAAAGACCAAAACTAATGCAAGTACATTGCTATTAATATTTTATCATTTGCTACCTATTAACCAAAAAGCACACCAAGTAATATCACTGCAACTGTGCAGGACTTAAACATCTATTGTTATTAATAGATCCTTATTAATTTGTTTCCTTCTGATCACTGCGACTGCCAAGCTGGTCTTGCATGCTGCAGGCTCCCCCCATGAAACTTCAGCCACGCGGTGCCAAACCCAGGCTTCTCTAGGATACCTCTTATTACCTTGAGATAATCATCCTGACTCCCAGCTCCCTTGCAAGCCTGAGCCCCGCCCCCTCATCTCCATCATGGACCCTGGCACATGCTCAGGCCACAGCAGAAAGGAAGGTACTGAATAAAGTATTTGGTTTTAGGATTATCCATGCATTGTTGTTTCCCATTACCACAGATAATCGAGAGTTGACTGTACTGGATAGCACTACCTCAGTTAGCTGCCCATCAGTGTGGGAAAACATCTGCAATCAAACAGTTACAGTGGATTAACTCAACTAAGTAGGGTGTTTTTAAATATATCTCAATTTCTTCATTAGTAAGATAATGTTTCAAATAGTATTTAATTATTCAAATTACAAACATGCTTTAAATTATTCAACTTTCAAAAAACAAACTAGTTACTAACAAACTGAATGGGTAATTTTCAGTTATTCATTTTTTTAAATGATATAAACTATACATACTATGTAATTAATTAGGAACTCTGTAAATCCTATTTTCTATGCATAGTTACTTACTGATAACTTTAGCGAAATTTCCTTAATTTAAATTTGGGAATTTTTAAACATGGATGTGTGTGTGTGTGTGTGTGTGTGTGTGTGTGTGTGTGT
>NW_017731373.1:7125145-7141318 GCF_001890085.2 Hipposideros armiger | reverse complement strand
CTTTGTGAGGGTGAAAAGGGTAACTATTGCATTGTTCTGTACACCTGAAACTAACAATAAATAAAAAGTAAAAATAAAAAATAAAATTAAAAAAAAAATAAAAAATAAAATTGTAATACTCAATATATACTGACAACAAAAGATGAATACAAGTCACGTTTGACTTCTGCAATTACAAGAGGTTCTCAAAGTGGTTACCATCAGCGTCTAGACCAGCAGTTCTCAACCTGTGGGTGGCGACCCCTTTGGGGGTCAAACGACCCTTTCACAGGGGTCGCCTAAGACCATCGGAAAACAAAAAGATATTTACATTACAAGTCATATCAGTAGCAAAATTACAGTTATAGAGTAGCAACAAAAATAATTTATGGTTGGGGGTCATCACAACATGAGGAACTGTATTAAGGGGTTGCGGCATTAGGAAGGTTGAGAACCACTGATCTAGACACTTCTGATTATGCAAATTACTGCTTGAGCAACACTGATCAAAGGGTCTGCTTGTATACATTTTTTTGGCACCCCTGGTATATATGTCTATGTGTATGTATAAACACACATATGTATATATGTTTATAGACACATATATGTATATACTATATGTTTATAGACATATATATGTAAAGTTTTTTAAACAAAAAATTATCTTACATGCTGAGTTCTTCAGGGCTTAGATCTTCTACTGTCTTTTAGTACCTAACCCTTGAGAAGAATTACTTCCATTCTTGTTTTATAATCATGCCTTTCTATCTCCTTTACTTGCTACCTGCTAACTACTTCGATACCTGGCCCAATAAGTTCTAGTCAACTCTTGGGAGGATGGGAGGAACACTGCTTTTAAAGTTCTTTATATTGCCTTTTGACCTCGCTTGATTTTCTTCTAAGCCATGATGAACTGAATGCAGTTCTGTTTTTAATAGTTGAGAGAAGAGATTGGTCTGGCTGCAAAGAATTTTAGTTTACCAGTTCATAAGAATTTAGTTTGAATAATGTTCTATAAACTTTTTTTAAAACTTACCAGAAATGGGCACAAAATCATGGACACAGTAAATAGCATTCATCCCTACACATAAAGCTATAATGACTTAAAAGTAGTTATGTGCATTTATACAAGTATTCAGTGTAATTAAGTGTTTACTCTGATAACTACACTTTTTGAAAAATATTTAATGTTAACTCCTACTCTGTTTGAAGATTAAAAATTTCAGTTATATGCTTCCAAAGAATTGATAGGAGAACAGTAACAAAGCTAGAGATGGAATTTCCTTAAAATTCACCCTTAAAATACCTATGGTAATCCACATCAAGAACCTATCCTAATACAGGCATTTCTCAGAGATATTCCAGCTTCAGTTCCAGGCCACTGCAAAAAAGTGAATATCACAACAAAGTGAGGCACGTGAATTTTTTAGTTTCCCAGCACATATAAAAGTTATGTTTACACTATACTCTAGTCCATTAAGTGTGCAAGAGCATTATGCCTAAAAAAACAATGTATATACTTCAGTTTAAAAAAATACTTTATTTTGCAAACTGGGGAATAAATATACAAACACAAGAACTTCTTAAGTAAGATTAAAAGAGGTTAAAATTATATTTATTTATAAGCTCTTGGTTAGGAAAGTGTAGTAGAAGATACATGAAAGTAATTACCTGTGTTCTCCTTAGTAGTCTACTTGAGATGATTTTTTTAAACTGCTTGTTTTATTAGCTCATAATAAAAAGTAACTAGTCAAAATTTAAAGCATCTTGATCAAAATGGGTCTGCACATGCCTTCCAAACCCTTGCTGGTCATAGTCAGGAGGGAACTGCTCGTGCGCAGTGGGCACATCTTCCAGCGACTTTCAACACATTCTTCAAATTTGTTCTGATCATAGCAGGAAGGAAACGTTAATTCACAGAGAGGACACTTTTTGTAAGCATCAAAGCAGTAATCAAAGCAGAAGCCTGTTCCATGCCCATGTACATGCTTTCTCAGAGTATCAAGAGCAGTGGGCATATTTTCATCTACTTTACTACCCTCAGGGTCTTCTAAACCATCAGGCCGACTATGGCTTCCAGCACGTTGGCTGCAGAGATTATCTTCTTGTCCCCAAGAGGATACTCTCACAGGTGGCCTTTGGATTTCATCTGGATAAAAAGCACTACCTGCTCCATGTATTTTGTATCTTTATTTATTCCCCAGTTTGCAAAATCGTATGACTAAAAGAAACAGGGATTATTAATGTTACTGCTCTGAAAAACATGTATGTATAGTGTGTTATTTAGCAGAATATTTACAAGTTTCTGTTAGGCTTGTGATTGAGCATGACTACTAAATATTATGTAATAAAAAAATTATCAGTCTTGCAAAGTAATTCTTTGAATACAGAACTTGCATAACTTAGCACATAAAATGATGGGTTTTAAAACCCTCTTTAGAAATGGAGTTATATGTAGAATGAGATCACATGCTTGCAGTATAGCAAATATCCTTTTTCTATTTGAAATATTTGCTTTAGGAACTAATGAAAGACATATTTAGTTAATTTTATGACAAATTTCTTTAGAATAACCTGAATGATTATATTTAAGCCATCTTAAAGGTGTATTTCTATCTAATGGGAAAATGGAACAAGATATGTGAGTACAATTGTTTCATATTAAATAATCTACTAAGCAGTGCTGTTTGTGGCATAAAATCCTAGAAAATGTATCTGTATCTTATTCACATTTTCTTGATGAGAATATAATTTCGAAATAACATTCACAGTAAATGAAAATGTAATACGTAAACCCAAATCAACGTGTCTAAAGTTATATGTCTGCTGTGTATAGTATTCTCATTAACATAAAGAGGATACACTTTTGGAGGTAATAAATAAACAAATAAACAAACAATAAAAAAAACTTCACTACTAAAAAATAGTAATCATCTGAGCCTGTTGGAAAATGGCACTGATAGACGAAAGTGTCTGTCTGATACTAAATATTTGTAATAAATTCTGTCTTGTTTTTCAAAATGTTTGACATTTAGAAAATGGGTTATTACTTTATTTTTTTGAAGTACTTCTTTCTGATACACAGTTGATACAGTCAATAGAATTCCCATCCTCAGATTCAAATTCAGAGTAATTTGGGAAATAGTTATTATTGCACAGTGATAGATGGTTGAAGTCAGTGGGGCACAAACTGAGGTGAATAGCAGAGCCAGCAGAATAGAAAGAGAATAAAGCAAATACAAATCAAGTACATTCTGGGGAATCTCAGAAGAATACAGAATTCAAGATGGAAGACAGTTCAGAAATCACCTATCAGTCTTGTTATTTTACAGATGAGAAAACTGAATTTCAAAGAAGCCAAATGTCACAAGGCAGCAGAAGAATCAAAATGAAACCTAGATCCCCTATCTTCCCCCCTCCCAATCCTACTCAGTGTTCACTTTCACTAAAATAGAGAAAACAAGCTAGAGCACTAGGAAGCTGAAAAATAATAAGGTTCTTATTCAGGAGAAAGGAAAAAGATATTGATGAGGAAAGAAATCGAATACCTCAGATATATAATATCCACTGGTCCTGAACCACTCTACCAGACAGTCCTCACAACTCTTGACACATCCCACCGTTCCCATAAACGTGATCTTTTCTTTGACCTGACTGAACTTCCACTTCTTTGCTTCTTCAACTCAATCTTCTCTCCAAATTCTCCAAATTCTCCAAACCTAGGAATTTTGCTCAAATAGCAAAAATAATCTGGTCTCAAGATATCTTAAGAATCTTCTGCCTCCCTCTAAAAACCTAATAACATTTTTAATAAAGCATAATAATAAAATTTAAGTACCAAACAGTTGAAAAAACAGTGTTTTAGAGCAAGGGCTTGCAAATTACAGTCTACGTGCTAAATATGGTCTACAGCCTTTTATGTGGCCCACAAGGTAAGAATGGTTTTTACATTTTTAAATAGTTGTTTAAAATAATACCCATACAAAGAACAATATGAGACTGAGAACATAAGTGGTCCAGAAAACCTAAAATACTATCTGACCCTTTAGAGAAAAAGTTTGCTAACCCTTGCTTTAGAGTATTTACTGAGAATTTGTTTTATAAACAGAAAACACTTTCTTAAACTACAGAATAAGCTTTCAGTCTAAAGGGCATCAAATAGTTTTGATGTTCAACTGACTTTTAAAACGAAGGACTTTAACTGTACATTAAATATAATTGAAAAAAATTTCAATCCTTAAGGCAAATGCTAAAAAATATATAAGTATTTTTAAGTTTACTCTTATTTCATAGATATAATCTCCATCACCCATTTCTCCTGCTCAACCCCTCATCCAACATACTATTTTGTATAAACTTAACACCAACTAAGATAGTTGCAGATCCCTCATCTCTTCAGGTATTGCCTTCCAAATGCTCAACCCCAAATGAAAATGGTTCAAGATGTTCTTAAAGCTCTGACTCAGGCCCCTATACATTCATCAATCCTGTTTTTTACTTATTCCATTAGAATAGTTTTAAAAGATAGTATTAATTAGGCCATATTAAATAAATATAAATTTATATGATACTCAAAGAAAATGCTGTTATTAAATAAATTAATACAAATACAACCTAGAGTAGACTTATTCACCTTACTCCTTAAGGTTGCTACTCTTCTCTACCCAAGAAGTATAGAATTCTAATCAGAAAATAGATGATTATCTTTCATTGTCATTTGCTTATTGTCATCACCTACCCACACAATCTCTCCTACAAACTAATAAAAAGTTTTCCCTCCTTTTTAGAAACGCAAATATATTAATTTGTCTTCTGCATTTGCACTTTTCTTCTTACTTTCTTTTTTGGATCCTTAGCTAAGACTTCAAACATGCAGAAATTGTCTCTCAAGTATAAACTTTGAAATTCTACATCAGATTATGAATTAGTTAGCATCTCTCCTTCCATAGAAAACCAAATTCATCTATTTAATCATTTAAAATGCCACATTATTTCCGCTAGGAGGTCTTTTCAGAATAAAATTTACCTCTCAGTCATTAAAGTTCACCAATTCGTCATTGTTGTTGTTATTATTTGTTTAGATTTTTAGTTTAAGATACACAAGAATACAACAAGCAATAAATTATACAATGTCCACAGAAGTTTATACAGGATGTGAAGAAACCCAAATTCAGATTTAAGGTTAAATAACACTGAACTAAAAATCCCTCTAAATCAATCTGATGAATATTTAACAGAAATGTAAGGTATACCTCCTATATATGATTAAATTATGTGGATTATAGTTGATCTTTATACAAATTAAACTTCAGAATGTAAAAAAATTGTTGAATTAGTCAATTTCGGAAAAGTCCTGAATCTTAAGATTATGTATTGGGTTGCTGGAAAAGTCATGTCGTATTTTTTCTATGTTTTTCATTGCAAAAATGTGTCATGGCTTTTCCGACAACCCAATAGATAAAAGATAATATGTACATTATAAAACTTTTTTATTCCAAAAAATTCTAATCATTTAGGTCTATAAAGAATATTAAATACTACCCAGTTACTGAAATGATGAAAGTACCAAAATAGAAAATCTCTAAAGAGCTCATCAAAGAAGCAGACAGATCAAAACATATATTGTTTTGATGTTTTAAAAATTATGTTTTGTAATTATGAACTGGTTTTTCATTGCAGCATTATTTACAACAGTCCCTAACATAGGAATCGTTAGGGAAGCTATGACATATACATACAACATTATGCAGCCACTGAAAATGTTTATGAAGAGCTTATAACAACATGGAAAAATGTTTGTTGTAATAGTTAACTTAAAAGAGCAGAACCCCAAATTCTATATATAACAATCACAGTTACATTTTAAAAACTACAAGAAAAAAGGTTTTGGAAAAAATATATCAAAAGAGTAATGGTGAAATTTTGAGTAGTGGGGAAAGGGTTTGTTTTCCCTTTTTTTCTGTCTTTTCTCATGAATATGAACATGACTTTCACAATGGAAATTAATATAGCATTATTATTTTTTTAAGTTCTATATAAAGATAATTTAATAAGGTAACAAATTAATCTGTTATTAAAGTATAGTACCATTTTGGTAAACAAAAATCCTACCGACAGAAAAAAAAAAGGTAAACAAGTCATCAGGTAAACACATTTATATTTTTTAAAAGATAAAGAAGTATGAAATTTGGTAAAGTTGGATGGAAGAAACAACAAATTTTCACCTCAAGGCTGATTATTTTAACATGACAACTGGGTTTTAACAGAAACTATTAAAGTTTACTTCCCTATAAAAATCACAGAGAAGATAATCACTCCACCAAAAGACAGAATAAAAAACCACTCATTTTGAAATATTGAGTTTGTACTTTCTAAATCGTACATGTGAGTTAGCTCACAGGATAAAGGCTGCCAGCATTACAGATGGCCTGTTTACTAAGTGTTCCTCAGAGCAAAGTAGGAAAACAGTGTGGTCTCACTTGTGAAATATGATTGATTGACGATTCCATCCTCCGTAGCTGGGATGCCTGGATATCCAGCATCTGCAGGACATTGTTGGCCAATGTATTTATCAGATAGGCAACACTTGCTAAGGACTGGGTGGTGTAGGCTTTGGTTTCTTCTAGGGCTCGCTGCTTATCCGCTGACTAGGGAAAAAACAAAACAAAAAACCACCATTAATTCAAAGATAACCTATTCTATCAATGTAATCTACAAAAGTACTCATCAAAACCATTCTGTTGCTGAATCTACACACACCAGCTAAAATTGTTAGAAAACTAATTATGTAAAAACCCAACAAGTGAGTTCACTAATATTTTCATGTTGAATAGATACATCTTTGTACTGATGCAAATAAAATCCTGAAGCCATTATTTTAAAAATGAGATCCAATGGATATTTTGAGCAATAGCAGCTAGTACATAGCTTCTCAAGGTCACTGTTTGGAAGGTAACACCGATTTGAATGTATAAATTCTGGCCTATTTTTTCCTACTTTCCTGAATTCCTCTTTTCCTTCCATTTTAATATGTGAGATGTGGCTATAATGTAATGTCAGATTACAGTAATTATGATAATAATGATAAATAAAAATGATAAAAGAACCCTTTCTTCCCAAGCATTTAAAGTGTTATAACCCTATGGGACATAAATTGCCAAGTATCATAAACTCTAATTGAAAAACAGAAAGCACAGTATAAAGTGATTTATTTCCAAGGTCACAATGAAAAGCAATGGTAATGATACACATACTATGCTGCTTTTGAACTGCCAAACACCATCTCTTTGCCCTAGTTCTGTAGAAAAACTCTGTGGTTTAGTAGAAATTACACAAGCCTCTGAACTAGAAACGTTTCATCTTAATGCCAGCTGTACTATTTACTACAATATGTCAACTTGGACTAGAGTCACAGTTTCTCAATTTCCTCAATTAAAAAGTGAAGAAATGGGGGACTGGCCGAGTGGCTCAGTTGGTTAAGAGCTCACTCAAGAGTGCGAGCTCTGAGCAACAGTGAGCAGTTCAGGTCCCGGCCCCAGTTGAGCTGCTGCTGAGCTGCTGCTGAGCTGCCAACAGGTGGCAGAATGACTCAGCTAAAAAAAAAAATTAAAAAAAAAGTGAGGAACTGAATCTCTGCATCAACCATTCTAAATAGTTGTGAACCTCAGATACGACAATGGATGTACAACCACTTTCTAAAACTACAAATCAATGGTCATTAACTGTTAAAAGTCCGTTGTGTCCCACCCTCCTCTCTCCCACACACTACAGAAGTCAGAATCAACAACCCCATATACAACCCCAAGTTTTTCCAGGGGGAGAAAAATTCTTTGGAAGAAGAAGCAGGTAATAAAATAACCAAATAATACCATTTTAATTTGAAAGAGTTAAGCATCACTGTACTAACTTTTTATTTTTTTATTTTCATTCCTAATCTGTAGTAATCTCAGTCTTATCGATGCTTAAATTAACAAGAGTTGAAAACAAATTTGGTTAAAAATAAATGCTTTCAAAAACCACCGTATAGGCTCCCAGATTCTGATTGTACATGTAGGGAGCCTGGAAGTTGCCACATCATCCTAACAAATAAAAGCTGAACACACTGGAAAAATCAACAACTTTTCTTGAATTCACAGCAGAAAACAGTAGTCATTAACACTTTTTAGACATTACTCTAAATCAGAGTATTTCTTATAGAGAATAACCAAAAATAAAACACTTAGGTAATTTATTAGTATGCTTCACAGGGGATGGCTTTCTGGACAGATTTAATTATTTTCAATGTATCTCTTTTTATATTGACAGTACTTGAGATTCTTTAAAAAACAAATAGTATTAATATTAATCACTTTATGCTATGCTTTTATTCCTAGTGTGTATGTGAAACCATGTGGCTGATTGTTGCTGCATCAAAGATATAACAGGCCCTTATATTAGGTGGGTTTCATGTATATTTACTGTTCCATGAAATATTAAAGACTTTATAATGTAAAATGTATAAAGCAAATCTAGTATCTGGAGATGCTATTTGTGGTTGACTTATCACATTGATGTAATTCACCATGAAGTAGGTGTTCTGGGCATCATTCTTCATTAAAGTAAAACAGAGGAACATTCTGAATTTTAGAAATAAAATGTTACACCAATTTCTTTACACTGCTCTTCAAAGAAAAAAAAACTGGTAGTCCATTAAAATCCTGATGTATTTTCATAACAGTGATTGTTACAAGTCAAGAGTGTTAAAGAGGTTGAAACAAAGAAATCTTCACAGGTACCAGAGAAAAGTATAGCTAACTCTTTTCTAAAGGGGCATACATTTATTGTACATTCACATTTACAAATTAGCCTCAGACTTGAAAACTAGAGAAAGGACTATTCTCATATGATTATATACCAGAAGAACAAGAATGACTCCTAATTGCTTGTAATCTGTGTTTTGACAGGGAGCAAACAGTGGATTTTGAAGTGCTTTATTTAGACTATGCATTAACTTAATATAATTAATAAAACTGAATGGTTTTTAACGTGTTAAAAGAAAATAAAAAATCCTATTTTTGGATCCCTACGAGAGGGGAGGACAGGACACACGGGAGGTTCACAGATGACATAATCATCTATGTAGAAAATCCGAAAGTAGTGACCAAAAAAACTGGAACTAGTAAGAAATTACAGCAAGATTGCAGGATACAAGTTTAATATACAAAAATCAACTGCTTTCCCATACACCAGCAATAAGCAAGTCGAATTTGACATTAAAACCCCCAAAATATAAAATACTTAGGTACAAATCTAACAAAATATGTATAAGATCTATATGAGGAACACTACAAAACTCTGATGAACAAAATTAAGAACTAAATAAACAGTCCATGTTCATGAATAGGAAGACTCAATCAACATTGTCAAGATGTCATTCTTCTCAAATTGAAACACAGATTCAATGCAATCCCAACCAAAATCCCAGTAAGTTATTTTGTAGGTACCAACAAACTGATTCTAAAGTTTATAAAAAGAGGGAAAAGACGCAGAATAACCAACACATTATTGAAGGAGAAGAACAACACATTACTGGAAGACTAACACTACTCGACTTCAAGACTCACTATAAAGCTATAGTAATCAAGACAGTGTGATACTGATGAAAGAAGTCAAAAAAGTCAATGGAACAGAACAGAGAGCTCAAAAATATACCTACATAAATATAGTCAACTGATCCTTGACAAAGGAGCAAAGGCAATGCAATGGAGCAAAGATAGTCTTTTTCAACACATGGTGCTGGAACAACTGGACATACACATGCAAAAAAATGAATCTAAACACAGACCTTAAAATCTTCACAAAAATTAATTCAAAGTGAATCACAGACCTAATAGTTAAGTGCAAAACTATAAAACTAGAAGATAGGAAAAACCTAGGTGACCTTGGGTATGACAATGACTTTTGAGATACAACATCAAAGTCATGACCCATTAAAGAAATTACTAATAAGCTGGATTTCCTTAAAAACTTCTGCTCTGCAAAAGACAATGTCAAGAGAAACGAGAACACAAGCTACAGACTGGGAGAAAATATTTGCAATAGACATATCTGATAAAGGACTGTTAACCAAAATATACAAAGAACTCTTAAAAGTCAACAATAAGAAAATAAACAATTAAAATATAGGCCAAAGACCATCACAGACACCTCATCAAAAAAGATATACAGATGACAAATAAGCTCTACATCCTATGTCATCAGAGAAATGTACACTAAACAAGACCCTAATACACACCTATTAGAGTGGCCAAAATCCCGAACACTGACAACACTAAGTGCTGATGAGGATGTGGGACAACAGGAGCTCGCATTCATTGCTGGTGGGAATGAAAAATAGTATAACCACTTTGGAAGACAGTTTGGCAATTTCTTACAAAACTAAATATACTCTTCCCATATGATACAGTAATCATGCTCCTTGATATTTACCAGTAGGTAATAGGGTACATCATACAATGGAATACTATTCAGCACTAAAAAGAAACGTGTTATCAAAACATGAAAAGACATGAAGGAACTTTAAATGCATATTACTAAATGAAAGAAGCCAATCTGAAAAGCCTACATACTGTATAAGTACAACAATATGACATCATGGAAAAGGCAAGACCATGGAGACAGTAAAAAAGATCAGCGGTTTAAGGGTTTGGTTGGGAGAAGGGATGAATAGGTGGAGCACAGGGGACTTTTAGGGCAGTGAAAATACTCTGTACGATACTAGAAAGATAGATACATGTCATTATACATTTGTCAAAACTCAGAAAATGTCCAACACCAAGAGTGAACCTTAAAGTAAACTAAAGACTATGGATGATGATGTGTCAGCATAGGTTTATCAATTGTGAATAAAGAAGAACAATGAAATAAGAATAACACGATGGACAGTGAGGAAAAAGGCAGGTTGAAAACAATGTCAACGATGCCAAATGCCTAGATTTTTAATCAAGCAAAAAAGAAGACTATACAAAGCTAATTCAGAAAAATAAAATTCCCACAGATTAGCCATATTGTATATATCTTTTAATCAGGTTGTGAAACCATTTCACAACAAGCCTCAGTAAATATGTTAAAAAACAAACAAACAAAAAACAAATAAAACCAATTGTATCCCCTATTAATCTTCAAGTAAAAATGTCAGGAAATTTCTACATCATTATTACTTTGTACTGATAACCAAAACAGCATTTGGGGGCATGAGTAATTTCACAGGATGAACACACGGTATACTCGTATATAAACAATCTCTCTATATAAACAACCACATACATAAGGTTTTTAATTTGTAAAAAACTTATTTTGTCTTGACTTCCAAGTCATGAAATTATAATATTGGAATCAGAGCTTATTCATAAAGCTCAGTAATTTTTTCTTAGCCATTAACTTTATCCCCAACCTATTGCCAAGGGCATCTTTGGGAGAGAAGTCATCCTCATCATATTCTCTATCATATCCTCCACTACTCAAGTACAGTGTTAAGAAAATATGTTTTCAAACTTACAGCTGCCCCTACAACCCTTCAATTATAGTAATTCTGGAACCAGTTCAGCATGTGATCAACAAACAATATTCTGATACACCCGAGTATGACACTACGGAACACTATTCTCTGACTTTATCAGGAGATAGTTAACCCTTTTCTAAGGGCTTCAATGTTTTAGTCTGAGCTTATAAAAATTCCATTACATTTATAACTCTAAATTTATCTTAGAAAAATAATCAAATAAGAAAAAGAAAGGCACAAACAAGAATATTCATTGACAGAGTTAATGGTGAAAAAGAAAAAAACATGAGACGTTAAGCAATACGTTCACATAGTACATTCATCCAGTAACGAAAAGAGTATTGTTATGTATTACTGATATAGAAAGATATCTATAAAATAACTAAGTGAAAAAGAGCTGGTTACACAGCATCTTTAACACCAATCATCCTAATTCTGTAGGTACCTCTGTGAAAATATAAATACAAGAAAAAAGTAAAAAAATAAGAACTCCAATTTCTATAACTAATTTTCATAAAACTCTCCTGAATTATTTGGAGATGAGGGAAAAGCACAGCACTTCTACAACCGTCTTATAAGAAATCCTCATTCATTTATAGACATATACATAAATGAATGGATATATATCCATATATGTATATTCATAGATACAGAGAATAAGGGATTAAAAATAAGTCTCATCTTTCATCAAGTCATATATGAGTTATCTAACACCTTTATTAAAATATGGAGGTAATTTTTGAATATGGTCCTCACCTTTGTAGCCTGAACTATAATCCCAAGACAACAGAAAAAGTCTCATTTAATATCCAATTACACAAATAATTGGAAACTATCTAAAGGTCCAACAAAAGAGAAAAGGTTAAATTTGGCACAACTATATAATAAAATAGTTAATATTAAAAAATGCTTATGAACAATCCTCATGATGTAAAGAAAATGCAAAACTAGTTAAAATATAGTAAAATGCTAAATAATGCACCCCCAATAACATGAATTTGAATATAATGCAACCACCTCCAGAACCTTCAACAACATGGCCTTGTACTGTATGAAATTTATTTTAAAACTTTGTGTCATTATATTAGAGTTTTACTATATCTCAACTATGTAAAATGATATATATAGTTATAGTATGCATATGTATATGAAATTATGTATTATTTATGAATAGATATTATAATAGAAGGAAATATACTAGTTATGTATTATATATTATCAGAAGAAAATAAATGTTCACAGTTTTATTAGTGAGACTACAGATACTGTTTATACTTTTCCATTTTCTGTACATATTCCTCTTAACTAAAAATATTTGTCCAATAATCATTTTTCATGCTTCAATGAAAAGAAACAACAGCACATTGTGGATGCCACATCATCTGTATTTTCACATGTTTTGGCACAAAAGTTAGTTTCTACCACAACTATGGAACTGGACTAGTTGGGCGACTGCCATCATAATCAGGATCACAGAGACTATGTCATTCAGGGTCCAGCACACAAATAAACTAGAAATGTATTACCATGGTGATCAACTGCAGAGCTCTTTTCTTTCCAAACTGATCTGACAACAGCAGAACCCATTAGAAACATTCCTTCTAAGTAACACAAAAAATATTTTTAGCTACATCTCCTGAGGATTCATGAAGGACCACAAAGGAAGTACTACTTCTTCACTGGCCTCCTCAGTCATACAGCAGAATCACTCACAACTTCTATACCCAATAATTTAGCACAGCACAGCTTTGTAAAAGGATACTCTCTCGCTCAATAAATGATGCTGGCTATAAAACAAAGGACATAATGCAATGCAGGTAAAGAGATGGGGAATGTCTATGTTAATGGCTTGTTTAAATTCCTGTGTTTGCATGCAGCAGCCATTTTTTAGGTAGTAGTCAAGAAATGTCAGTTAGAAATTAGGTTCATTCCTTGTCTGTTTTTATTGCCATGCAATACAACAGGCTTTACATCTTTGTTTACTTTAGGGCTTCATTCTGCTTTCCTTTATGTCAGCTTCTGTCTTCTATTCTGTCTCTTACCCAAATAAATTCAGCGCAGCAAAACAGTATAGAGAATATTTGTTTTTTGTTCAGTAATCATTACTGTTCTTCTGGTAAAGAATTCCACATCCATGTGGGGAATTCAGTTCGTGTGGGCTGATTCCCACTCTTCTTCCACCTTATCGATGTCACATGTATATATACATGACCCAAACCTACCAAAAGTATACCAATCCTTTGGTCACTGACTGATTTAGAGAAAGGCATCGATTCAAGCCAAGCCGATTAAGAGTCTTCTCTGGAACCTTTCTAACAGATTTATCAGAAAATATTATTTAGCAAGGATTGCTGTGGTTGCCATAGAGACACATGTTCTGATCTTCCTTCAGAAGAATATGCTTTAGGGAACACAGCTGATTGACAGCCACCAGCTGCACCTTCAGATAGGGTGCTCATGCTGAGGCCACATTTCTCCTAAGAAATTTATTACTCCTGAATAATAAAGTATAGGCTATACTTCAAAGTAGCTACCTTGATTTTGGTCCTTCCTGATTTCAAAAATGATAATCACAAGAGGTTAAGAGCCAAAGGAAACTAACAAGGGTCCTATTTAATCCTTGTGTTGTATCTATGTTCTCAACTCATAAATTTCCTGATCTTAGAAAGTCATGCCCTTAAATATTGATCCAATCTCTCTGGTTTGCCAAACAGACTTCATTTTCCACATGCTGAGCTTCTCACTCATCATCAGTTGCTTCTTACCAAGCGCATATCCTGAGCCCCAATTCTACTGATCTCTAGGCAAACGTCACTTGTTACTCTGAATCAGATCATTCCTGGTATCTAAATTCTCCTTTATAAAGCCCCTCTTGCTGAACTGCTCCTTTGACCTGATCATACCTCTCCATGCTTACCATCTCTGTCTTCCACATCTACGTTTATAGCTTCAACTATTTTAGCCTAAATCACTGAATTTGCTTACCCTCATCATATCCCATTTCTCCTTTCCAGCCTCTCAAATCTAAGTCAAATAATCGTCTCCACCCAAAACTTCACCTTCATATTCTCTTACCAATCAGAACCTTTGTCATTAATGACCTTACATAGCAATACAAATCATTTTGAATCATCTAAAAGTTTCCTTGGGGCAGCCGGGTGGCTCCGTTGGTTAGCGCGTGCTCTTAACAAAGTTATGGGTTCAACTCCCACATGGGATGGTGGGCTATGTCCTCTGCAACTAGATTGAAAATGGCGTCTTGACTTGGAGCTGAGCTGCATCCTCCACAGCTAAGATTGAAGGACAACAACTTGACTTGGAGCTCATGGGTCTTGGAAAAAACACACTGTTCCCCAATGAAGTTTTTTTTTATAAAAAGTTTCCTTAAAATGGTAACACAAGATAAACTGCATAGCAAACTTACAAGTGCTTTATTTAAGTGTAAGATTGCTCCAATTTCTAAATCCTTACCTTTATATGTGCATAAAAGTGTCAAAATATATAGACAGGCATATATAATCCATATATTGTTCTCAGTACACAGATGAAAAATATGAAATCCTTTAGATCAAGCAAAGTATGAACTTGGGATCTTTGCAATTTCTATGAATGAGCGAAACTGCAGGCAAAATATTCTAAAATTTTTCAGTAGACAGAGATTTAAAAGACTCAAGGTAGGAAGACGCCGGTCTATGCTCAGCCCAGACACACACATACACACCC
The DNA here is from genome assembly GCF_001890085.2 of Hipposideros armiger. Lineage (NCBI taxonomy): Eukaryota > Metazoa > Chordata > Mammalia > Chiroptera > Hipposideridae > Hipposideros > Hipposideros armiger. The sequence continues at coordinate 7,126,077 of NW_017731373.1, read as the reverse complement.
CACCCCCCAACCTCACTCCTCAACACACAGAGCCACACACAGACACACATAAAACCAACTACGGTAGAAATTTAGATTGAAAGCAAAACTCCTTATGATTTTTAAATTATCACAAAACAATTATAAATGAGATAAGCCTCCTATAAGACCTTCCCAAAAGGGTTTTCCATCTTGAAAGGTGATGTGGAGACACTTTACTGATAAAAATTAATATGTCACTCACAAAAAGTCAGTGAAAATGTAATCAGTGAAAAATTCATCTATCAACTTGGGAATCAGAAGTTCAAATGGAACCGAGGGAAATATAAAAGCATATGTAAAAAGACTGACGGTGATCTTTCTGAAAATCTTTATTTAACCTGTCATTTTGGATCACAGTTTTGTCTGAGAAACATTTCTTCATCTTGATGAAAAAGGGAAAATAAACTCCTCCTCCAACCACATATCTAGCATCTGATCTACACTAGGCCAATTACAATACTATTGCCCACTCTAGGTAAGAGTGAGTTTGTTTGAGAGACAGGACAACACAAAAACCTCCCTGGATTTTTCAAACTGATTCCAAAAGAGAACTTCCTTTTCCTCTTATCTCAGATATATGATGTCTAAAACACACGTAAGCATATCTTGCAGTGCGTGGAGTATGTCTATCTAAAAGGATGAAGCCAACATGCAGAAAAAAGCAGAAATGAGAGACTGAGTCCTAAATTCCATTCATTCCTGCTTTTTCACAAGGTTTAATTAGTAACTAGCAAATTCATTCTTGTTAAGTTTGTTCAAATTGAGTTTCCATCACCTGAAGCCAAAGAATCCTAAAACACTTAAAAGTTTTCCTTTTGGGCCGGCCGAGTGGCGCGATGGTTAAGAACTCGCTTGGGATGCCAGAGGGCCCCGGTTCGGATCCCACATATGAGGGCCAGTGACACTGCCCT
>NW_017731373.1:7113894-7119560 GCF_001890085.2 Hipposideros armiger | reverse complement strand
GTATTTTGAGTGGAAATGTTAGGGGGTCGTCTTATACGCCGGCAAATACGGTATATACAATGGAGTATTACTGAGCTACAAAAAAGGATAAAATCTTGCCATCTGCAACAACATGGATGGACCTAGAAAGTATTGTGCTGAGTGAAGTCAGACAGAGAAAGACAAAGGCCATATGATTTCATTTATATTGAATCTAATAAACAAACAAAATAAAAACAAACTCACAGATACAGAGAACAAATTGATGGTCACCAGATGGGAGTGGAGTTAGGGGGGGGATGAGTGAAAAAGGTGAAAGGATTAAGAAGTCCAAATTATCAGCTATAAAAATAGACACTGGGATTTAAAGTACAGTATAGGAACTATAGTCAATAATATTGTAATAAGTATGTACGGTGTCACATGGGTACTAAATTTATCATAAGTTATATAGATTTCTAATCATTATGTTGTACACCTAAAACTAATGTAATATTGTATGTGAACTGTAATTGAAAAATAAAAAATTATTTTAAAGAACAAGTTTACATTAGTGAATAAGATTGCTCTGTTAAAAAAAAAATATATCAGGAATCAAAATGGCACTTAACCTCTTGAAAGCAACACTAAAAGCTAGTAGAAAATGAAGAAACTTGAAGAATGCTATCACAATATGTGAAAATTATTTCCAACCTATCTAATTCCATACCTATTCAAACCATCAATCTAGTGAAAGTTGAATAAGATTGTCAAATTTTTTTTTTTTAACTTTTAACATACTCCTCAGCAAGCACTGGAGGATACGCATCATCAAACACAAAGCTGAGGAAGGAGGATGCATGGTAAAGCATGGAAAACAGGATCTACATTAAAGAGGCAAAGGAAGTCCAAGATTGATGGGAAAGGAAGTTTCTGAGGTGACAGCTGTGCTGTAGGACTAAAATGTTAATAATAATCCAGACAATCCAGATTGGAGAAGATGGAAAAGGGATCCAAGAAATATGTCTCTTGGAGGAAGAAATGAAACTGATATTGAGAGACAATTCTCCATGGGTGTTTTGCATTTATGTACACCATGTGAGCAGAGGTGCTGGTTGCCATATTCCAGACTATCTGTTCAAAGATGTCTGTATAGGCAACAGTCTTAGGGGCCAACCGAGTGGCATGTTGGTTAGGAGTTAGCTTGGGACGCCAGCTCTGAGCAGCAAGGCCCCGGTTCGGATCCCACATGAGGGCCAGTGACACTGAGCCCTCTACAGCTGAGATGGTGAACAACAGCTCGACCGGGAGCTGGGCTGCCATGAGTCGCCAGCGATGGCATAGGCTGTAGTGGGGCTGGCCGGCAGNAAAAAAAAAAAAAAGTTTTCCTTTTAATAGTTGAATGTATACTGGCTTCATTCTCATTAACATAGCAACTTTAAAATAGTCAAGTTATGTCATCTACCTAGACAACCGATGTATAGGCTAAACTGGAAACTGAGACAGATATTCACCTCTCCACACCTAAAGTGCCAGAGGAGAGCCAGACAAAAAGGTTACTTTAGAAATAAGATAAGCGATCACAGACTAATCTTTTAGAGATTCAGAAAATAAAGTTATTTGCTGAGATTGTGGTTGACTATTTTGGGAAAACCTATCACTAAAGTCAAAGTGGATTTTCTAGAAAATAATGAGAACAGAAAAGATAGGGTATTTGGATTCTTATTTTAGCTATGCTATTTTATCTAACTATCAATAAGTCTTTTACACTCTCAAGGATTCAGTTACCACACGTTACATTGAAAAGACTACATTATTATGTCATTTTCAGCTATAAAATACCATGATTCCTTTTGGAACATATCTGAAAGTAGGTAATTTTAGATTGAACTATATATACTTATCTAAAATGTATCAAACCACAAGTTTTATAATAGTATCTATTTTAGATTAGGAAAAAATGAGTGTATTTGGTAAATCTGACAAAAAACTTGCTTTTTAAAAACAGACATGCTCACATTTACTCATTAGCCTATTAAAAAATATTCCAGGTGTCTCCTCCCTGCACCCAAAGAGATATGAAGAATATAAAGTTTACGCTGTACCATATGTAAGCATAAAAACTCTTGTAATCCTTCTAGTGGTATCGTACTACCTCAAAATTAAGATTAAAAAATTTAAAAATAAACTGCACTTTAAAACATGTTATAAAACATGGCAGACTAATCACATTTGTGTTCAGGTTAACACCTCAAGCCCCATTAAAATAACAAAAAAGAGACATTTTAAAAGGAAACAAAACCACTAAGAAAAAAAAATACACACTTTAAGGCTCAATCCAAAAGATCCAAATCTGACTAATAAAAATACAGCAATACCTCAGTTTGCGAGCATAATTCCTTCCAGAAACAAACTACTCATATTGCAAGACATCGCTCATTTACCAAGTTAAAATGTATTATTAGGTTGGTGCAAAAGTAATAGTGTTTTTTGCCATTACAAGTAATCCAAGGTTTTACTGTACAAGAAAGAAAACAAAGCAAAACCAAAATCATACAAACGAATTTTCCAGAGCTAAAGAATATAAATGTCCACTAAATGTAATCATCAAATGATTTAGTACAATTAATGGAAAAAAGACCCATAGCAAAGAATATAATCATGAGAAATAAATGATTCTACAAGCTTCCAGACAGAAAGAAGAAAAGAAGTCATATACAAAGAATCAGGACTCAAGTGCCAGTCAAGATGGTGGAGTAGGTAAACGCTATGCTTCCCTCCTCTCATGACCACATCAAAATTACAACTAAGCTACAGAACAACCATCAATGAAAACAGTCTGAAGTCTAGCTGAACAGAAGTCCTATAACTAAGGATATACAGAAGAAGCCACATGGAGACTGGTAAGAGGAGTGGATACTACGAATGGGCTGGTCCCACATGCGCATGTGACCATTAAAAACTGGGAGGGATACCTCAGCTACAAAGGTCCCCTCAAGGAGTGAGCAGTCCCAGCCTCACACGAGGCTCCCAAGCCCAGGGTTCCAGTGCCAGGAAGAGAAATCCTCACAATTTCTGGCTATAAAAACCAGCAAAGATTGTGGCTGAGTGAGATGGAGGGCTACTGGAGTCCACAGCATTCCTTTTAAAAGGCTTGTGCAAGGAATCACTTGCTAACAGACTCACTGGCTCTGAGCTCCAGCCCTGGGGCAGCAGTTCAAAAGGCACCAGAGAAACACAGGCAGAAACTGAATTGTCTGGCTGCAGGGCAAAGACTGCAGGGGCAGCTTTCTCCCAAACAGAAGTGTTGCAGAGGCTACTGTTCCTTTGTTGAACTGTCCCACCACCCAACCTGCATGCACAGGTGGGCGCCATATCTGAGTCTCCATCAACCTAGCCAACCCAACACTGTACACCCCACACTGATGATTCCCTGAGACTCCACTCAATTTGTAGGCCCACCCAAGCTACCTCCAGTGGCTTTCCCATACAAACGGGCCCCTCAAGGATCAGGCTGCAGACTGTCCTAAAATCTCTCAAAGGTTCACAAACCCTAAATAAGCAGCATCTGACTTCAGCATGCCCTCTACCTCGTGCTAAGCAGTACAAAGGCCAGCACTAGCAGAAGCCAGCTTCAGTTCACAGCTTAGCCTCTCCCAGGAACCTCCAAGCTCACCACAAGTGGCCAACATCTGCAGATCACTATGTAGCTCATACCAAGTGGCCCCAGAAGAGCATAGGCAGCAGCTAACCTTGGTTTGCAACACAGCCCCTCCCAAGTGGCCCCAGACCAACACACCTCATGGCTAGCTTCAGACTATACCAGAGCACCAGCAACCACCTCCACAAACAACATACCCAAAGGGCATACTTGGCAGACACCAAGCCCTGCTAAAGCGAGACCTACTCCATAGCATCAGCCGCTACACAACAGCACCTCCACTGTAATCACAGCCAGTCCCACAACCTATCAACCTGAGGATCAATCCCTCCCACTGACATGCAAACAGCAATCAAGGCTTAGCTACAACAGGAGGGCACACACAACCCACACAAAGGACATACCTGGAACAACCAGCTCAGATGACCAAGGAGACTGCGTCACTGAACCCCACAGGACACCTACTACATAAGGCCACACTAATAAGACTGGGAGACATAGCAGCACTATCTAATACATACAAACAAACATAGGAAGGTAGCCAAAATTGGGAGACAAAGAAATATGTCCCAAATAAAAGAACAGAAAAAAGCTCCAAAAAAGAACTAAACAAAATGGAGAAAAACAATCTGCGAGATGCAGAATTCAAAACACTGATTATAAGTATTCTCGATCTCAGGAAGAACTTCAACACAGAAATAGGAAACATAAAAATGGAGATTAAGATTAAAAAGAGCCAGTCAAAAATGAAGAATACAGTAAATGAAATGAAGAATACATTAGAGGGAATCAACAGTAGATTAGGTGAAGCAAAGGATCAAATCAGCAATTTGGAGGATAAAGTAGCAGAAAACACCCAATCAAAAGAGCAAAAAGAAAAAAGAATTTTAAAAAATGAGGTCCCTGGTACAACATCAAGTGTACCAACACTGACATCACAGAGGGACCAGGAGGAGAAGAGAGACAGCAAGGAATTGAAAACCTATTTGAAGAAATAAATGATGATGGAAAACTTCCCAAACCTGGCAAAGGAAATAAGACATACAAGCCCATGAAGCACAGCTATTCCCAAACGAGAAAAACTCAAAGATGCCCACACCAAGACACACAATTAAAATGTCAAAGGTTAAAGACAGAGAGAATCCTAAAAGCAGCAAGAGTAAAGCAGTTAGTTACCTACAAGGGAGCCCCCGTAAGACTGTCAGCTGATTTCTCAACAGAAACTTTTCAGGCCAGAAGGGACTGGCATGAAAATTCAAAGTGATGAAAAGCAAGGTCCTACAGCCAAGATTACTCTACTCAACAAAGTTATCATTTACAATCAAAGGACAGATAAAGAGCTTCCCAGACCAGAAAAAGCTAAACGAGTCATCACTATTAAACCAATATTACAAGAAATATTAAAGGAGCTTCTTTAAGAAGAAAAAAATACTGAAAATATGAATCATAAAATGGCAATAACTATAAATCTATCAACAATTATTTCAAATGGAAATGGATTAAATGTTACAATCATAAGATAGGGTGTCTGAATGGATAAGAAAACAAGACCCTTACATATGCTGCCTAGAAGACACTCACTTCAGATCAAAAGACACACACATGGACTGAAAGTAAAGAGATGGAAAAACATATTTCATTAAAATGTCAATTTATAAAAAGCTGAGGCAGCAATACTTATTCCAGACAAAGGCTATAACAAGAAACAAAAAAGGGCCCAGTAATCCCACTTCTGGGTATTTATCCAAAGAAACACTAATTCAAAAAGACATATGCATCCATAGGTTCACTGCAGCATCATTTATTGGGCTCTTGGAAAAGTCATGACATATTTTTTTCTATGTTTTTCATTGCAAAAATGTGTCATGACTTTTCCGACAACCCAATACAATATCCAAGATGTGGAGGCAACCTGGGTGTCCATCAATGGATGAATGGATAAAAAAGAGGTGGCACATACCGTATTTGCCGGCGTATAAGACGATTTTTTGGCCCTGAAAAATATGCCTCCAAGTGGGGGGTCGTCTTATACGCCAGGTACACTTCA
>NW_017731373.1:7109476-7111454 GCF_001890085.2 Hipposideros armiger | reverse complement strand
AAAAAAAACAGTCTTAGAAGATAGGGACAGCACCTCCATCTGGAGCAAAGGGTTGGCATGCTTCCTAACCAATATAGAAGATTCAGGGCTAATCCCAATAACACAACCCACTGCATATGCAGTCTTCATATAACACTGACAGTCTTCATATAACACTGAAAATTGGGGCTTGAGGGAAAAGTACCATGCAAGGAAATGCTGACACACTGGTTAATGCTACTCCTGTGAGTAACAAAGTCCTAGATCTCTGACCCAAGAGTGTCATGTCTTCTACCAGAGCATCCATAAAACTGTGGCTGGCTAACCTGTTCATTCTAGATAGGGTTAAATTTCAGAACCTTCAGTTTTTGACAATTAATAGGCTACTGATATGTTTCGGTATGTTACCATAAGATTTATACATCCAGGAGAGAGTTTAGATATAAATAACAGATAAGACACATAAGTAATAGAGCCAGACAAAAATGAGGTAATTATTAGCTGTAAGGGGAAAAAAAAAACTTTGCTTAAGAATATAATCATAGTCCACTGTATGCTTCAGCTGTGAATGTTTAAGTATACACATTGAATAAATAAAAAATGGTAAAGGTTGTGTTGAGAAGACGGGAAGTAGTGTAAGAAAGCACAGTCATCATTTCTCATAGAAATGTTCAAAACATTAGAATTAGTACCATGAGCATGGACATATGGAGATAAACATCAGAAGAAACAGAAGAGTTGAAAGGCCATCTGGACAGAGGGAATTCAGAAGTAAAGGGGTACTCTTGAAGCTTTTTGTTTGTTTTTACTGGACATCCACTAGAACTGCAATGTTGGAAATAATCAAATCTGTGCTATTCAACATTAGAGTCACTAGGCACATGTGGCTATGGAGCATTTCAAAGGTAGCTGGTAGAAATGTAAAATTGAATTTTAAATTAAATTCTGATTAATTTAAATTTAAGTAACCCTGTAAGATCAATATATAAAATCAACTGTATTTTTATAGAGTACCAATAAACAATCCGAAAATAACTTAAATCATCAATTCCATTTATGAGAGTCAAAAAAAATTAAGTACTTGTGAATAATTTTAAAAGCAGAAGTGAAGGACTGCAACACTGAAAACTACAAATCATTAAAAGAAATTAAAAACCTAGTTAAATGGAAAGACATCCCATATCCATGGATCAGAAGACTTCATATCATTAAGATGGTTCCCCAAGTTTATCTATAGATTCAACACAATCCATATCAGAATTCCAGCATACTTTTTGGCAGAAATTAACAACTGATCCTAAAATTCATATGGAAATTCAAGGCATGCAGGGTAGCCAAAATAATCTTGAAAAAGAACAATGTTGGAAGACATATACATTACAATTTCAAAGCTACAAAAGTACAGTAATCAAAACTATAGTACTGACAGAAGGATAGACATATGGATCAATGGAATAGAATTGAAAGTCCAGAAATAAAACCATACGTTCATAGATTATTAATTTTCAATAAAGGTGCCAAGACAATTCAATGAGGAAAGAAAAGTTTTCAACAAATGATGCTGGGACAACTGGATATCCATACTGCAAAGAGATAAATATGGGCTCCTACCTACAATATGTACAAAAATTAACTCAAAGTGGATCAAAAACCTAAATGACGAGTTAAAACTATAAAGCTCCTAGGAGGAAATATAGTAGTAAATCTTTGTAACCGTGCATTAGGCAATAGTTTCTTAGATTTAACACCTAAAGCACACTCAAACAAACAAAAAAATAGATGTTAGAACTCATTAAAATTAAAAACTTGTACATCAAAGGATACCATCAAGAAAATGAAAAGAGGGCCGGCTGAGTGGCTCAGTTGGTTAAGAGCTCGCTCAAGAGTTTGAGCTCTGAGCAACAGCGGTTCGAGTCAGCCCGAGCTGAGCAGCCGCTGAGCTACCAACAGGTGGCAGGATGGCTCAGCTAAAAAAAAAAAAACAAAAAAATAGGCAAAA
>NW_017731373.1:7046892-7109377 GCF_001890085.2 Hipposideros armiger | reverse complement strand
GTGAGCTGCCAACAGGTGGCGGGATGGCTCAGCTAAAAAAAAAAAAAAAGAAAATGAAAAGAGAACTCACAGAATGGGAGACAATATTTGCAAATTATATATCTAATAAGGGCCATGTATCCAAAATATAAGAACTTTTGCAATTAAAAAAGTAAAAAACAATCCAATTTTTTAACACGCAAAGGATTTGAATAAACATTTCTCCAAAGATATACCAATGGTCAATAAGCACATGAAAAGATGCTCAACATCATTAGCCACTAGGGAAATGCAAATCAAAACTAAAAAAGGCCACCTTACCCCCACTAAACTGCCATAATAAAAAAGACAGTCAATAAAAAGTGTTGGTGAGGATGTGGAAAAACTGGAAAACTCATACAATGCTAGTGGGAATGTGAAATGGTGCAACCACATCAGAAAACAGCCTGGCAGTTCGAAGTTACGACAGAGTTTCCATATGACCCAGCAATTCCACTCTTTGGTATATACCCAAGAGTAATGAAAACATATGCCCACAGAAAAACTTATACATGATGTTTATAATGTTCTATGTTGTCTATGTTGTGGCAGCATTATTTGTAACAACCAAAACGTGGAAATAACCCAAAAGTCCATCAACTGATGAATGAAAAATAAAATGTCATATATCTATTTAGTCATAAAAAGGAATGAAGCACTGATACATAATGCAATATGGATTAACCCTGAAAACATACGTGAAAAAGAAAAAAAAACTAGGCATAAAGTCCAATGGTGTATGCTCTATTTATACGAAATGTCCAGAACAAGCAAAAAAAAAAAAGCCCAAAAAGTACATTAGTGGTCGCTTAAACCTGAAATAGCTAGGGATAAGAGGTGACTGCCAAAGGGTACAGGGTTTCTTTTTGAGGTAATAAAAATGTTCTAAAATTAACTATAGTTATGGTTGCACATATCTATGAAAACACTAGAAACTCCTGAGTTGTACACTTTAAATGGATAATTGTATTATACGTGAATTACATCTCTATACAGCTGCTACTATTTTTTTAAAAGATGGAATTATGTACTGACATACGATGACATGGTGAACCTTGGAAATATTATGTTAAAACAAAGAACCTAGACACAAAAGGTCACCTATTGTATGATTCCATTTGTACAAAATTCCCAGAATGGGCAAATCAATAGACACAGATAGATTTGTGGTTGCCAGGGGACAGAAGGAGAGGGGGATGGGGAAATGACTGATAAAGGGTATGGGCTTTTTCTTTTTGGAGTGATGAATCAGATAGTGATGATAGTTAGACCATCTTGTGAATACATTAAATATCACCCAACTCTACACTTTAAATGGTTGAATTTTACACTATGTGAAATACTCGTACATCTCAATTCAAAAAAAAATTAAATAGCCATGAATGGCCAGTAGCTACTGTATTGGACAACACAGCCATAGAAGGTGCCTAAATTCAGAGGAGGCCTTCTATGAGCAAGAAATAGACTTTTGTCTTAAGCCATTTGGGAGGTAGGGGTTGGGAAGGGAGGGGAAGCAAACAAATTTAAAAAATGGCAAAGAAGTGCCGAACATTTTGCCTATACCGTATTTGCCGGCGTATAAGACGACTGGGCATATAAGACGACCCCCTAACATTTCCACTCAAAATACAGAGTTTGTTATATACTCGCCGTATAAGACTACCCCCTCTTCCGCACACCTTCCACACACCAAATAAAAGGTAAAACAGTATCAGATTTGATTTGGCCCACTGAAGTGCAAACAAGCGTATTGTATTTCGTGTCACCACATAACCGTTTTGGCGATGTTGAGCCACCATGTCTGCTACATGTTTTTCGAGTTCTGGCCAGTGTGGGGTGCCTCTTCTTAATGCACACTTACCCCTTGGCATACTCTTTAATGCTTTCTCATTTGATTTCCAGTCCCGAACCACCTTTTCTGTTACTCCATATTGTCTTGCAGCAGCACAATTATTATTTTCCTTAGCAAAGTTTATAACTTTCAGTTTAAAATTTGCATCATACTTCTTTCTTTTGGCTGGTGCCATGATAGGGATGATAGGGGTTTGACTGGTCGACATTTTCTATGCTGTACTGTACAATGGTGCAGTATTGTGGTTGGCTGTTGGCTGTATACAAAGCCTGATTTGATTGGTCCCTGCTCCCTGTTTGCCCGCCCTGTCACTATAGCAGTCTGGTCCACCCTTGCATCAGCATCTCCCTGGGACCTCACTAGTGCGCAAGTGCGAGCTCTTCAACATTCTAACAGGCACCATGATAGCGCAAAATCGCGAATCTTCAATGCATATGTAAAGAAATATACGGTAACCCGAATTTACCACACTCGCAAAATCGCATAACAGCAAAATCGCATAACAGCCGAGCATACACCCAGCAGCGCTGCTGATGCCTGAACGGTATGTGGAATGAAGTGGGCGGGCATCGGGAGGCCACTATGGCACGGGGCAAGCACTATGGGCAGTCTATCTGAAGTGTACCTGGCGTATAAGACGACCCCCCACTTGGAGGCATATTTTTCAGGGCCAAAAAATCGTCTTATACGCCGGCAAATACGGTAATTGCTTATAACTTTTGAACATAAATTCCAAAAGTCCAAAAGCTCTGGACCAGGGACAGATGACTTCAAAAGAATGTTTAAACTCTATGGGCATAAGCTTCAAGATTTATAAAAAGAAAATTAACTACAACAGCATTTCCCACACTATGATGTGGTACTTATCAATAGCTGTTGGGCATCCAAGAACTGTTTTATGAAATACTACAATGTAGTTAAACAGCTTTCTTTACTTGCAAGACTTGCCAGAACATTTAAAATGATATTGTGCTTTGTAGGTTCATAGCGCTTTGCAATATCCACTTTACAACACAGATATTTTTACATATTATGCAATGCTAGATTGGGAAATATTGGACTATATGATTATAATGGGTCTGGCACCTTCAAAGCTGCATGATTCTTAAAAATGTTTTGCTCCATTTTTGTGCTTTATTTAATTTGGTTTAGCATAAAGGTAAATCAGTAATCTATGGGAAAAAATAATTACCTCTAAATAAATATTTACATATTTCTCTAGGTTCTTAATATTCTAGTACTAAAGTTACAGAGATACAAACCAACATGTCAGCTATAATATCTTTTTAAAAATCAAGAAATAATTAATCTACATTATGGAATTATGGAATGCAACTACATATAGTAAACTAAGCCTAAGTACATACAAATATTACATAGGCATAACTTCTGTGACGTTGTTATGTTTACTACTGTTCCCTGCTACTTAAGATATCAAAGTGGCTGGAACAGTGTCCCAAGCAACAGTCTCCTCTTCCTATTTTATTACACTGATTCCAAACTCTTCCCTAATTATAGTCCATTTTGGAATCTCACAAGTGTCTAAACCAAGTCACCTCTCTGTGAAGTACATTAGTACTGCAAATAATTCAACAGAGAGAGTCTTTTTCTTCCTTAAACACACTTATTTCATATTTATTGAAGCTAAACAACTGTGCACCAGGCTTACAGTGTTCAAATCCTGCACATTCCAAAAAAGGACTGGCATTTGGTCAGATCCTGGAAGAAAAGGTATAAGTCCTTAAAATATCTTCCTGGTCAAAGAAACTATCTCTAGTCACCTGGGGTCTAGGGCCACATCAGATAGTTATGTATGCTAAACAATGTGATTTATGGTAAACACCTATTTGATTTACAAGGGGCCCTGGGACATGCTATATCAGTTTGATTGCTCAGAGTGAGGGCCAAGAAGCCAAGAGCTAAGGTCAATCACAAGAGCACTTCCATGCCTATATAACAGCCCCAATACCCACTGCACACCAGGACTCAGGTGAGCTTCCCTGGTTGGTAATACTTCATATGCATAGTTTAAGCAAAGATTTTGTATCTCTACTTGAAACACTGAAAAACTAAAGAAATATAATATCAAAGAAAGATGTTTTCATCCCAAATAATAGATAATATAAAGGGGCCATATCTAGGACAATTAGAGTATCAAATAAGTAATGAGAAAAGTGGATTATAACCCAATGAATAAAATGGGCTGAAAGTTTAATAAAGAACAGAATATATGCATAGTATCAAAGTATCATCCCATGGGTACTTATTAATTACAAAGAGAAATATTTCAAAAATAATCACCAACTAGGGCCGGCCGAGTGGCTCATTTGGTTAAGAGCTCGCTCAAGAGTGTGAGCTCTGAGCAACAGGGTTGCAGGTTCAATTCCCGGCCCAAGCTGAGCTTCCGCTGAGCTGCCAACAGGTGGCAGGATGGCTCAGCTTAAAAAAAAAAATCACCCATGGAGAAACCTGTCCAACACAACTATAATCGAGTGATCAAAATGAATATTATCAGTAATGAGACAAACTGAATAATCAGTAACAAACAAACTGAACACAAGACCAACTTGACATTAAGCAAGAAAATAATAAAAGCATCATTTCTGTAATATTCCTATGAAAAAAAACTAACTTGAATCTCATCATGAGTAAAAGTCAAACATTGAAGGACACTATTAAAAGAAAAATAACTGCCTACAATCTTCAAAAGCATTATGATCATGAAAACCAAAGAAAGATGAGGAAATGAGAAACTATTCCAAACTAGAGGAAATTAAGAGTCATGACAACTAAGTGCAACATATTTATGAATTAGGTTCTTTTTTAATAGAGTACATTATTAGAACAGTTAGTAAAACTTGAATGGGTGTATGAGGATTGGACAGTAAAAATATATCAATATTATGACTTTGTTCCTTGTTTTGTGATTAAGTAGGAAAATATCCTTGTTTATAGGAAAACACACTAAAGTGTTTAGCAGTGATAGGAATGCAGATCAACAACTTATTTGCAAATGCTTCAGGAGAAAAGTTCTTTAATTTTTTAATTTAAAACTAAAAAATTATTTACTTCATCCAGATGGGGTGATATTGAATTACTGTTGAGTTTTAAAAATTGAGGAAGTTTCCAGTAACTCAAGGTTTCATAATTAATTTTTGCTCAAAAATCTGTAATATACAACTTTTAATTATCCAGTCAACACATAACTTATAATTAAGCATGTCAAAAAAAAATCTTCCATAAGTCACTTCATTATAAAAAAGGCTTGTATATAAATTACGCATTTTTTTTAACCATTCTTCTTAAGCTAATTACCTCCTGCATGTTCATACCAATTAAAAGAATGATTGAGTTTTAAGGAACTTTTCATGCTTAATGTGGAGACTATTACTCACCAAGAATGAATAAACTTGAAAGTACCAGACTAAACCTTAATTACATTTATTTTTACTTAAGATGCACTTGCTAATCCTTTTTGCTTTCAAATCATTTCTCTTTCATGTTAATATATCATCTGGTTAATGACCAAACTCTAAATATCTAAAAAGCATCCAAGTTGCACAATTCTGAAAACATTACCAAAAAATAATTCCTATGCGTGAATGTTTCTGACACAACTGTGAGGCCTTACACAACCGCCAAACCAAAAATTCATTACCAAGATACAATAACTACATAAGCAACTACAATTTCCCAGGTAGAAACCTAAGAGTCTTAATAGTTGTTATACAATACACAATCTGCTAAGAATAGACCTAAAATATTTCAAAAGTATCACTTCAATCCTTAGGTATGATCAAACAATAGTGAATGTTTAAATTTTTAAAAATGTATTACAGTAAAAGACACATTGCCATTAACCCCCCTCAAAATACTCTCCCTCACTTCAAACACATTTATCCATTCCATCATTCTTGCCACTTTCTGAAGCAGTTCTGGAAGTCCTCTTTCGTGAGTGTCTGTAGTTGCGCTGTTGGGGCTACCTTGATGTCCTGAATCATTTTGACTTTGGGAAAGAGCCAAAAGTTGCATGGTGCCAGATCTGGTGAATAAAGTGGATGAGGACACACCGTAATGTTTTTATTTGACAAAAGTTGCCCTAACAGCAGCGATGTGTGACACGGTGAGTTGTCATGATGATGATTTACGGCACACTTTAAAACACATCTTCTCTCAACAGATCACACCAGACTGACTGCACTGAACAAGTTGAAACTTGTCAAACACTGTTACTAAGTTCATCGTGCCATTTCCCATGTTGAAGGTCCCTGCCTTTCCATTGGGTGGCACTTGGCAGCAGCATTCAATGTATTTTGTGATCACAACGAAAAGGTTCCGTGTTACACATCCTTCTGGCATGGCGATTTCTGTCAAATAATTACATTACTGTGTATTCTCATCCACCTTACTCACTGGATTTGGCACTGTGCGACTTCTGGCTCTTCCCCCCAGTCAAAATTACCAAGAAAGGTCAAGTTTTGAATCGATTCAGGACATTGAGGCAGCCACAACAGCACAAGTCGGGAGGCACTGCTGGGGGCATTGTCATCACCAGGTCAATCGACCTGGCCCGCACACCTAAAGAGGTTCTCTCAACGACAGCCTTATGGGCAGTCAGCAGGTGACAACAGACTGCGGGAGGCCCTGGGCCTTTTGCTAAACTGCTCCAGGCCTGATACTCATGACAGCCAGTCTTAGTTCACAGTGAGGCCACCCCACATACTTCCAGGTCCAGCACAGGCAGCAATCAACCTTATATGGATTTGTAGCTCATACCAGGTAGCACAGGCATGCCACAAGACAAGGTTGAAATTGATCTGCATGGGAGCACTTCCCAAGAGGCACTACAAACAATACACCCAGAGTCTGGCATCAGACCACATCAGAGCACTACTCAATTAGCCCCACTAGTAGCATACCCAAAGGGTGCTCTCAACAGGCACAAGAGGCCTTTGGGGCAAATCCCCCTCTGAGAGGTCAGCCCCGACATAGCAGTTCACGTGCCGTGGGTGTAGCCAATCCTCACAGCAAGTCAGCCTGAGAGTCAATCCCACCAACTGATGCAACAAAAACAACCGAGGCTCAACTACAAAACAGTACACACAACACACACAAGGGACACTCTTGAAACACACGCAAAGGTGATCAGGGAGACTGCACCATTATATCACAGAGGATACCGCCTACATAAGGCCACCCAGCAAAGGCTGAGAGACATAGGAGATTTACTTAATACATAGAAGCAGACAAAGAGTGGCCAGAATAAGGAAACAAAGAAACACGTCCCAAATAAAAAAACAAGAGAAAATTCCAGAAAAAAAAACTAAATGAAATGGAGGCAACCAATCTACCAGAGACAGAGTTGAAAACACTGGTTCTAAGGATGCTTAAGGAACTTAGTGAGAACTTCAACAAAGAGTAAGCATAAAAAAGGACATAAAAACCATAAAAAATAACCAGTCAGAATAATACAGTAAGTGAAATGAAGAATACACTAGAAGGAATCAACAGATTAGATGAAGCAGAGGATCAAATCAGCAATTTAGAGAACACCCAATTGGAACAACAGAAAAAAAAAAAAGAAAATGAGGGTAGTTTAAGGGACCTCTGGAACAACATCAAGCGTAACAACATTTGCATCATAGGGGTAACAGAATGAGAAGAGAGTGAGCAAGGGATTGAGAATATATTTGAAGAAATAATGACTGGGGCCAGCCGAGTGGCTCAGCTGGTTAAGAGTTGGCTTGAGAGCATGAGCTGTGAGCAACACGGCCGCCAGTTCGATTCCCACATGGGCCCGTGACACTGCACCCAAGCTGAGCTGTCACTGAGCTGGGATGGCTCAGTTGGTGTAACAAGATTGCCTGTTCGATGGAGGGCTATGCCCACTCGCAACTAAGACTGAACTCGGCACCTTAAGCTGAGCTGCTGCCCGGATGGCTCAGTGGATAGAGCGTGCACTCTTAACAACAAGGCTGCTGGTTCAATTCCCACATGGGATGGTGGCTACACCCACCCGCAACTAAGATTGAACACAGCACCTTAGAGGCTTAGAGGTCACAAGTTGCTGACGGGAAGCCAGATCGCGACTGGCGCCCTCCACAACGAAGACTGGAGAACAACAACTTGGCCGGTCCCCTTCCCCAATTCTCCAACACTGTTCCCCTCCCCCAATTCCGCAATAAAATCTTTAAAAAAAAGAAAAAGAAAAAGACTGAAAACTTGCCTAACATGGCAAAGGAAGCAGACATGTGCAGAGTCCATGGAAATGCAGAGTCCAAAACAAGATGAACCCAAACAGGCCCACACCAAGACACATCATAATTAAAATGCCAAAAGTTAAAGACAAAGAAAGAATCTTAAAAACAGCAAGAGAAAAGCAGTTATTGTAGTTACCTACAAGGGAGCTCCCATAAGACTATCAGCTGAATTCTCAAGAGACATTTTGCAGGCCAGAAGGGTGTGGCCAAAAATATTCAAAGTGATGCAAGCAGGAACCTATAACCAAGACTATTCTACCCAACAAGGCTGTCATTTGAAATTGAAGGACAGATAAAGAGCTTCCAAGACAAGAAAAAGCTAAAAGACTTCACTACCACTAAGACAGTGGTGCAAGAAATGTTAAAAGGACTTCTTAAGCAAAAGAAAGAAAAAAACAAACGAAGATCAAAAATAATAAAATGGAAATAACTATGTACCTAGTAATAGTCACTTTAAATGTAAATTGGTTAAATCTCCAATCAAAAGACAAAGTGTAGCTAAACAGATAAGAAAACAAGGCCCATACATATTCTGCCTGCAAGAGATCTACCTCAGGTATAAAGACACATATAGACTGAAAGTAAAGGGATGGAAAAACACGTCTCATGAAATGGAAAAGAGTAAAAAGCTGGAGTAGCAATAGTTATATTAGACTAAATAGACTTTAAAACAAAGACTATAATAGGAGACAAAGAACAACATTACATAAGATAAAAAGATTAATCCAAGAATGGGGCATAACCCTAGTGAACATCTATGCACTCAACACAGGAGCACCTAAACATATTTAAAAAATATTGACCAACATAAAGGGAGATATCTACAGTAACACAATCATAGTAGGGAACTTTAACACCCCATTGACACCAATGCACAGATCTTCCAGACAGAAAATCAACTAGGAAATAGTGGCCTTAAATAATTGATATTTTTGGAGATTTCACCCTAAAGCAGCAGAACATACATTCTTCTCAAGTACACATGTAACATTTTCCAAGAGAGATCACATTTTAGGCCACAAAACAAGTCACAATAAATTTAAGAAGACTGAAATCATTTCAAGCATCTTCTCTGACCACAGTAGCATGAAACTAGAAATCAATTACAAGAAAAAAACTAAGAAACACACAAACACATGGAGGCTAAATAACATACTACTAAATAATAGATGGACCAACAGTGAGATCAAGGAAGAAATCAAAAGATATCTTGAGACAAACAAAAAATGAAAACACTACCCAAAATTTATGGGAAACAGTAAAAACAGTCCTAAGAAAAGAGGGAAATCCATAGCAATGCAGGCTGACCTCAAGAAACAAGAAAAATCTTCAATCAATAATCTAACTTTAAACATAAGGAAAACCGGAAAAAGAACAACAAAGTTCAAAGTGAGTACAAGGAAGGAAATAATAAAGATCAGGGTGGAAATAAACAAAATAGATGCTAAAAGAACAATACAAAAGATCAATGAAACCATGAGTTAGTTCTTTAAAAAGATAAACAAAATTATCAAACTTTTAACCAACTCATCAAGAAAAAGAAAAAGGACCCAAATAAAATCAGAAATGAAAGAGTAGTGACAACAGACCACAAATATCCAAAAAAATAATTAAGAAAACGGTACAAGCAATTATACACCAACAAATTGAATGAACTGGAAGAAATAGATAAATTCCTAAAAACATACAATCCTCCAAGACTGAATCAAGAAATAAAAGAAAATCTGAACAGATTGCTACTAGTGAAATTGAATCAGTAAACAACAAGCTCCCAACACACAAAAATCCTGGACCAGATGGATTCACAGGTGAATTTTACCAAACATTCAAAAAAGAATTAACACCTATTCTTCTCAAACTATTCCAAAAAATTCAAGCAGAGGGAAGGCTCCCAAGACCATTCTACAAGGCCACCATTACCCTGATTCTGAAACCAGACAAAGACATTTTAAAAAAAGAAAATGACAGGTCGATATCCCTGATGAATATAGATACAAAGACCTCAACGAAATATTAGCAAACCGATTCAGCAACACATTAAAAAGACCATATGCCACGATCCAGTGGGATTTATTCCTGGGATACAAATTGATTCAATAGCCACAAATCAATTAGCGTGATACACCAAATAAACAAAATGAAAAATAAAAATCTACGATATCAATAAATGCTGAAAAAGCATTTGACAAAATTAAGCATTCATTTATGACAAAAACTCTCAGCAAAGTGGGAATAGAGGGAACATATCTCAACATAAAACAGCCCAAATATGACACACCCACATCTAACATACTCAATGGGGAAGTTAAGAACATTCTCCTAAGATCAGAAAAAGACAAGGATATCCACTTTCACCATTTTTATTCAACATAGTACTGGAAGTTCTAGCCACAGCAATCCGACAAGAAAAATAAAAGGCATCCAAATTGAAAAGGATGAAGTAAAACTCATTTTTTGCAGATGACATGATATTATATATAGAAAATCCCAAAGATTCCACCAAAAAACTATCAGAACTGATAAATGAATTTAATAAAGTAGCAGGATGTAAAGTTAATACTCAGAAATCAGTTGCATTTTTATACACCAATAACAAATTATGAGAAAGAAAAATTAACAAAACAATTCCATTTACAATTGCATTAAAACTGAAACACCCATGAATAAATTAACCAAGGAAGTAAAAGACCTGTATTCAGAAAATTATAAGATATTGAAGAGAGAAATTAAAAAACATACAAGTGAAAACATACACCACGCTCATGGATAGGAAGAATTAATATAGTTAAAATACTACCCAAAGCAATATATAGATTCAACGCAATACGTATCAAAATACCAATGGAATTTTTCATAACTAGAATAATCCTAAAATTTATATGGAACCATAAAAGACCCTGAATAGCTATGGCAATCTTGAGAAAGATAAATAATGCTGGAGGTATCACACAACCTGATATCAAACTATACTACAAGACCACAGTAATCAAAAGAGCACAGTGTTGGAATAAAAACATCACAACAATTATAGATTGACTCCCCTTTTCACACTTACATTTTTCTATACACAAAAAACTACCCATAATGAGGAAAACAAAAAGCACAGATGATCATAAATATAAATAACACTTTAAGTTAAAATTCTCAAAAGGCAAAGTAAAATATCACAGGCCCTTCAGCTGTGCTCCTGCATCTCTGCCTTATAGATGAGAGAAATCAAATGACACTATGCTCTAATTCAAAGGCAAGAGATATCTATTAGTTTCAATAAGCAGTAGCACATAAATAAGTCATGGGGATGTAATATACAGCACAGCACCTATAGTTAATAATACAGTATTGGATATATGAAAGTTGCTGAAAGAGTAGACTTTTAAAGTTCTCATCATAAGAAAAAAATTCTGTAACTGTGTATGTATGCATGGTCACACATGTTAAAAGCAAAAAAAAAACTAGATTTAAAAATAAGCAAAGGGACTAAACATACATTTCCCCAAATATATACAAATGGCCAACAGGTACATGAAAAGGTGCTAAACATCACTAATCATTAGAGAAATGCAAATCAAAACCACAATGAGATATCACCTCATACCTGTCAGAATGGCTCTCATCAAAAAGAAAAAAGTGTTGGCATAAATGTGGAGAAAAGGAAATCTTGTGCACTGTTGGAGGGAATATAAGTTGGTATATCCACTACAAAAAACAAGATGGAGGTTCCTCAAAAAGTTAAAAATAGCACTACTATATGATCTAGCAATCCCACTTCTGGGTATACACCCAAAGGAAATGAAATCACTATCTCAAAGAGGTATTTGCACTCCCATATTCACTGCAACATTATTCACAATAGCCAAGCTGTGTCCACCTATAAATGAATAAAGATGATGTGATATAGATGTATTCGTCATGGGCTAACACTACAAAATTTTATATTGTAGTGGTTACATAACTACAAATCTGTCAAAATTCATAGACCTTTACCTTTAAAAAGAGTGAATTGTATTATGTGTGTATTATACCTCAATAAATCTGACTAAAAATCAAATGAGAAAAAAAAAATCCATGTTGCAAATGATTCAAGGTAAACTGTTTTGTGGTCCAAAAGTTCTATAACAAAGTCTATGACTTACGTAAGAAGAAACAAAAAGTAAAATTCTGTTCCTTGCGAAGTAATGACTGCATAGCTGCACTCTAAGTAATACTTAAGAGTACGAGTTGCTTAAGAGTTAGATAACAGGAAAAACATGCAAAAAAAATTCAGAGGTAATTATATTCAGTCTATAAAATAATTCAGTGCATTGCTTCTCGGCCTTTTGGCTAAGATTAAGTATAATAATTCAGTGCAGTCTCTAGTATATTCAAGTATATATTTCTGACATTCAGCAACTAATTAGTTATTATAGTTTTTACTACATGTACATCATGTGCCTAATGGAAGAATTTTAAAAAGTTTTAGATACAACTCTTATTGTATCTAGAAGCTTTGTATGTATGTGGAGAAGGAATACAAAGTAAATGAAAAATTCAAAGTAGGAGGTGTGGTCCCACATGCTACTTCATGAAGCCAATCTACCAGTAAGTCCCATAAACATTCAACCATAAGCTATCAAAAGTCTACAAATAGCCTAATATAATTTTCAGGATACTTCCATTCATCCACCAAAAGATTACATTTACACTTATTACCACTGAATGTTATTAAAATTCCCTGCATTTTAAAAGGAAAGTAACACCAAAGGCTCTCATGCTCAAAAATATCTCCACTACATACCCTACGCATGAGAAAATCAATTTGGTTATAAACTATTTTCTGGGAGAGGAAAGAAGACTGAATGAAGCAAACCTATCACACATTCATACATTAATCACGCCAAAGTAAAAAGACAAAATAAAAAAAGTTTATGAATTGATTCAGTAAAGGGCAATTTCCTATCAAAAAGCTCTTCAAGGAAGGGCAAAAAGTGAAATGCAGGGGCCGGCTGAGTGGCTCAGTTGGTTAAGGGTTGGCTTAAGAGTGCAAGCTCTGAGCAAAAGGGCCGCTGGTTCAATTCCCACACGGGCCAGTGACGCTACGCCCGAGCTGAGCTGCCGCTGAGCTGCCAATAGGTGGCAGGATGGCTCAGCTGGTGAGAGCACATGCTCCTAACAGCAAGACTGCCTGTTCCATGGTGGGCTATGCCTGCCCGCAACTAAGACTGAACTCGGCACCTTGAGCTGAGCTGCCGCCAGGATGGCTCAGTGGATAGAGTCCGTGCTCTTAACAAGGCTGCCGGTTCGACTCCCGCATGGGATGGCAGCTATGCCCACCCACAATGAAGGCCGAACTCGGCACCTTATGCTGAGCTGCCGCCCGGATGGCTCAGTGGATAGAGCAACAACAAGACTGCTAGGTCGACTCCCGCATGGGATGGTGGCTACATCCACCCGCAACTAAGATTGAACACAGCACCTTGAGCTTAGAGACCACGAGCTGCCAACGAGCAGCCAGATGGCGACTGGCGCCCTCCACAACTAAGACTGAAGAACAACTTGGCTGTTCCTCTCCCCAATTCCCCAATTTAAATAAATAAATAAATAAATAATGTAACTATCAGTCTTCAAATTTCTACTATCAAATGTCCTTTCTGTTCTTCGTCATTCTCCGTACTTTTGAAATTCCTCTATTGGGGAGAACAAACACATAAACACAAACCCCCTTTCTGTATACTTTATGACATATATAAAAAAACAAAGTCAAACCTAGCACCATTCAAAGTTTTCGTTTTTGTTTTTTCCTGCAAGGTATAGAGATAATAGAGAACATGAACCCATTTTTTGGAAAAATTGTGATATACTGTATAGTTGTGTACATCAAAAAGATTTAAAAGTATAAATACCAGCTATATGTTCGAAATAATTAGACAATTTAAGCTTCTTTGTTAATACCTATTTATATTTTCTAATAATTTTTCAACAATTATCATGTATTATATGGCTTTTATTAAATAAAATTTTTAAATCTTTACATAATTTTAGTGTTACATTTTATAAAACTGACTGGTAACAAGCTATGAAGTCTATTATCTCCTTATAAACTTTTCGTGCAATTTTTAATGAACTCTGGGAATATCTTTGTTAATAAAAAGAAAAAAATGAGAGCTATTAATGATATCTTTCCTATTATTTACAAGCAAGAGAAATAATTCAGGTAAAATATTAAGGTAAATTCAGTGTATGTTCTTCTGAGCAAATTCATGTTATTGGATGATTTTGCTCTTAATTCAAACAATGAACAATGGAATTTTACTATGTATCTATGTGAATAATGATTCACAAAAAGCAATAACTTTCTTTTATCTAACAATAGGAAAAAATGTAAATACAAACAAGTTGGTTTTTCAGAGTTAAGAAAGTAACTATAAACTTATTTCATCTATCAAAATATAAAAGTAACTCATATTATAAAATTCTTCTATCTCTAAAATGTAGATTCCAAGTTAATCAAAACATTTTTTAAAAAGTTCTGCACAATTCCAGATTAGGCATCAATGTTCATATTAATAAAGGAAGAAAAGAAACACAGGTCTTACATGTGTCTCAAAAATCCTTAACAGTAAATGCTGGGCCTACCTCCTCCTCTGACTCTGACCACCTCAAAATTACAACTAAACTACAGAACACCCATCATTGAGAATCGCATGAAGTCTAGCTGAACAGAAGTCCTATAATTAAGAATACATAGAAGAAGCCACCTCAAGACTGGTTGGAGGGGGGACAGACACATAATGCGCTGGTCCCACACCCAAGTGTGGTGGTTAAAAACTGGGAGGGCTATCTCAACTGCAAAGGTGAGAAGCTGTAGAGCTCATGAGCATGGGGTCCCAATGCCATACGAGGCTCACCAGCCCAGGGTTCAGGTGCAGGGAAGAGAAGTCCCCATAATTTCTAGCTGTGAAAGCCAGAAGAAATTGTTGCTTGGTGAGACTGAGAGATGCTGCAGTCCCAGGTGTTCCTCTTCAAGGGTCTGTGCGTGGGCTCACTCACTGATGGGCTCACTCACTGATGGGCTCACTCACTGATGGGCTCACTCTGAACTCCAGCACTAGAGCAGCAGCTCAAAAGGCACAAAGGAAATACAGGGAGGAACTGAATTGTCTGGCTTCAAGGTGAGGGCTACAGGGGCAGTTTCCTCCCAAGCAGAAGTACTGGCAAAAGCCACTGTTCCTTTGTTGAGCCCTCCCATCACCAGCCTGCACACACAGGTGGGCACCATATCTAAGTCTCAACCTACCTAGCTAACACTGTCCACCCCACCCTAGTGATTCCCTGAGACCCCACCCAAACTGCAGGCCCATCCAAGCCCCTTTCAATGACTTTTCCAAACAAACAAGCTGTTTTGCCTTATACTATGGACTTTCCTAAAACCTCTCAAAGATTCACAAACTCTAAGAACCACCTCAGATCTAAAGACACACAGACTGAAAAAGAGATGGAATAAGATGTTTCACACAAATGGAAATGAGAAAAAAGCTGGGGTAGCAATACTTCTATTGGACAAAATAGACTTAAAATGAAGACTATAATAAAAGACAAAGAAGGTAACTACATAATAATAAAGGGATCGATCCAACAAGAGGACATAACCCTAGTGAATATCTAATGCATCCAACATAAGACCACCTAAATATATACAACAGATATTAACAGACATAAAGGAACAGATAGACAGTAACACAATCATAGCAAGGGACTGCAACACCCCACTGACACAAATGGACAGATCCTCCACACAGAAAATCAATAAAGAAACAGTGGCTTTAAATGACACATTAGACCAGTTGGATTTCATTGATATTTTTGAGCATTTCACCCCAAAGCAGCAGAACATATATTCTTTTCAAGCACACATGGAGCATTTTCCAAGATAGACCATATGCTAGGCCACAAAACAAGTCTCAACAAATTTAAGAAGATTGAAATCATATCAAGCACCTTTTCTGACCACAGTACAATGAGACTAGAAATCAATTACAAGAAAACTGGAAAACACACAAACACATGGAAACTAAATAACATGCTACTAAATAATGAAAGGGTCAACAATGAGATCAAGGAAGAAATAAAAAGATACCTTGAGACCAACAAAAACGAAAACACAACAACCCAAACATCTATGAGATGCAGTGAAAGCAGTCCTAAGAGGGAAATTCATAACAGTACAAGCCTACTGAAAGAAACAAGAAAAATCTCAAATCAACAGACTATCTTTACACCTAAGGAAAGTAGGAAAAGAACAGCAAAATAACCCCAAGTGAGAACAAGGAAGGAAATAATAAAGATCAGAGCGGAAACAAATGAAATAGAGACCCAGAAAAACAAAAGATCAATGAAAACAAGAGCTGGTTTTTGAAAAGATACACAAAATTGACAAACCTTTAGCCAGACTTATTAAGAAAAAGAAGACTCATAACAATAAAATCAGAAATGAAAGAGAAGTGACAACAGACACCACAGAAATACAAAAAAATTTAAGAAAATACTACAAGCAACTATATGCCAACAAATTAGACAATCTGGAAGAAATGAATAAATTCCTTGAAACATACAATCTTCCAAGGCTGAATCAAGAAGAAACAGAAAATCTGAACAGAGTGATTACTACCAATGAAATTCTATCAAGCTCTGTACAAACAAAACTCCTGGACCAGTTTGGCTTCACCAATGAATTTTACCAAACATTCAAAAAAGAATTGTCACCTCTTCTCTTCAAACTATTCAAAAAAATCCAGAAGGAGGAAGGCTCCCACACTCATTTTACGAGGCCACCACTACCCTGATCCCAAAACCAGACAAAGGCATTACAAAAAAAAAACAACTATAGGCCAATATCCCAAATGAACATAAATGCAAAATCCTCAACAAAATATTAGCAAACTGAACTCAGCAATACATTAAAAAGATCACACACCACGATCAAGTGGGATTCATTCTTGGTATGCAAGGTTGGTTCAATATCCACAAATCAATTAATGTGATACACCACATTAACAAAATGAAAAATAAAAATCATATGGTCATATCAACAGCTGCAGAAAAAGCATGTAACAAAACCCAACATCCATTTGATAAAAACTCTTAGCAAAGTGGGAACAGAGGAATATCTCAACATAATAAAGGCCATCTATGATGAACCCACAGCTAACATCATACTCAAAGGGGAAAAGCTAAAAGCATTCCCTTTAAGATCAGGAACAAGACAAGGTTGCCCACTATTCATCAATTTTATTCAACATAGTACTGGAAGTTCTAGCCACAGCAATCAGACAAGAAAAAGAAATAAAAGGCACCCAAATTGAAAACACGAAGTAAAACTGTAATTACTTGCAGATGACATGACATTATATAGAGAGAACCCCAAAGAGTCCACCAAAAAAACTATTAGAACTGATAAATGAATTTGGTCAAGTATTTGGATATAAAATTAATACTCATATAAAGTTGCATTTGTATACACCAATAACAAACTATCAGAAGGAGAAATTAAGAAAACAATCTCACTCACAATTGCTTCAAAAACAATAAAGTATTTAGGAACAAATTTAACCAAGGATAGGAAGAATTACTATAGTTAAAATGTCCATCCTATCTAAGGCAATATATAGTTTCAACACAATCCCTGTCAAATTACCAATGACATTTTTCACAGAACTAGAACAAATAACCCTAAAATTTATATGAACCCATAAAAGACACTGAATAGCCACAGCAATCCCAAGAAATAAGAACAAAGTGGGAGGTATCACTCTACCTCACATCAAATCATACTACATGGCTATAGTAATCAAAACAGCATGGTACTGGCATAAAAACAAACACATAGATCAATGGAACAGAATAGAGAGCCCAGATATAAATCCATGCCTATGTGGTCATTTAATCTATGACAATGGAAGCAAGACTTTACATTGGGGTAAAGACAGTATATTTAATAAATGGTGCTGGGAAAACTGGACACATACATTCAAAAATATGAAACTGGACCACCTTCTTACACCATATACAAGAATAAATTCAAAATGGATTAAAGATTTAAACGTAAGACTCAAAACCATAAGACTCCTAGAATAAAATATAGGAAGTAAATTCACAGACATTACCCTTAGTAATATTTTTACTGATATATCTCCTCAGGCGAGGAAAGCAAAAGAAAAAATAAACATGTGGGACTACATCAAACTAAAGTTTTTTTCACAGCAAAGGAAACCATCAATAAAACAAAAAGACATCCTACCGAATGGGAGATGATATTTGCTAATGATATACCTGATAAAGGGCTAATATCCAAAATTTATTTTTAAAAACTTCACATATCACCAAAAAAAGACAAACATCCCAATGAAAAAATGGGTAAAGGACATGAAGAGACATTTTTCTAAAGAGGACGTGCAGATGGCCTACAAACATATGTAAACATGCTCAACATCACTAATCATTAGAGAAATGCAAATAAAAACCACAATGAGATACCATCTCACTCCTGTCAGAATAGCTATCATCAATAAATCAACAAACAAGAAGTGTTGGCAAGGATGTGGAGAAAAAGGAATCTTCATGCACTTTTGGTGGGATAGCAGATTGGTACAGCTACTATGGAAAACAGTAATGGAGTTTCCTCAAAAAATTGAAAATGGAACTACGTATGACCCAGCGATTCCACTCCTGGGTATCTAACCAAAGAAATCCAAAACATTAATTCAAAAAAATATATGCACCCCAATGTTCATTGCAGCGCTATTCACAATAGCCAAGGTATGGAAACAACCAAAATGTCCATCAATAGACTACTGGATAAATAAACTGTTACATTTATACAATAGAGTATTACTTGGCCACAAAAAAGAATGAAATCTTACCTTTTGCAACAACATAAATTGACATAGAGAATATTATGCTAAGTGAAATAAGTTGACTGAGAAAGACAAATGCCATATGATCTCACATATGTGGAATCTAAAACACAGAATAAACCAACAAAATGGAAATAAGACTCAGAAATAAGAAAAAAACCCTGATAGTTGCTAGACAGGAGGGGGGGTGGGGATGGGGAAGAAGGTGAAGGGATTAGGAAGTACAAATTAGTAGTCACAATATAGTCATGGGGATATGAAATACAGTATGGGGAATATAATCAAAAATGTTGTAAAGACTGTGTAGGGTGCCAGATGGGTAACTGGACTTATCAGGGGGATTATTTCATAGACTGTGTAGATGCCTGACCACTGTGTTATACACCTAAAGCTGAAGTAGAATAATATTAAATATCAACTATAATTAAATATATACATATATAGACATATAAACATATACATACACATATACACACATATGTAATATATGTATATATTATATAGTCATGGGATGTAAATTACAGCATAGGGAATATAGTCGATGGTATTGTAACAGTTATATATGATGTCAGAGGTGGATTGGCGGGGGTTATCACTTTGTGAAGGGTGTAATGTTTAACTATTAGATTGCTTTGTAACTAATAAAAAACACTAATAAAGAAAACTAATTTGAAAAAAAAAGGTTCACGAACATTAAACAAGGGCATTTGGCCGTAGCACGCCCTGTATCTCTTGCTAAGCAGCCCAAAGGCCAGCACTAGTGGAAGCCAGACTTAGTTCACAGCTTAGCCTCTCCCAGTTACCTCCAAGCCCAGCACAAGTGGCAACCATGTGTAGATGACTTTGTAGCTCATACGAAGTGGCCCTGGGCAGAGCACAAGCAGCAACTGACCTTGGTCTGCAACAAAGCCCTTCCCAAAAGGCCCCAGAACCAACATACCTAGTGGCCAGCTTCAGACGAGACCAGAACACCCCCAAACACCTCCACAAAGGACACACCCGAAGAACAGACTTGGCAGGCACCAGAGCCCTGCTAAAGCAAGTCTTACTCTATAGTGTCATCCCCTACACAACAGCTCCTCCACTGTAGTCACAGCCAGTCCTCACAACCAATCAGCCTGAGGGTCAATCCCTCCCACTGATGTGCAAACAGCAACCAAGGCTTAGCTACAACAGGAGGGCACACACAACCCACACAGGGGACACACTGGAAGCACCCGGCAATGGTGAACAGGCAGACTGTGCCACTGGCATCACAGGACACCTACTACATAAGGCCATTTTACTAAGACTGGGAGACATAGCAGCTCTACCTAACACATAGAAACACAGGAAGGTAGCCAAATGAGCAAAGAAGCATGTCCCAAAGGAAAGAGTAGAACAAAGCTCCAGAAAAAGAACTAAACAAAATAGAGATAAGCAATCTACCAGATACAGAGTTCAAAACACTGGTTATAAGGATGCTCAATGACCTCAGGGAGAACTTCAATAAAGAGATAGGAAACATAAAAATGGAGATAGAAAACACAAAAAAGAACCAGTCAGAAATGAAGACTATATTAGAGGGAATCAACAGATTAGATGAAGCAGAGGATCAAATCAGCAATTTGGAAAATAAGGTAGAAGACACCCAATCAGAACAGCAAAAAGAAAAAAGAATTTAAAAAATGGGGCCTCTGGGACAACATCAAATGTACCAACATTCACATCATAGAGGGACCAGGAAGAGAAGAAACAGCAAGGAGTTGAAAACCTATTTGAAGAAATAAATGGTGACGGAAAACTTCTCTAACCTGGCAGAGGAAATAGTCATATAAGCCCATGAAGTACAGAAAGTGACAAAAAAGATGAACCCAAAAAGGCCCACAACAAGACTCATCATAATTAAAATGTCAAAGGTTAATGACAAAGAGAGAATCTTAAAAATAGCAACAAACAAGCAGTTAGTTACCTACAAAGGAGCTTCCATAGGGTGGTCAGCTGATTTCTCAACACAAACTTTGCAGGCCAAAAGGGAGTGACACAAAATAATCAAACTGATGAAAAGCAAAGACCTACAACCAAGATTACTCTATTCATCAAAGCTATCATTTACAATCAAAAGACAGATAAAGAGATTCCCAGACAAGGAAAAGCTAAAGGAGTTCATCACCACCAAACCAGTATTACAAGAAATGTTAAAGGGACTTCTTTAAGAAGAAAAAAAAGATAAAAAATATGAATAAAATGGCAATGACTACATATCTACCAACAATTATTTAAATGTAAGTGGATTAAATTCTCTAACCAATAGATAGAAAGGCTGAACAGATAAGAAAACAAGACCCTTACATATGCTGCCTACAAGAGACTCTCTTCAGATCAAAAGGCACACACAGACTGAAAGTAAAAGGATGGAAGAGATATTTCATGAAAATAGGAACAAACAATCAAAAAGCTGTATTGTAGCTATATCAAATATCAAAAAGTATTGTAGCAATACTTAAACCAGACAAAACACATTTTAAATCAAAGGTATAACAAGAGACAAAGAAGGACCCAGTAATCCCACTTTTGATTATTTATCTGAAGAAACCCAAAACACTAATTCAAAAAGATGTATGTATCCATATGTTCACTGCAGCATTATTTATACTGTAGCCAAGACATGAAAGTAACCTTAGCATCCATCAATAGATGAATGGATAAAGAAGTGGTACATATATACAACAGAACATTACTCA
The DNA here is from genome assembly GCF_001890085.2 of Hipposideros armiger. Lineage (NCBI taxonomy): Eukaryota > Metazoa > Chordata > Mammalia > Chiroptera > Hipposideridae > Hipposideros > Hipposideros armiger. Next base: position 7,087,635 of record NW_017731373.1, on the reverse strand, counting down.
GCCATAAAAAAAGAATGAAATCTTGCCATCGACAAAAACATGGATGGATCTAGAGGGTATTATGCTGAATGAAATAAGTCAGAGAGAGACAAATACCATATGATTTCCCTTATATGTGGAATCTAAAGAAAATGAACAAACAGAAACATAGAGAACATTTTGATGGTTGCCAGATGGGGGAGGGTTGGGGGGATAGATGAAGTGGGGGAAGGGATTAGAAGGTACATATTAGTCATGGGGATGTAAAGTACAATATAGGGAATATAGTCAATAATACTGTAATCACAATGTATGGTGTCAGATGGGTACTAGACCTATTGTGGTGATCCCGTCATAAGTTATATAAATATCTAATCACTATGTTGTCCACCTGAAGCTAATATAATATATGTCAACTAATTGAAAAATAAAAAATTATTTTTAAAAATCCTTAACAATTACTAAATTCTTTTTTATAGGCAAAAAAAGAAAGAAAATCAATCAGGTAAATATCAACAAATTGTAGTTATAACTTTTTATCATCACATTTTAGAAAAAATACTTTGACTATCATTTTTTCTAGAGGTTGAAGTAATAAAACAAAAATCATCTAAATTTTTACCAAAGATGGTTTTTAAATTTCTAATGTTAACTGCATTAGTAACGTGGAAAACTACTACTTAAAGCTCTGCTCTGCTCTACCTGTAGATTTTGTGTGCATGTTCATACAGGCAATATCTAATCACTCCTAATGCTGATAATATATCTGAAGGATATTTCTATAAGATAGAGACAATTTAAACAGTAGAACTGTTTTCAAAAGGACAGTGCAATCTTTGCCCTCCTTTGCTCAATTTCACACAATATAATTCACATGTAGAATATTCTTATTTATCTTATATTTTTGGATATTCCTATGCATAAAACCAGCTATTTATAAACACTGAGCAAAGAACCTTACCTTTTGTTACATATGAGTAGGTTTGTCCTTTTTCTGCTTTACAAGCAAAAATCACATTTCCACAAAATAAAACGAGTGTTTGGTTAGTTAACTTGAGGTAGTGGTTAGGGCATAAAGCTATATAATAAGGCTAAATTGACCATTTGGTCACCGATCCCACCAATTAACTTTCATCTATTGCAGGGTCAAAGGCAGCAATTGCAGGGTCAAAAGCAGCATCAAAACCCCTGCTAGTCGGTTCTTTGGATTACAAGGAAAGATATCCAAATGTGCAGCTCAGTCAGCACAAATCACCATCACCATGTTCTATTTATCAACTTTACTGCAAACAAATCATGTTAAGATCTGTGATCTGAGAAGAGAATATCAATAAATAACTAGATCCTAAAATAGATGATAATCTAAGAGATAATGTAAAATCTATTGTAGGTGCTAAATTGAAGAAATATTTTAAAATCCAAATCCATTTCTATTAATCAACATTTATACTTTGAATTTTAAAATGCCACTGAATTTTGAGTCCCACTGCTAAGACAGATAACGGTGGCAGTAACATTCTCTTCTCAGCTGGAAGAAATGTATAAAATATATAAAAAGACAATCACTGATCCCTTGAACCTGTCAGCTTTATTAATCCATGTACTTTCACCTTTACATAACAATTGTAATCTAATAGGAACTATACCTTGAAATTACAATAAAAATTATCTTCCAAGAGGAGGCGAATCTGTTTCTTTCCTTACTGGTAGTAAGTACAAACCAATCACTTTTCCATCCTGTTTCTCTTCTGACCTTTAATTCTTTCCAATAATATGCTGCATGAGGCAATGGAATTACTACTTCAACTCTAGATTTGCCTCTCCTAGAAAATGTGAATTCCCTGAGATAGCATAGCTTCCTTCAGTCCTTCTTCCCACTGGCAGTTCATTAGAGTATAAAATGACACACTATATGGTATTCATCTACTCTCCCAGCAGCTCCTCCTACTAACTGCACCATGAAATTCTGTAGACACTAGGTGTGCATCATCAACCTCTGACATAGTGCCAGGCCATAGAAGGCTTTTGAATATATTTAGTGGAAAACTGAGCAACTGAACCTTTGAATCTCTCCTACCCCACTCAGTATCAGAAAAGCACGCTAAAAATATGGACAACTGTATTTTTGTATATATCTTTGACCCAAGACATAGTCTTTCTTTTCTTACTAGCCATACTTTCAATTGTCTTTTTGGAGAGAAAAGCCTTGGATCATGTCTGGTTCATTTTCTAATATAAACATTCCCTACAAGATAATAGAGTTCGGCATATGTCTAATCAAGTAAAATCTCACAATACCATCCCTGATTAACCATGTGGTGGTCCTTACAAAATTTATGAACCTATAAATTTTAACACCTATATTTTTAGTTTACACTAAGACTTGAGAATGCTTCCCAATATAGCTGATGTTAAGGAGGATGCCTGGAGAGACGGAAGCAGGGGGTAAAAAAAAAAAAAAAAAAAGACCATAGTCAAGAAACAATTTAACATACTTCTTCCATTTCCACCTTTATCCCAAGAGAATTTAAATGGGAAGGGAAAAAAAATGTGATTCAGAGTCAGCCATAAAGAAAACAAAAGATGCTGAATTTGCAAACTGTGCGTTTTAACCTATTCTTTCAAATATAATTTTTAAAGGATTTTTTGTTAAATCCACAGAATCTCGGCTTCATCCAGGCGCAGCTGAATCTCATCTCACCCAATATCCCCCGCCTCCATACATACACATACAGCGTTACCACTATGAGTCCCTGTGCCAAACCAACCATCACGGGAAAAAATTAAACCATGAGGATCATTTCCTAATTTTCTCTGAAAAATAGTCACAATTCTTTTTCCCACAGGAAAATAAATTACCTATTCTAATGGGATGGGTCGGGGGAAGTTTATCATGCAGCTTCTCATTCTCCAAGAGAGGAAAACAGCAATAACTTCCCAGAGACAACTGCTCTTCTATTATATCAAGGGTTAGAACCTAAAACACAAGCAAGCAAACAAAAAAGAAAGTCTCTTGGGGTATTCACATGAATAGAAAATTGAGGCATTGTACTTTGCAGCAATATAGCCCCTTAAAAATCCTCCAGAGCTTGGGGGAGGAGGATGACCCATCAATCCCCCCACACTCCTGCCATATAGGGGAGCAGGATTCTGTCAAATAGAAAATGCCACTCTCCGCCTCCTCCGCCATCCCGAACATTGAATGGCACAAAGTGCGGGGGCGACCGAGGGCAGAAGTGAAGAGGTAGGGGCACCACACACATACACCGCACCGAGCACTGACTCACGGCTTTTAAAAATGTTTTAAAGCTACAATTTCATCCAGCGGAAGGATTCCCTCCCATTCACCAGCCCCAGCTCACACCCTGCTCCTCCCCCCAACCGCGGGCTCAGCTGGGCCGTGTCCCCGCCGCGGCCTCGGCCCCCGCGTCCTACGCCCCCAGGCGCGCGGCCCCCGGCCCCGGGATCCCCCACGCGCCACTCACCACCCCGAGGCCCCGCGCGCCCAGGCCAGGAGATGCGTCGCACCTGGATGTAGTTGTTCTCGCAGTAATCCGCCACCCGTTCCAGATTTGTGTAACTGTCGAAGAGGGCCCGGCGGCCCCCCGGGATTTCCTCCTCCAGCAGCATCTGCAGCTCCGCCATCTTCACATCCTCCTCCTCCTCCTCCTCATACAGATCGCAGAGGTAGCGGCGGCAGCAGCGCCAGGGAAACCCAAGACTGGGAGAGGAGGAGCAGAGGCGACCGCGGCAACTCGGGAGGAGCGAGAAACACCCCCCGCGCGCGACAGGGGAGGGGGCAGCAGGGACGGGGGCGGGGCGCGAGCCGACGGACTCCGAGGACGGTCACCGCGGCGACAGCCGGCCGGGCGCGCGCACGCGCGCTCCCCTTTCTCCGCCCCCGGGCGCCTGAAAAAGATTCCCACCCTCGGCCGCTCTGCCTGCCCCTCCCCCACTTCCGGCGTTTCCTAGCGACGACGAGAGCGGGGGCCGGGATGCGCGCGGGAGTCGGGCGCACGGTTAACCCTTCGGCCCCCACAGGTTGAGTGGATCGGGAAGTACCCCTGAGCCTTTGTTAGTCCGGCGTGAACGCGCTGCCCGGCCCCGCCTTCTTCTCGCCGGCGCCCTCTGCGACTCCCCCGGGCGTTATCCTCAACCTGGGGCCCAATGCTGTGGTCATTGGCCTGAGAGATGTCAGCCTGCAAAACTTACATGCAGCTTTAAATGCCGCCTTACTTTTCATTTCTCTCTTCAGCTTTTGACCTCATCCATCCTTTTTGGGACATATAAGTCAATTCCAGTTTCGTAATCCCAAATTTTCTGCACTTTTTTTTTTTTGCATTTATTTGGCCCCTAATGCTGTTGTCCTCCGCCAGGTTAGCCTCTGTTGTGTTCTTATTTGCCCGCATGCTGGACTTCAGCTTTTTGTGCTTGTCCTCTCTATGACTCTCTTCCTCACTGAAAACCTTTTCTGTCATTTCTGTGGTTCTGTCAACTTCGTTTTTTGTTTTTTGGGGTTTTTTTGTGGAGTCAGTACTAAGTTTTTGAAAACGGTTTTACTAGTACTAATTTTATTCCTCACAGGACTGTCACATGGATAAAAGTTTATGTGAAAGCACCTTAAAAAAGTTAAATGCTACAAAAATTCAAGGTAGACCATTTTGATCTTGCAGTTATTATTCTGTTGTTTACCAGATGTTGTATCTTTTTACCTAAATCTAACTACTCCACAAACTGTAATCCTAAAAAACTAAATTCCTGACAACTGCTGAGGTATTATAAAGTCCATGACCTTTAGCTCTACTGTGGAAAGTCAAGGTTGACTACATTTGTAGTTTATACCAGGATCCATTATTTTAATTCGTTCTTGCTTTTGTGATCTCCTGTTCCCCCTACAGTAATCCCCTTTTTTCTCAGATGATAAGGAACCTACTGGGGGGTGCCAAAAAATGTATACAAGAAGACACTTTGGTCGACGTTGCTCAAGCAGTTCACCGTAATTAGGTGTCTGGACGCCAATGGTAACAACTTTGAGCGCCTCTTGTAATTGCAGGAGTCAAACGTGACTTGTATTCATCTTTTATCAGTATTTATTATTACAATTTTAATAGTTTCCCTTTCTTAAAATGTGTATACATTCTTTTGGCACCCGATTTATATTATACTTTATCAAAAAATCATTTTAATGCCATATCGTTACAAATTTCTGGAGGAATCTTTGATGTTGTATTGGCTTTATGATGAATATTAGCATATTGTTTTGAGTTTCCACTGTGGAACCCAAATTAAAAGGCAATAAAAATGTTGATCCAGTCCAACTAGTTTTATTCTTAACCACTTTAAACATCTTCTGTATTAGTGGTTCTCAAACTTCAGTTGTGAGGAGCTTGATGAAAATGAAAGCTACAGGGTCACTCTCCAGAGATTCATTAGAGAGCAGTAGTGATGGAATGGGGTAGTTATTTAAATGGCACATAAATTTGCTTCAGGGAATAAGACACTTATGAATAATCAAGTGAATGAAACATTAGATCAAGCAAAGTTTTCTTTCAGACTGAACTTCAATGGATCAAAGGCTACTGTTGAATTGTAAGGAGGCCAGCAGGTGAGTTAAATGGTAGACACTCTTTCCCCATTACATTATTCACACCTAGCAATCTTTGAATCCCACTTAGCAATTACCCCAATAAACAAAGTATCCCTGAGGGATGACTCATCCTCACAGGAATCACTGCGTGAAAACTGTAGTACTTTCTCAAATACATTTGCAACTATCTCTTTGGATCTTAGCTTCCTTATCTGAAAAATCAAAGGGTTAAATTCAGGTCAGTTCTCACACTTCAGTGTAGATTGGAATTACCTGAAGGGCTTGTTAAAACACAGATTGCTAGGTCCCACCTCCAAAGTTTCTGATTCAGATGATCAAGCCCAATTTATAGTCCTAACGAGTGTCCAGGTGATGCAGATGAAACTGCTCTTCTGGCTCTGAAGAGCTATGATTCCAATTTCTGGCAGCTGAGAATCTCCACTGAAAAAGGAGTTTTAACACTCAGCGGAATGTGAGGGCCCAAGGACATAAACACTTGCTGCTGCCACCAAGATAATTTAAGCAAAAAAGACAAACCACAAGATCTATAACAGTACATATATCATGTATGTTTACATATTATCTGAGTGGTGGAATTGTAGAGGTTATTTTTGTGCATCCTAATTTTCTAAAATGAACATGCATTATTTTTCAAGTGTCCGGCCTCCCCAAATTAGAAAGAATACTTTTATTAATGCAGCCCAAGATGACATTTTAAAGCAATTTTATCAGCTTAATTCAAAACATTAAAAACTCCTAATTCTTTTACATATTAAGCCAGTCATGTCAAATACAGGTTTTTTTTAAAAAAAAATCTAATCGCAGTTCTTTGTATTTACTGATAAAAATTATACCTTGGTTTTGTCCCGAATTTGAATAAGAATGTTGTACAAGTCAAGGCCAAGAAGAAAGCCTAATGGCTAGCCCCTGTAAGCCTCACTTAGTTATTTACAGCCACTATCAAAATACCATAAATTTGGCCAGCTGTAAATGTACCTTAGGCTCACACTTATCCAACATTTCATCATCCTAGTCACAAGGCTGGTGAGAAAGTGTCAAATTCTTCTGCTGAAATAAAGATACACTGTCTGGAATTCCCCTGATGTATATTGTGCCTGTAACTCTATCCTTAAGCGAGCAAAGTAAGGTAAAGGACATGCAGTGTCTGATAGTGTGGGCTCTAAAGAAATAAATGCATAACTGAACTGTTTACATTGCTTGTCTTATATCAAGAAGACATAACCATTCACTCCAGGCTTTCCCCTCAGATTCTTCCTGCACACCATTGACATGCTAATTACTCATAAACATTGTTTTCATCATTAACTCTTTGCCCCCAAATTTTTGGTCTCTCTTTTAAATGACATCATCCTATCAGTTTAGTGTCCTTACTATTAGTAAAAGGATTGATTAGTATTTACTGTTATTGTATTTTCTCATACATTTTAAAAATTTATTAGAGAACAAATAGCATCTATGGCACCTAAATACCAATACCAGCTGTTTCATATCCACACAATGGCAGTTCCTGTAATATTTATCACCTTTCCTGGTTGTACGTTAAATGCTTGGAAACTAGTAAATAAGAAACTATTAAATGTCTTTCTTCTCCATGAAGATACTTTGGAGTTTTTCTCTTGTACCTTGAGAACTTCAAAACTAGTTTTCTGGCTGCTATGTGATTTTATCAGGCAACAACAAATTTGACATATATGTAAACAATTTTATATATACATAAAATATGTCAATTAATGCATATATATATAGATACATATATATATACATATATGAATATATTTCAATGAAATTTAAGAATTCCTTTTTGTGCAATCAAGTTCCCTGTTAGAGATATCACACAGTACTCAGGAGAAATGCAAGTAGAGTACTTCAAACAAAGACATGGTTAACTGAGTTCCCATTCTTACCCCAAACAAGAAAAATAATTATCAGTGATTAATATTTTCATAGTATTTATACACTTTTCTGGGTTTTAATCCGATGTGAGACAATCAGAAAATTTTAATATCAAGTGCATATAATTTGAACATACTAAATCTTGAAACGAATGTTCTGTATATGATCAAGATGGCTGGAAAATAAGATTTATATTTAAGTAAGCTTTATCATCTGAAACTTGGGTTTCAGTTTTAGTGATACAAACTTTGGTCTCAATTTCAGGGATATTCATTTAATGGTTAAAAAGGTACAAACTATTTTTTAAGAAGTGTTACTGTACAATAGAGCATTACATTATTTATAGCTGTATGAATACACATTTTAAGAAACAAGGCAATTTTTAGTATCTTTATTATGGAAATTACAAACATACAGTATGGAGAATGGTGTAATGAATACACAAATACCCATTCATTAGATGTAATAATAATAGCTATTTTACCTTACCTTCTCATACTATTCTTATGCTAAAGAATTTTAAAATTATATTAATCATGACATTTAAGCGCTAAATACTTCAGAATATATCTCTAAAAAATAAGGCCATTTTGCTACATAACCACAATATTGTTAGCATACCAAACAAAATCAATGATAATCCCCTCATATTATCCAATACCTAATAAAAAGCATTTTTTGAAGAAGAAATTACTCCTATAAAGAAAGGAAATACCATATACCCAGATACAACCTGCAGGGATTATATTTGAGTACTTAGTAATCTATAATAGTTTCCTGTGAGAGACAACAAAATAGCTCCCTTCCTTGAGAAAGATAAAAAGAGAAAAAAATATTTTCCATTAAACCATGAGAGTGAATATAAGCCCGCAATTATTCAGGATAATGTATCTTTGTGTATAGGTTTAACAACAGAATAGACAGTTTATCTTGAAAGGCATGTTTTTGAAGAATAAAAATTCTTCAATTCTTTAGTTCTTACTAAAATTGACTTTACATATCCCTCCACCCAAGAAACAGATGAATTTCAGAGCTAACAAATAAAACAGATAAAAGTTCTATCACAGCAGACAGATCACCAATCAGTTCACAAAAATTAGATTGCTAAAATTAGCTACTTTTGTTCACACTTTTGTTTTAAATTATGCTAAAGATTTTATAAAACTTCAAGCCTCAAAATGTATTAACTGGGTTTTTATTACTGAAAACTACTGACCTTCATTTAATAATATGAACTGCTAAGAGTTTGAAATGTACCAATTTTTCTGATTGTGCATTTTTACCGCTAGAACCTGTATGCTGAATATTAGCTTACGTACAACGTGTATGATTTCCAAAGCTGCCAACCTTGTTTTATAACAATCTGTTTATCAGTGTCTGTAACGTTGCAAAAAGGTTACACTTTGACAAGGTTGTTAACTAAACACCCCAGTACATGGTGATAAATTTCACTTGTGTAGTTAAGTACAAGGTTGATGAGAATAAGGATATTATTCTTCACCACTCATGGCTGTGTTCATGAAATGGAATGTAAAAGAGGTTAACAGGAAAAAAAAAAAGACTCATGATTTTCTTTGTCAAAGTAATTTTGTGTAGCCTCTTAGAAAGAAAGGAGCAGGACAGAATAATTTTGTTATTTTAAAATAACAGGGAACATTGAATTTAACTACACTTAAGATACATCAGTAGGATTTCTTCCATCCTCTTCCATAGGAATTAACAATGTATTTCTCGCAGATTTGTTAGCTACTTCTACTATCTAAATGTCTACCCAGATGAATAAGTGAATGATTCATATCACTGAAATATTTCAGACGACTTTATGATGACATTTCAGGGAAAAATACCATTTTACCTACCAGCAGAAAAATCTTTGACAATTATGATTAAAATACAGGAAAGTAAGAGTTCCATCAGTGAAAGGGGGTCTAAGATGAGATTTTTAGCGTACTAGAGCACTTTTGCAACTTTAATAACTATGCATACTATGAAATTTATTTTTTTTTAAGTTTGGCATCTATTTACTTCCTAGTTGTAAATAATTTTAAGACATCCTAACGAGGTTTAAGCCACGTAATGATGTCATAAATAAGACATTTGTGGGGTTTGCAAGGACAATTAGCATGCAACCAAAAAGTACAGCCCTCAAAAACCACATGCCATGTGAGGTCAGCTATGCCATGTGAGCTTCATGGGCAGTCCTGCAGAACCCTGCTGCTCAGAAGAGCCCTATGCTAGGGGATTAATGCGTTGTGGGCAACATAGTGAAATTCTTAAAATTTTTATATTTGAATTTGTGTTTTGTAAGTGAAATCAACGGGACCATGGAGCACACTTTGGGGGTCTGCAGGCTACCTCCTTGCCTCCTACAAAGGTTCTGGGTAACCAGCTCCCTATTCCCTGGGCCCCACCTGGCCCTCGTCTCCCCAAGTCTGCTGATGATCATTGCTGCCTTCTGCCCAGGGCAGCAATAGGACTGCATTTGCAGAGAGCTGGTGACTGTGGCCAAGGCCTCATATTTTCATTTTGCACCAGGTCCCACAAATTATGTAGTCAGCCCTGATTGTGCCTCTTACAATAAACTCAAAAACCTTTATAAACATTATAGCATGGACTGTGGGACATCTTTTTTCAAGTGTTCGTTTTTATAAGACTATTATCCGATTTCTCTCAGTTATCAGTAACACAGTATGTATACTAATTTAACCAATTCTTTTTACTGAGGGGGCCTTTTCTTTATTTTAAATTCTTCCCTTAGAGAATAAGATGAAAACAAAAGGAAATCATATTCTGAACAAGTTAAAAAAAAAATTGTATGAGCCTGAGCAAATTCCCATACAACATAACCTCTTTAGCATAAATTTCCCTTATATAACAGGATTGGATTAGAAAATATCCGTGGATTCTCTTAAACATAACATAATATTCCAAAAATCAATTAAAACTAAAGTAAATCAAAGCTAACAAATTAATCGATCACACTTCTTACCTCAGATTAATTGTCTTCTGAGGTTCTTCAATTATTATAAAACAATTTTTAAAAACTGCACTACAGAAGAACATAAACATAGCTCTTTAACAAGCATCTGAAAATTTCAGGCACCTGTGTTAAGAGTTCTTCAGTAGGGCCAGCCGAGTGGCACATTGGTTAAGAGCTGGCTTGGGACGCCAGGGGGCCCCAGTTCGGTTGGCTAAGATGCTGAACAACAGCTCAACCTGGAGCTGGGCTGCAGTGAGTCGCCAGTGATGGCGTAGGCTGCAGCCCCTGCTGCAGTGAGTTGCCATGGGCTACCGTGTGTAGCCAGCAGCCACCGTGAACGGCTGTCCAGAAGCCTGCGACTGATCTGCCTCGCCCGGGAAGAACGCAATGATGGTGCCAACTTGGGCCAGTGAAGCAACGTCCTCCACAACTAGACTAAAGAACAAAAAGACAGCAACTTGTCTGTTCCCCTTCCCCCAATTCCCCAATAAAAATCTTTAAAAAAGAGTTCTTAAGTAAAAGTCCTAAGTACTGTTACTAAAAGGTCCCAGTGACTACCTCCTTATTCCACTGCTAAATAAATTCGTATTTCCAGAATTAGGGATGAGAGTTCCTTCCTCGTAAACTTTGAATCTCCAAAGCCTCTACCCTTCTCCTGGCCTGACATGCAAAATACAGCCTGATAGACAAGGGTATCTGAAGTAGGATAAAGGATATGAAGAGGTCTGATAACGGTTTCTCTCTAGCATTGCTAGATTGGGGTGTCTCTGTGCACATGCCTGGCCATTGTAAAGAAGCTTATATTAGATTTAGATTAGATGATTTATAGATTATATTTAGAAGGTCCCAAGAGGGCTGGATCAGTTTGGGGCCTGACCAAAAGATTTGGTCCAGAATTTCCCAAACTTCCTAGAGCCCTCCTTTGTAAGTCCTTTGAATAAGAAAAAACAGAAGCTTCTATCTAAAATTTTATCTTGGGTTTGAAACCAGATTGGTTGTTGATCCTGAAGAGAACAAGATGATATTTATCTTGGTGAAATCACTGTGTTATAGAACTGCCCTATTGCTTGATTTGCATTTTCCAAAATTGTGTAATTCCCACAGGGCACCAAGCAGATAGAAATATACCACAGTACCTAATTCTTGTGATTAAACCCTGTATTGGGAATGATGAAAACCTCAAAGAGACAGACATAAAATTTATACACACATTAAGCAAGGTTGTCATGGCAACTTTGCTTGAAGATAAGTATTTTTAAATCTAAGTAAATTTAACATTCAAAACACATTTGCATCTCCCTCAAAGGTTCTATATCAAGAATACTTTTTAAATTTCCACTTCCTTCTGAATCTACACCTCCTTGAAAGCTTAACAAAATCCTACGAATATAACAGCAGCATAGACTTAAGCACATATTTTCAGAAAGATATGAGAAAAATCCCAAGTGAAAGCCCAATAGCATTACTACTCAGAAGCCCTAGGCTTCTCCCTCTAATTTTTAGATTGTGAGCAGGCTATGCCATATAATCTTTACAAGGTCCTTTTAAGCTCTAAAAATCAATTATTTATTAGCTGATGACCTTGCTAACGCAAACAACAAATAATGAAAGTCGAACACCTAATGCTGCCATGTAATTAAGCAACAATTCATACAAATGACTGTAGTAAATATTGCTCTTTAACCTAGTCAAACCAATTCTGAACTTTATTTCTTCTCACTCTCAAAGTTCTCCAGTATTCCTGTGTAGCATCAATGTTGACAGTTTTCCTTGATAAGATACCTAGTTTAATTCTCTTGCTCATACACTAAAAAATAACAAAAATAATGGTTTGACTTCCAACAGTTCCTTGTGCTTCTTCCCCAAGGCCTATAACAGAAGACTTTGTGATCTTCGTCATGTATTCAACTACAAGTTCCTTCCCATGTCCCTTTCAGCCACTATCCTAAAGGGTCCTTGAGCTGCTTCCAAACCCAGGAGCTAGAGAGTTCTGAGTGCTAGAAGGTTAAGCTTTGGGACATAGGAATTTGGGATCCTCCCTCCTGGGTGAAGCACAGAAGAGAGAATACAGTAATAATGTCATGTCTGTTTTGTTCACTGGGAATATAGATACCCAGTGTCTAGCATAAGATCTGACATGCATTAAGTGCTCAATAAAAAAACTGCTGCTCAACTAAAGAGGCCCTATTTCTTAAGTTAGGAATGGAAGTCAAGTCAGGTGTATAGGAGAGAGTGAGCAGAGCTAGATGATGATGTGCTCCAACAGACAGAAGAGGTAGAGGGAAGGGAGTGAGAGAATATGAAATTCAGGTGGTTTGATTCTAAGACTATGGTCATTCCTAGGCTAGAGAATCTCTAGAGCATGCGTAGTTTAAGGAACTACCTAAGACAGATGTTCCTTGAAATTCCTATTTGTCTCTTGATCGTGTTGGACAAAATGGGTTCTATTCTATAGAACACCACTTCCAAGAAACCCTGGTTTTATAGGATACTAGGTATAACTGGAAAAAGGGGTACCATTATCAAATGCATTTGGAACATTTAGTGTTAAAATAGGTTTCTTTACAGAGCTCTCAGCACTTCCAATATATTAATATGCATTATAAATATGAGAAAAAATTAAGTATGGAGAATCTGAATATGAATATGATCCAGAATCTCTTTCTCAAAACATCTCACAGAATAGTGTTCCACGAGACACACTTTGGGGAACAATGCTCTTGCCATCCTAATAAAAATCTCTAATACCTAAACATTTCCTGGTTTAATGATGACCTGATAAGGTATAGAAGGAACAAAGTACTACTTGCTTACCAACTATTTTGGTTGGTATTTTGTATAACTATAGTCTATTATAAATCTATGGTCACACTTAATACAGGCATCACTGAAAGGTGTCCACACAAAAGTATTCCTAAATACTTTTAGAAATGAGGTACTTAGCATATCACAAAGTACTATTAATTAGCATCAGAGGTAGTTTGACTACCTGAAAATCTTTTTCAACTATTAAGTAACTTCAATAATTTCCTTTATTCTACATGCACAGAAAACCTCAATGAAGACTTCATTCATTTATTCAAAAATATTTATTGATTGCCTTTTTGGAGACAGGCACTTTACAATTTTATCTATAATACAGTTACAATAGTAAGGTAGCACAGTTTCAGTCCTTACTATCATGTGTTAAATATTAAAACAAGAATTTGCAAGTATTTTAGATAATAAGTGTGAGTGTGTGTGTGTGTGTGTGTGTGTGTGTGTGTGTGTGTTGTTTTTAATTACTCAACAGGATATTTGTGACTTATCCGCTCATGGCATTTTATCACGTGCTATATCACAAGATCCATTCCCATTCTCTAGAAAGATAGCCACCAAACAATAAACTAAATAGGTAGTGGAACAAGAAAAATGAATGGCATTTCCTGACTTTTGTTTATTTCCTGGATGTTTTACAAAATGGCTCCCAACTCTAATTTTAAAATTATCTATTAATTCATATCCATTTATTATTATAAAATTCTACAAATCAAACATTAAATTGGTATCTATTTTAAATGTCCATTCCCCAAAAAAAGAATATTCCCTAAGGCCCTTACAAAAATTAACTAACAAAGGAAAATGTTTAAAGTTCATTAATTAAAAACTAAACCATATTGTTATAATAACAGTAACTAAAAATATATATGTATATATAAACAGGAAAAAGTTTAAGCGGTTGTACAAAAGTGACTGTGTTGGTAGCATTGATTTCTTTTTTAAGGTTTCTTCTAATACTGTTGTTACAGTACTCTTATAATCATTTTCTTTAGCTATTATGACTAGTGCATCATTTGAAACTATTGCTTGATTCCCTTTTACAGAAGAACAAAATACACCAATAAACCCCACTGAAGATATTAAAATAATTTGAAGTTTTAGATCTTTTACTTACTATTTCTTAGCTAGTTCACCTATCTTCATTTACAGTATTTCTTCTAGCAAGACTGAAAAACTATTTTAGTTTGTCACTGAATCTACTGTTATGCTCTAAAGACTAAATGAGATAGGTATATAAAGTATTTGGTTTGTAACAAATGCCTCTTCCAGTCCCCTGTTCTACTTTCAGCTTCACTATTACTGCAAGATTCAGTCTCACTCCTTTTTATCAGTGCAGGTCACTCACAAAGGTCCAAAGCAACACTGTATTAAGGCTTTTTGGCTGTGCTGATTTCCTCTGACTCCTGTAGTAACAGTAACTGCTTTGTTGTCATACCCCCAGTCCCCTCCCAGCCCAAATCCTCCCCTTCTACCTTAATCATTGGTCTTAGTAACTTAGGAAACAGGCACAGGACTGGCTAAGAAGAAAAATAAAGTCACTGGTATCAATTTGTTGACATTATAAAAACCTGCCCTGAAAATAGTGTCCATTTCTCTCACAGCTATCTTCTCACAGCTACTATTATAAACAAGTCCTTAATGCTATTGATCATTGTCCTCAGTTTTACACCCTCTCGGTAGAATTGTGTTTTTCAATCTGTCAACAAAATCACATGTGAAAAAAGCTACATTATATAGGTTAACAATGATTTTATGGATCTGGAGATAAAAATTAAGATGTCTTCAGGGAAGAATCTTAATCTGTTTGCCTCAGAGTCTGAAAACAACAACAAAGATTTTTAAGATTTCCTCTTAAAGTTGAAATGTCATCTCAGTTTGGACTTAATTATACTGGATATTTTTCTTAGGACAGTGGAATAATTTATTTCTTAAATGCTCACCATAATGCCTATATTGTTCTATGACTTTAGTAATTTAGATGTACAAATATATAATGGTTTTTGATAGAATGAATGGAGAAGTAAGGACATTTTTAAAGTTGAAAAGCAAAACAAGAATATTGGAAAAGGGAAAGAAAGAAAAGTAAGAATGCCAAAAATCTGTGCTTACATTCTAAGTGAGAAGAATACTAATGTTCCAGTTGTAGAAAATGCTACTGTTCATAATATACAAAATGAAGAGAACATTATATATGTCTGTAAAATTAAATGCGGATAAAAGAGAGTAGAAGTATTTACCTCAGAAGCTTAAAACTGTTTTTCAAAAAGTAGTGGGACTATCAGTGACCGAGTTTGCTATTTTTGTGTTTCTATATTTCCTAGATTTTTCTACAATAAACTTATATAATTTTCATAACAAAACTAGAATATTTTGTTTTAAAATGTAAACTATATATTTATATAGATAAAGACAACAAATTTTGACATAGGGTCTATAAATAAGATAGAATCTAGTTATGTAAAAAAATGAAACTGCAGGTAAACAGAATGTGAGTTTTTCATTTTTCCCAAACACATGCACAGTATTAATTCTGCCTTGAATTTTATTAGCGCAAAGTGTGGAGGAGCCCTTTTATTCCATAAAAATGTGTACTGCTGTTTTTAACAACAAACTTCTGAACTATCAAAAAGAATGCAGATGGAAATCAGTGAAGAAATAATTTTTTAAAAACCAAAAAGCTACCAAACTTATGAGTCCTGCTAGAATCATGCTACAAGCCATCAGTGACACCGACGCTACTAAACTTTCAGTCATTTGATAAACACAAAGGGCCAAGTAAGAACAACAGTGAATGGATAACGTATTTTATACATGAGTAACAATATATTTTTAAATCCTCTTGAAGATGATTTTTTAAATATTTTGATAGTCATGTGACTATGGATAAAATGTGCTTATTAGCTGATTTTTCTACCCTCTATTTTCCTTGATTCCAATCATTAATTACACAGTGCCTCATTTATTGGCAATATGCCAGCTCCCTGATTCTGGCTCAGCTGCTCTGTTTTTGCTTGACCACTGCTGATCAAGTCTCACTTACTTTAAAATTCCACTTATCTCTTCTGATTTTACCAACATTTGGTTTACATATGAATTGCCTACTCTTGCCTACAACTGCCAGTTTCCAAACCAATTAAAGTAACAAAATTAAGGTAACAATTAAGGTAACAAAAAAAGATGTGCTACATACACAAAAACATAGAAAATGATAGGTGGGTGGGAAACAATTTATTTTGAAACATACCTTTTAAGAAACAACATGATGCTAGGAACTAAGAATACATTGGACTTAAAGTTTTAGAATTTAAATTACCCGTAAGTTAAATATTTTTGTCAGAAATAAAGGCTGCTTCTAATTAGATTCTATTGTTAACCACGTTTAACTAGGTCTAAAATGTGAGCTATTTAACTATAAACAGCATAAAATAACTCAATAACTAGGGTGCATTCTTGACACTAAGTTTACAAGTGAAATTCAGCAATGTCAAAGATCAGCTCACTTGCAAACATTTATCATTTTTCTTCCTTTCCTCTCTATCTGTACTTGGCATATTTCCTTCAGTTGTTGTTTTTAAAAATGTATTTAAAAAAAACAATTCTTTAGGAACGATGTAAGCAAAAAAAGGGGGACTAAAATACAACACTATCAATAAAAAAGTGCTAAATGTAAAACTTACCAGTACTAAATGTGTAAATTTTGAAAGATACTTAAAATATTTTTGAAATAGCCCCAATATTTCTTTGCTTACTAGTGAGACTATTTTTCTAAAAGCTTATTAGCTATTTCTTCCTGTAAAAGCTGTTTATTCATGTCCTTTGTCCATTTACTAACTGTATGTTTTCTTAACAATTTGTATGAGCTGTTTATAAATAATATGGTTATTATCTCTTTCCATCATATATTTGGCAATTATTTTCACCCATCTTTGTTTTCTTTTCAATTTGGTTTTGGCTAGTGCTCTCTCACTTCTTAATCATGAATTCATTATTCAGTATGTGACATAATAATAAATATAACAATTCTGTTGTTTCCACAACTAGAGAATTAGTGGAATAATTTAGTGCCAATAAGATTTCCAGCAAAAGAGAAGGACAGACAAGCCTCAATCTTAGTTTGTCACTTAGGAGAAACACTTTAAAACACATTAAAAAACAACTGTATTATTTTCAAAATGATCCGAACATTTCAAAATGAGCCTTATAAGTCATGAAATGACTACCACAGTCCAGGGAGGCATCAAAATAGCAAATACAAGATAGGTTACCCAATGAATTATTCAAACCTAATAACAATGACTAAACACAAACTAACTTATACTCAGAAAATAAAAACATGAATCCAAAAAATAAAATGATGGGAAGTCCTTTATTTTCCCTTTAAGGTGATTTATTGTAAGTATGAAAAGGAATAGGATTATGTTTCTCTTTTATAGTTATTCAGAAACCATGATTCCCCAAATTGTGCAAAATAATTTCTCTCTTCAGGAATATTAATTTTAGAGAAAACCAAGATAAAAAAATACAAAAATAATGGTATAGAAAGTGATAAGACAAAAAAGTAGAAAGCTTCCCATTATCATTATTTTGATGCAGTAAATATAAATATGTATCATGCATCAAAAAAATCTGATATACAAAAAATCAAATTTACTTAAAGTACTAATAGGTGCTTATATCGCACAATGATATATAGTTAATAAAAGGATTCAATGCAAATTTTCTAAATGGTCCTTTTCAACAAAATTAAATGTATAAAATTTTAATATCTCTTTGAGACAGTGATCCAAGCTTCTTCCTTTGATGATGTTACCAGTTCATACTTAGTTTCAATAACTTGTCCCGCTACAGAAAGTAGGTGTAGTCTCCTCACCAATACACTCAGAAGTACTGTGGTCACCATATATGCAAACCTAGTCAGAAAGAAAGTTGACCGGTTACTGAAGATTAACAATTACGCTTTAATTATATAGACTGCTCATTCTCATCAACAGTGATCATCAAATTTATAAGTACAAAGTCTGACATCTTTCCTTTCACTTTACTTCCTCTATCATCTCACCTCAACTCTGGGCATTCCTGCGTGCCTGAGAATCCAAGCAAGGAGAAAGTTTTCATTATTGATTCATCATCAAACCGGTCTGGATCAAACCTAAAAAGGAGATTTGGAGCTAATCACAACAGAACTCCACTGGTATTTTACATATTTACTTTACAAGAACACAGGTATGTAATAAAATTTAAAAACTACTGAAAATAGAAACTGCTATGCCATTATTGTATTTCATTTTCACCTATTGTTATGTTCCCAAATTATTGAATATATATTTTAGTCTCTTTCTGCTTAGTTGATTATTCTAAACAATAGATGCAAAATATATTTCTCTGGAACCAGCAATAATAAAATTGTGACATGAGTTTACATCATTTTATGAGATAAAAGGATAAATCATACAAAAGTTTGTATCCTTTTACCAGCTACTCCATATTTCCCCCACAACCATTCTACTCTGTTTCTGTGTTTGACTTTTTTTTTTTTAGATTACACATATAATTGATACCTTGCAATATTTGTCTTTCTCTATGGCTCATTTCACTTTAGCATAATGCCCTCCAGGTTTACCCATGGTGTGCAAACGGCAGGATTTCCTTAGTTTTTGAGGCTGAAAAATATTCTATTTTACATACACGTGTATATCACATCTTTATCCATTCATCCATTGACAGACACTTAGCTTGTTTCCATACCTGTGAATAATGCTGCAGTAAACATGGGAGTACAGATATCTCTTCAAGATGATTTTGTTTCCTTTATATATACTCAGCAATGGAATTGCTGGATCATATGGTAGCTTAATTTTTAATTTCTTGAGGAACCCCCATACTATTATATTTTCCATAGTGGTTGTACCAGTTTACATTCACACCAACAGTGTACAAGGGATTCCATTTATCCAAATCCTCACTGAGCAGCATTTGTTATCTCTTGTCTTCTTGATGCTAGCCATCTTAATAGGTGTGAGGTGATTGATGTCTCCTTGCATTTCTCTGATAAGTGATGCTGAGCACCTTTTCATGTACCTGTTGGCCATTGGTATGTCTTCTCTGGAAAAATGTTTATTTAGGTCCTTTCCCCATTTTTTAATTGGGTTCTTTCTTTTTTTGCTATTGAGTTATAGGCGTCTCTTATATTTTTTGGATATTAACCCTGCACTGGATATGTGGTTGGCAAATATTTCCTCCCATTCCATAGAATGCCTTCTCATTTTTTGATGGTTTCCTTTGCTGTGCAGAAACTTTTCGGTGACATAGTTCCAGTTGTTTATCTTGAATTTTGTTACCTTTGCTTTTGGTGCCAAATCCAAAAATCACTGCCAAGATCTTTGGGAAGGATCTTATTACCCCGTTTTCTTCTAAGAGTTTTAGGGTTTCAGGTCTTACATTCAAGTCTTATTCTATTTGCCTGATGTAAGATAGGCATGTGGATATCCCGTTTTCCAAGTAACATTTATTGAAGAGACTATCCTTTCCCCATTGCTTATTCTTGCCTCCTGTGTTGAAAATTAACTGTCCACAAATACAAGGGTTTATTTCTGGGCTCTCATTCTGTGTGTCTATGTGTCTCTGATCTACTGGGTTGTTGGAAAAGTCATGACGTATTTTTCTATGTTTTTCGTTGCAAAAATGTGTCATGACTTTTCCGACAACCCAATATTTGTCTGCTTTTATGCCCATACCATACAATTTTAATTACTATGGCTTTGTAATATAGTTTGAAACCCAAAGTGTGATGCCTCCATCTTTGTTCTTCTTTCTCAAGACTGCTTTGGCTATTTTGGGTTTTTTGTGGTTCCATGTGAATTTAAGGATTAGTTATTCTATTTCTGTGAAAAATAACATCGGGATTTTGATAAGCATTATACTGAATCTGTAAATCATTTTGGCTAGGAAGAATATTTTAACAATATTAATTCTTCCAATCCACGAACACAGATTATCTTTCCATTTATTTGAGTCTTATTACTGCCATCAAAATTTTATAATTTTCAGTATAAAGATCTTTCACCTTCTTGGTTGAATTTATTCCTAAGTATTTTACTCTTTTTGATGCTATTGTATATGGGGTTGTTTTAATTTTTCTTTCTGATAGTTTGCTGTTCGTGTATAGAATGCAACTAATTTTCATATAGATGGTCCCCACCTTATGGTGGTTTGACTTAGGATTTTTTGACTTCACAATGGTGCAAAAGCAATATATATAACTTATATAAGCTATTCAACACTTTATTATAAAAAAGACTTTGTTAGATAATTTTTTTCCCAACAATAGGCTAATGTAAGTGTTCTGAGCACATTAAAGATAGGCTAGGCTAAGGTATGATGTTTAGTAAGTGTATTAAATGCATTTTCAACATATGATATTTTCAACTTACGGTGGGTTTAATTGGGCCACATAACCCCATCATAAGTCTGTATATTCATGTTGTATCACGCAACTTTACTGAGTTCATTTATTAGTTCTAACAGTTTGGGGTGGAATCTTTAGGGTTGTCTATATATAATACAATGCCTGCAAATAGAGACAATTTTACTTCTTCCTTTCTGATTTAGATACGCTTTATTTCTTTTTCTTGACTAATTGTTTTGGCTAGAACTTCCAATACTATGTTGAATGAAAGCAGTGAGAGCAAGTATCCTTGTCTTTGTACTGATCTTAGAGGAAAAACTTTTTCAGCATTTCACTGTTGAATATGATGTTTGTAGGCCTGTTATTAATAAATATGGCCTTATTGATGTTGAGGCACACTTGTTCTATATCCAATTTGTTAAAAGTTTTCATAATGAAAGGATGTTTAATTTTGTCACATGCTTGGTAGGTTTTATGTTTCTAGGAATTTATCCATTTATTCTAGGTTATCTATTATAATTCGTTGGCATAAAATGGTTCGTAGTAATTTCTTATGATCCTTAGTATTTGTGCCATTAGTTGTAATGTCTCCTCTTTCATTTCTAGTTTTATTTATTTGAACCTTCATTCTTGTTTTCTTAGTATAAAGGTTTGTCAATTTTATCTTTTCAAAAGTCAGCTCTTAGTTTCATTGATCTTTTCTATTATCTTTCTAGTCTCTATTTCATTTATTTCCACTCTGATCTTTGTTATTTTCTTCCTTTTAGTAATTTTGGGCTTTGTTCTTCTTCTAGTTCCTTGAGGTGCAAAATTAGTATGTTTATTTGAGATCTTGCATTTTTCTTAATGTAGGTGTTTATTGCCATAAACTTCCCTCTTAGAACTCCTTTTGCTACATCACATAAGTTTTGGTGTGTTGTGTTTTCATTTTCATTTGTCTCAAATTATTTTTTTATTTCCCTTTGGATTTCTTCTTTGACCCTTTGTTTATTCAGTAGCATGTTGTTTAATCTCCAAATATTTGTGTATTTCCGGTTTTCTTCTTATAATTGATTTCCCATTTCATACTGGATCTTTTTTCACCAATAAAATACTCAATTTTTTCTGGGATTTTGAAACATTTAATCAAAAAAGAAAGTGGCATTTTACGTTAGGTTTACAAACTTGACACATTCCTAATATTAGCAATTTATCTATGTACACAATGTCTAAGAAAATAAGGTTTATGAAGACAGCAACAAGATATTTATTTAAGAGTTCATTATAAACTATAGCTCTTTGCAAGTGAGCATCAAGTTTAATTGTAACAAATCATTGTGAGCAAATTTACCTATATAAAAACATTAGTTAAATACAGTTCTCTGGAAATATACATTATACCTACAACTGTTTTTTCAGTGAGATTTCTCCTGTTTCCCCAACCCCTTACCATGGTCAGAAAGATGCTTGATATGATTTCAATCTTCTTAAATTTATTAAGACTTGTTTTGTGGCCAACATATGGTATGTGCTGTAGAATGTTCCATGTATACCTAAGAAGAATGTGTATTCTATTGCTGCTGTTGAATAGGGTGTTCTGCATACATCTGTTTCAATCTGGTTTAATGTATAGTTTAAGTTCAATGTTTCCTTATTGATTTTCTGTCTAGAAGATCTATCTATTGTTGAAAGTGGGATACTGAAATCCCTTACTATTAAGTTATTGCTACCTATTTCTCCCTCAGATCTATTAATATTTGCTTCATTTATTTAGGTGTTCCAATATCAGGTGTATAAATATGTGCAACTGTTACATCCTCTTGATGAACTGACCTGTTTACCATTATATAGTGATTTCTTTATCTCTTGTTAGTTTTTGGCTTAACATTAATTTTGTCTAATGGAAGTATAGCATCCTGCTTTATTTTGGTTTCCATTTGCATGGAATACCTTTTTCCATCTGCTTGCTTTCAATCTATGTGTCCTTATAGCTGAAGTGAGTC
Source organism: Hipposideros armiger (assembly GCF_001890085.2). Classification (NCBI taxonomy): domain Eukaryota; kingdom Metazoa; phylum Chordata; class Mammalia; order Chiroptera; family Hipposideridae; genus Hipposideros; species Hipposideros armiger. Next base: position 7,064,968 of record NW_017731373.1, on the reverse strand, counting down.
ACTTATAGACATCATACAGTCAGGTCTTGTTATTTTATCCATCCAGTCACTCTGTGACTTTTGATTGGAGAATTTACTCCATTTACACTTAAAGAAACTGATAGGTATGGATATATTAATGCCATTTGGTTAATCGTGTACTAGCAGTTTTATAGTTCCTTTCTTTCTCTTTTGCTCTCTTTGTGATTTGATGATTTGTTGTTGTGGGATGCTTTGACTCCTTTCTCTTTCTACTTTGTGTATTTACTACAGGTTTTTGTTTTGTTATTATCAGAATTATGTAAACTATATTACAGTCATAACCATATATTTTAAATTGATGACTTCACTTCAAATGCATACGAAAGCTCTACATTTTCACATTCTCTCCCAAGATTTTATGTTTCTAATGTCACATTTTACATGTTTTTATATTGTGTATCACTAACACATTATTGCATTTTTAGTTATTTTTAGTACTTTTTTGTTTTGTTTTGTTTTGTTTTTTAGCTGAGCCATCCTGCCACCTGTTGGCAGCTCAGCTCGGACTGGACTCGAACCGCTGTTGCTCAGAGCTCAAACCTTTGAGCGAGCTCTTAACCAACTGAGCCACTCAGCCGGCCCAGTACTTTCGTCTTTTAACCTTTATACTATAGTTATAAGTTATTTACCCACCACCATTACACTATTAGAGCATTCATATTAAATATATATTTACCTCTAAATGTGAATTTTATACTTTCATATGTTTTCATGTTACTAATTACATCCTTTCACTTCACCTTGAAGAACTCCCTTTAACATTTTTGCTTTTGTTTGTCTAGAAAACTCTTTATCTTCTTCAATTCCAAAGGACAATTCTGCCAGGTAGAAAATTCTTGGTTGGCAATTTTTTCTTTCAGCACTTTGAATATATTGCCCTATGAAGTTTCTGCTGAAAAATCCACTGGCAGTCTTATGGGGGTTCCCTTGTACATAACCTGTTGCTTTTTTCTTGCTGCCTTTAAGATTCTTTGTCTTTAACTTCTGATAATTTAATTATAATGTGTTTTGGTGTGGGTCTCTTTAGATTCATCTTTTTTAGTCCTCTTCAGGCTTCCTGGATCTGGATGTCTATTTTCTGGTAGGAAAGTTTTCAGTCATTATTTTTTTGAATAAGCTATCTCTGCACCTATCTCTCCCTCTCCCTCTCCTTCTCCCCCCCCCTCCTTCTCAGACACCTATAGGGTGTATATCTGTCTGCTTGATGGTTGCCCATAAGTCCCTTAAGCTAGCTTCACTTTTTTTTTTCTTTTCCTGTTTGTTCCTTTGATTGAATGAATTCCACTGTCCTGTCTTCAAGTTTGCTGATCCTTTCTTCCATTTTATCTAGTTTGCTGTTGAATCCCTCTATTGAATTTTTCAGTTATATTTAGCTCTATGATTTGTGTGGTACTTATTTAATATTTTCTCTCTTTGTTCAAATTTCACTTGGTTCATGAATTCCTCACCTAACCTCTATGAGCATCATTATAACTGTTATATTGAATTCTCTACTGTGCAAACAGCTTATATTCATTTCATTAAGATATGTTTTGGAGATTTATCTTGCTCTTTTGTTTGAAGTATATTCTCTTGTTTCTTCATTTTCCATGACTCTCTGTGCTGGTTTTTTCACATTAGCTAAAACAGCCACCTCGTCCAGACTTGACAGCAGTGTTGTGTAGGAGATGAATCTCATTAATCAGCCCAGACTGAGCTCCAGGTTGCCTCTCAAACTTTTGTGATTATTCAAGCTGCTGTCTTTGTTTGTAGTGGCTCCCAGTAATTGAGAATATGCCAAGTCCTGCCTATGTCCAAAAGGAGAGGATCCCAGTCAGCACCTAGATGCAGACTGATTAGAAGATGGACTGTCAAGCAGGACTGAGGAAGTCTGCAGTCAAACCCCTTCCAAGGAGAAACTGGGAGATGGGCATTTTTGTTAATTCCCTCTGTGCAGGCCCCAGGTGTATAGCCACAGGGGGTGCTCCTATACCCATTTAAAAACTGTTTCCTTGTTTGCTAGTCTTGAGGGACTTGTGAATGCAAGTGCCACTGGCTATCACAGCTAGGTGATAAGGGCTTATCCCTCAGGTGGCAGGCATAAAAGCTGGACTGCTAGATGTGTGGACAAGCTCCTTCCTGGGAGATACTGCTAAGTTGGTTTTATTGTTGGACCAACATAGAAAGAGAAGGCAGTGGAAGTGCACACCAGCTATTTCGAGCTCTGGGGAAGATCACAGTCAGCGCCTAGATGTGTGGTAATTAGAGGTAAGATCCTCAGCCAGTAGCCTGTGAGATATGCAGCCAAACCCTTCCAGACAAAAACTGGGCAATGGGCATTTTTGCCTGCTCCCTCCGCTTTGAACCTTGGGGGCTAGACACAGCAAGTACGTCCATGCCTGTTAACTGCTTAACTGCTTCTTTGTTTGCTATAGTCCTGTGAGACTTATGAATGCAAGACCCACTTGCTATATGAGATAGGTGATTTGAGACACATCCCTCAGATAGCAGCTGTAAAAGTTGGGGCACTAGATATGTGTACAAAGGGGATACTGGCAACTTGGTTTTATTGTTGAAGTGGGCAAGAGGAAAAAGGTGCCCACTGGCTCCCTAAGGCTCTGGGGAGGGTCACAGCCAGTACCTAGATGTGTGCTAATTAGATGGTAGACTCTCAGGTAGCATCTTGTCAAGTGTATAGTCAACTTTCTTCCAGGAAAAGCCTGAGAGATGGGCGTTTTGCCTTACCCCCTGTGCTGAGCTCTGACTGGAGGAAGATGGGGGGGCGGGGCACGGTGAGTGCTTGTGCTCCCATTGTGCCCCATTAAGAGCTGCTTCTTTGTTTGCTGCAGTCCTGTGGGACTTATGAACACACGTCCAGTGGCTTTCAGAGCTAGGTGTTTTGGGAGCCCAATGCTCAGATGGGAGTCTTGAAAGTTGGGGCACTACTTGTGTAGTCCAGATCATCAATTATCAGGAAAATGTTGGAAGTTGGGATCACTCCTGATTGTATGGCACTGTCCTGGAGGTGGAATTTATGGCAAGAGTCTGTCTTAGACTTTCCTACTCGTTTCAGTGTGGGTATTTTTTCATTTTCCCAGTGTGTAGAAGTCATTCAGCTAGTTTCTGAATTTCTCTAAGAGGGAATTGCTCTTATGCAGCAATACATTCAGTGTATCTGTGGAAGGAGGGAAATTCAGGAACCTGCTTTGTCACCATCTTGGTCCCAGTCCATACTGAGGTTTTTGGTGTTTGTCTTCATTCTTTTCAGTTAAGAATTTTATATTAGTTTAGTTTTTTTTAAGTTGATAATATTTCATCATTTGATATAGAGTAGTATTGGGTTGTCATAAAAGTCATGATGTATTTTTTCTGTTTTCGTTGCAAAAATGCGTCATGACTTTTCTGACAACCAACATTTACATTATTACATTTAAATCATAGATTTGACCCAGGGTTTCTTGCTCTGAAACACTGCCAATATTGTAACAGTAATCATGGACTTCTATGCATTTTTTGGTTAATAAATCATATCTAGGCATTTTTCCATAGAAAGAATAAGTTAGTGTCAGTTACTCATCCAAAAAGAAAATATAAAAACCACAATAAAGTATCACCACATACCTATTAGTACTAAAGTAAAAAAATAGTAATAGTTAACGCTATTATGATAATTGAGGTTGTAGTGAAGAGGAATCTCTCAAAAAAAACGCAACTGGTGAGAATCTCTAAAAATAGCCTAGCAGTTTCTAGCAAAGCTAAATAAGTAGTAACCATATAACCCAGCAATTGAACTCTTATTGGGCATTTATCTCAAAGAAATGAAAGCCTATGTTCACACAAAAACTGCACACAAATCCTCACAGCAGCTTAATTTATAATAGCAAAATACTAGAAACAACCCAAATGTCCTTTGGTGGGTAAAAGGTTGAACAAACTCTGGTACATCCATACAACAGAATACTAGTCAGCCATAAAAAACATGTAACAACACACATTGACCTCAAGAGCATTAAGTTTAGTGAAAAAAGTCAATCTCTTCATCCTCCTCTGTTTGTAATTACATTTAAACTGTAATTAATTGTCTTCATGGGTCTATCCCAGTCCTAAGTACATTTTTTTAGAGTGAACTGTCTCTCAAGCATCATCTTAGGTGCTGACAAAAATGAATCTCTGGGCCTTCCACAAGATATGGGTAAGGAGGTGCCCAACTTCAGAAAGCTTTTCCTTAGCATACAACATTATTACTAACATTTCCTATATTTGATTACATTTGATTCCTAAAAGTGATTTCCACATTTTGGCATATATTCCTTTCAGTATTTTCAATTTGTAACCTAGAGCCTCTGAGTGTTTTAATGATAAAAATAGGGTCAAAAGTTCCAGCAAAGTTCTTATATTTTTCATTAAAATTTATCAAAAACTTGGCATTTTTCAACATGAGAATTTTGAAGAAGATTTTAAAATTTGAAATTTAGGTGTTTTTTTTTTTAATTATGAGCATAAACTTTCAACAAATGTATATCTTTAATTTTGCTATAAAAGCCACTTAGAATATAAAATTTATTTAATTTTACTTATAGCATATTTTGAAGGATTGCTATTTCATTTCTTAATAGCTTTCTTTTAATATCATTATAATATTAAAATCTAAAATGATAGGAACACTTAATATGCCCCATTCTTATCCTCCAGAAGTAGGTTTCCTAGTACTTCAACCATGCCACCAACCCTATCCCCCTGCGTTTCACACAGCTGCTTTACCCCCAATCAACTGAATATATATCCTTCTTCCAGGACAATCAATCTTAACCCATTTCCTTAAGGCAGATTTTACTACATGCCTATCTAGGAGGCAAACAAAAGCAGCTCTGTTCTTCAACTTCCTTCCCCCTGCCTTGCCATTCTCACACTTAACACATATACACACAAAACCCATCTTCTGAATTCAACTAAAGAGCTTAATATTTGAGACCAATAGCAGAAAAACAAAGAAACTGCATAAGTAATACCCACTTAACCAAAAATGAATTCCAAAATTCCACTGAAATTAAAAGATAGTTGTAGAGGGCCAGCCGAGTGGCACGTTGGTTAAGAGCTGGCTTGGGACACCAGCTCTGAGCAGTAGGGCCCCGGTTCAGATCCCACGAGGGCCAGTGACACTGCCCTCTACAGCTAAGATGGTGAACAACAGCTCGACCTGGAGCTGGGCTTCCGTGAGTCACTGGCGATGGCGTAGGCTGCAGCTCTTGCTGCAGTGGGCTGCCATAAAGCTACCGTGAGTGGCTGGCGGCCAGCGTGAGCAGTTGGCAGCCTGCATGAGCTGCCAAGAGCTGCCCGACCTATCTGCCTCACCCAGGAAGAGCACAATGATAATACCAACATGGACCAGTGAAGCAACGTCCTACACAACTAGACTGAAAAACAAAATGACAGCAACTTGTCTGTTCCCCTTCCCCGATTACCCAACACTGTTCCCCTCCCCCAATAAAATCTTAAAAAAAAAAAGATACTTGTAGAGATCAGGTAATTAAAAAGATCTTAGGATAAAAGTGGTGAGAGGAGAGACAAAGAGTAGCAGACAGAAGATTTGTAAAAGAAACAGTAGTGAGCAGAATATATAAAGGGAAGTCAGTGGCTTTCTTTTGTTTTATCATTTGTCACATACTGAATTTTCTCCTCAAAACTTAGAAAAGGAACACAAAACATGCAAACACATAAAAATCAATAATCACAATGACAATGACAGATATTTCATACTTATACGGTGATGGCCAAGTACTGGGATCCTGAAGTACCACACCGAGGGCATAAAGGACAAGGGTCTGTGGAAAAAAAATGACTCTAGTTAGTCAAGGCCTAACAGAGACAAAATGACTCCCAGAAAGCCAATTCATCAATGTTCTTTTAATATAATGAATGCAAAATAAAAATATAAAATAAGATAACACAAGCCATTATCTTGGTGATCTTATAGTGGGGAAGGTATCCCTAAGCATGTCACAATCTGGAAGCCACAATGTGATAACAGATTTAACTATATGAAAGTTTTAAAACTGCATCCAGCAAAAACAAAACAAAACATACCGCAAGCACCAGTAAAAGATAAATAATAGAAGAAAAAAATATTTGCCATATAACTGAAAGGTGGCATATATAATTTACAAAAAGACATAGAAGCTCACTAGAAAGAAGAGTGAGTTACAAGCAGATAATTCACAAAAAAAGAAATACAAACTGTTAGTATCTGTATGAAAAGCTGCTCAAGCTCTCTAATGATTAGAAAAAGGCAAATTAATGGGACAATCCTTCATATAAGATTCACAAAATATGTAAAAGATTCATAAATCAAGAGGTGGTGAGGATACAGAGCAAAAAAGCATTCTCATACACTGCTGCTAATAATATGAATTGCCTTTTAGATGGCAATTTAACTTTAACATGCATTTGGTCTTTGACCCCAAAACTCCATTTCTAAGACTCTACCCAATATCTCTACAAGCATATAATTTGTAATAAAAAAAAATGTCAATCTAAATTTCCATCTATGGGAATTGCTTAAATAAATTATGCTACATAGAATACTATGCATCCATTAAAAATAATGAGTTGGATCTGTATCAAACCAGTTGTACTAGCAGCCATGATACACTCAGTAAAAGAAAATTAAAAAACAATATATAAAGAGTAACCTTTCACATATAACTTGTTTTTAAAGTACACATAAATATCGGTGTATATGCACACACAGAGTAATATACATATACAAAAAAAATCTATAAAACTACATATTAAACTAGTAACAGCAGTACCCACAGAGAAAGGAGCTTTTCTTCTATATTGTTTGAACTTTAAAACAAGGATATATTCTTTAGTCGTTTAAAATGATTGTGTCTTTGATTTAATAATAGTAGCTTTACTGGACATGTTAAACAATAAAATTTTAAAATATAGACTAAAAGAGTTGTAAAGAATAGCTAAATGACTTAAGTATACTAAATGTTTCCTACCTCTCTAGGAATAATAAATTTGTCAACCTTTCCTTCAATATCTTGAAGCCTGGCAGAAACTGGTGTCAGTTTGGCAGTTCGAACAGTTTCACAAAGCACCTGCCGACAATACCTGTTTAAAAAAAAGTTTTGAAGATCTTTACTTTGGGAGAGGCAGTTTGAAATGTACATACATTTTAAAGTGTCATTCAACAACTTTCATAACCTTCCTAATTTGAAACAGTCACATGATAATTCTTTTTTGCTTGAAGATATAAATTCCATATTAAAAATATATAAAGTCCAGGTGGGGAAAGAGTTAAGCAAATAAAAACACCTTTAAAAGTACCAGAAGGAAACTCAAAACAATATTTTTATAATTTTTAAGTACAGTCCTTTATTTTTAAAAATTTTAATAAAGGACTTTTCTACTCAAAAATTATAAAAATACTGATATGACAGAAACCATAAAGAAAAGTAGAAATAATCTGACCATGGAAAATTTTTTTTTACATATTTTCAATTATCGTAAGTAAAATTAAAAGACAACTTGGAAAAATATTTATAGCAAATATATCTTTAATGTATAAAAGCTCTTTAAAAATCCATAATTAAAATAATCAATACCCCAAAAGATATATATAGGCATAGAATATAAAAAAGCAATTGACAAAATAAACACAAATGGCCTGAAAACTTATGAAATGATACTCAACCTCATTAATAATGGAAAGATTGCCAATCAAAGCAATTATTTTTTACTTGCCAGATTAGCAAAGATGAAAAAGAATGATAATAGACAATACTAATAAAAAGTGGGAAAAAAAGACACTCATAGTCAATGGATGTAAGTATAAATTTGTATAACCTTTCTGAAGAGTAACTTAACAATATATATATAGTGTAAGAATATTAAGTGTGCATCACAATAAGAATAAAACTAAAATGCATTGAAATCTTGTCACAGACAGTTCTGTTAAATAGTTTCTGTGCAGTATCTCTTTTAATCCTTATAAGAACCTCATGGATCCTATTACTATTTTAATTTTACAGATTTAAAAATGAAGCAATTGTTTAAGATCATACAGCAGGTAAGTAGTATTGACACGATTCAAATCCAGATATGTCTTACTTCACAGCCCCTATACTACTGCCTAAATCCTTACATGATAGTCTCATTTCTAGGACCTTAGTAATAGGAACTGGAAATATTAGCAAAGATGTAAGCATATGAATGTTGATTGTTTTAATATTTAAAAACAAAAGAAGAAACTTCCTTCCTTTCCTCTTAGAACAAATATTTACTGGGTACCTACTACATTAGAAGCACTGTATAAATACTCAGCTACAACAGTGAACAAGACAGATACCCTCAAAGGAATTCAAAGTCTAGTTGACAGGGGAAGAGAGAAAAGAAGGGACATCAAGAATGAACAATTAAAGAAGCACATTAACTTTTATGATAAAGAAAGTTGATGGTAGTAGGGAACACATAACAGGAGCACCTAACTAGAGAAAGGACTATGCAGAAAAATGAACACTTAGGCTGAGACCTGCAGAAAACAAAAACAAAAACAGGATTTAGCTACAGGAAAGAAGACGAGAGAATCTAGACAAAGAAATAGTCTGCAAAAGCCAGAAGGTAAGAAAAAGTGCTGCTGTACCTTTGATGAAACAAAAGAATTTCAGTATAGTTGAATCCAAGAGTATAGAGAGACACAAGTAATAAGAGGTAAGGTGGGAAAGGGATGCAAGGCTTAGCTCTTGAAATGCCTCATCAATGATGTTAGTGAGTTTAAATTTTACTTTAAGGCCAACCAGAGTCGCTGAAGGATTTTAAATTGGGAAGTCATCTGATGAGATGTGACTCCCCAGATAAATCAAGATCACTAGCACAGCAATTCTCAACTTTGGCTACACATTAGAATCATTTGAGAAGCTTTTGAAAACCTCTCATGCCCAAAGATTGTTGGTTTAGGATTGGTCCCAGGTTGTCTGTATTTTTAAAGCATCTAAAGTGAGTACAGTGTGCAGTCACAGGCTCCAGCAGCAATTTGGAGAAAGGACTAGAGGGGAGCAACATCCAAGACTGTTGAAATATCCCAGATAAGCTGATGGTGGTCTGGATGGAGTGGGTGCACTGGAAAGAGCTAAACTAAACTTCCAACTAAAAGTTGTTTGGAAAGTAGAATCAACAGAACTTGATCACTGATAGGCTGTGGTGGAGTTATTGCATATAAGAATACTGTTCACAGAATAGAGAAAAAATGGAATTTACATAAGAGTTACGTGTTTTATATTTTTAAATGTTTTCAATTTTTTGCTTTAAATACGTATGCATATATGCATAGAAAAATCTGGGAAAATAATAAAATAGTCAACAATTGTTATTATCCCTTAAGGAAATATTTACAAAGGACCTTCTACTTCATATATTTCTGTATTATAAAAAGTTCAAAAGGCAAGTATGTATTACTTTTAAAATTAAAAATAGTTATATTCAATGTAATAAATAAAAGTTCCAACATTTTGAAGAATCTGTAACAAAATCCTCCCTGTGAAACCCATGGCTTCGAGTTCTTTCCAATGGCTATATCCCTATCTTCTCTTCTATAGTTGAAAGATGTTGCAAGACAGGGTTGTTTGCTACCCAGTCACAGACTTCCAAGTGCCTAAGCAGTCACAACTGCTATTTAAAAAAATCTTTTAAAGTCATTATTTACATATTAAAATAAAAATCCTCTATTTTAGCTGTATAATTTTATGAATTTTAGTAATTATATACAACTGTGTAACCACAACCACAAGCAAGACTAGAACAGTCCCCTCACCCTAAAACCTTTACTCTTGCCCTTTTTCAGTTGATCCCCTCCACATTACTGGCCCCAGACAAACACTGATCTGCTTTCTATCGCAACAGTTTTGCCCTTTCTAGAATTTCACCTAAATGAAATCATACTGTAGGCAATCTTTGTGTTTGACTTCTTTTACTTAGCATAATGAGATTTATCTATGTTGTTATGTGTATTGATCTTGTCACTTTTTATTACTTGGTAATATTCCAAGGCACAGATATAATACAATTTGTTTATTCACCAACTGATGAACACTGGGACTGCTTCCAGTTTTTTGCTATTATAAATAATATTGCTATGAACATTTGCATACAGGTGTCTCTGTGAACATTTGTTTTCACTTCTCTTGGGTGAAAGCCTAGGAGCAGAATTGCTGGGTCATAAGGTAAAGTGTATGTTTATAGATTCTGCCACACTGTTTTCCTATAGGACTGTGCCATTTTCCATTCCCACCAACAAAGTATGAATGTTCCACTTACTTGACATCGCTGATATTATTTTATACAGGCAGATTAATGTAAAGCTTTCCCAGAACTACGTTATGATTTTTAAAAGTATATTAAATTATCTATTAAAATCTGTTGGTAAACATTTTAAGTCCTATAGAGATCTATAGCTTTCCTAGAGATTAGCATTAACTTTAAATTAGATAGTGAAACCAGCTCAAAGGTACCTTTAAATGACCTCCTCTTCCTTTCATGGTGTTCTTACCTGAGCTGATCAATTTTCTCTGGAGTAACAGGACCCTTCCCAAAAACTTGGTCTATCTCTTGATACAGGTTTTTCTGCACTTCTTCAGAGGTGGTTAAAAAACAGATTGCCCAGGTGCACACTAAGTGAAAATTTATATTAATAACAATGAAAATAGCTAATTCATAGTTTGGGTACAGAATAAAAAACTTACTTTTTTTTTTTTTTGGTATTTTCCTTTTTTTCTGATATAGAAGATACATAAATGCTACCAAAAAATAAAACAAGGTTGTTCACAGGATTTGTGCTTCATTGAACAGAACATAAATATTTACAGAGTACTCCCCAAAAGAGATATTGCAATCTGGAAGATTTCTTTCTTAAAATTGGCAAGTAATTAAAGCCATTAAATGCATTTACCTTAGGTAAAATAATGATGATAATAAATAAATTTCATATCTGGGGGAGTGTTAAATGTTGATAACTTTGATAGACTGTCTGGTTCACTCAACCATGTAAAATCAAAACACTCAGGAGCCCTGAAGAAATGATTCATACAAATCAAAGTAGCAGGAGATTTACCTGTAAATCAATATTTTAAATTTTTACTTGCAATGGTAGATACACTGGCTCAAGAACTAAAACTGGTTATTGCTTAGGACAGTGGTTCTCAAAAATCACCTGTGAGTTGGTTGATGGCACAACCTCACATCCTCAGATTCTGATTCAGTAGGTTTAGGGTGGGGTGCAGTATCTAAACTTCTAACAAATACCAATTATTTTGATGAATGCCAAAATTGAAAAATTATCTTATGGCTTACTTTTGGTTAAAATGGCTTATAGGTTATATTCACTGTGGAAATGAAAAGGTAAGAAAATGACATAATGAACATAAAACAGAGAAAAGAGTTATATTCCCTTTAGTAATCCACTGGGATTACAACTACTCAAAGAACAACCATCCAGACATATAGTACCTCTTTCCCTAAATTATGCTTGAGATGACTCTATATATAGTTCTACTTTCTCCATGTCAAATACTTTTAAAAACACATTTACTAATTTCTACCTCTACTTATTATCTTTCCTGAGCTAAAGGCTGACTTAAATTTGTCTCAAAGTTAATTGTTTTTAATGTTTGCTTAATTTACATATTATCTAATTCCTATGCCTGGAAAAGACTTAATTCACTTTCTGCACTAAATATTATCAAATAAAATCAATAGGTACCTCATACTCAATTATTTTGATAATTTACTCACATGTAGAGTTCAAAAAAAGCATGATGAGTTAACTGCCTGTCCTTAACTTTTGCCTATGTATGCTTCTTTATTATGACTTTTGAGTGAACTGTATAATTTCCATTTCTTTCTATTTCACAAGTCACATGAAAACTTGTGCAGACAGTGTACAATATGTGTATGTATGCAATTTTACAATGCACAATAATATACAATATTGAAAGATTTAGCACAAAAAATTGAATACAGTAGAACTCGTATATCCTGCTTGACTATATTATTACTTAAAATATAACTATATAAGGCCGGTTGAGTGTCTCAGTTGGTTAAGAGTTCGCTCAAGAGTGTGAGCTCCGAGCAACAGTGGTACGAATCCCGGCCCAAGCTGAGCTGCCAACAGGAGGCAGGATGGCTCAGATTAAAAAAAATAATAATAATAATAAAAAAAATATATATATATATATATGTATGTATATATATATATTTTATAGTTATATATTTTTTATAGTTATATATATATATTTTTATAGTTATATATATAACTATATAAGCTTAATACTCTCAAGCATTGGTTCTTTTATAGAACTCTATTAAAAGTAAACTTTTAATGGGGATAGCTTAAAAATGTGGTTTTTAAGCCACTGAACATTTTTTAATTACAATACTGAACCAAGACACAATTTTATAATTGAAAGATACCTTGGAGGTTATCTAAAGCTAAACCCTTATTTTAGAAAGGGAGAAAATGCAGAGGTAAGTATCTTGTTCAAGGCTAACAAGAAAGAATTTTAATTAAGGTTTCCTGCCTATCTTGCCTCTCAAAAACTTCAGAGGTGACTTAAAAAATAACCAACCCACATGCGAAGAAATAGCAATACTCTAAAAATTCCTCCCAAAAATGTAAGTAAGATTAAAATATTAACTCAAACTTGGAAATGATCACTTTTTGTGAGTACAAATGACTCAGATGTTTTTGAAGGTCTTTAACAAAAAGTTATTTTAATGTAACAAAATTTTAAAACAAGCATTTTTAAAAAGGTTCAATACATTATTTTTGACACATGCTTACCTAAATTCCATTTAGTCTATAATATTTGGACATCTCTAGATGTCAAAAATTTTACAAAGAAAAAAAATTTATGGGAAGTTTACATTTGTACTCATCGTTTATAAGAATATTTCCTTAAACAGAAAGAGTTGTAAATGAAATCCTTCAAAAGAACATAATTTTTTTTAGGTTTGAAACTGTTTTAATACTTCCTTTAGCATTTTATGTTAGTATATTTTTATAGATACACACAAACTATTCCAAATACTGTATGAATGACTGGTATACTGCTAAACTAAAAACCAGTAAGGAAACTTAGAAACATATCATATATTTTAGAATTTTAAATAAAAATCACCTTCAATTCCACCAAAAGAAGAGTTCTTTTAAATCGTGATTTCTGTGGCCTATCTCTTCTTTTGGTAGACCTTAATAATAGCAGTGGATTGGAGTTAAAGTGAAAAGCCTCAGCAGGAAATTGAAAAGCTCACTGTTCCGGCTGGAAAGGTGTCAATAGCAGTTCACTTTAAAGGCACTAACTAGAATTCACAATCCATAAAATGTGTCAAAAATTTTATGGCAATGTTCAGAGGTGGCATAGAACACCTGGGGTGAAAAATAAAGGTACATGTGTGAATGAAGCCTTTCAAACAAGAATAAAAACAAAGAGGGAAGGGAAATTATAGAGGTCTTGTAAACAGCATTTCCTTCATTTCAGAATACCTTTCTTTACCCTTGTACATTTTGTAATCTAGCTCAAAAAGGAATCAACTTATACTTACATTTTGCAGTTATTATGCAACTGGCCAGAGAAAATATCATGCTGTCCTCTAGGATCTAGAAAACAAAACTAAGTTTAGAAATAACATATAGAATTAGGGTCAAGGAAAGGAGAACAGTATATTATTTCTTTACAATGTTTTCACTTAAAAAAATATATATATACATATATAAACACACACACACACACACACACATATATATATATTATATATATATATATAATATATATATATATTATATATATATATATTGGGTTGTTGGAAAAGTCATGACGCATTTTTGCAACGAAAAACAGAAAAAATACGTCATGACTTTTCCGACAACCCAATATATTTGTACATACATAAATCAACCTAAATACTGCAGTGCCTTTTTGATGCAGTAAACATTTATCTGTAATATTACTATCTCATGATACATTTTTGCAAACAAACTGGTTCAGTCCTCTCTTTCTGGCTTGATCTGGTGCAGCAATGAAGCCTCTGGAACAATGAAGAACCTCACACTGTCCTTGGAGCCTGATTCAATTTCTGCACCCACACACACCCAGAAAGCCACTTGTCTATGAGGACTAACGTGTAGAATGGGGTTGAAGATTCCTACAATAAACAGGTGTGGCAATAATGGCTCCACTCTTATCCTTTGCCTGACACCACTACAAACACTGGTGTGCTGGGGATAATACACGCACACTGGGAACAAGCCAAGCTGCCATACCTGGTCATGCAGGTAGAGCACCTTAATCGATACAGGCTGATATAAATCCTCCCATTTTAAGATCAGAGAATTTGGCTTAATATTTGCTTACCAAACATTAAATAATATACAGCTGATTCAAAGAGTTAAATAATAGGAGACTAAATATTTATGCTATTTATGGATGATATACAATAAAAGAGAAAAAAGCCATTGAATTCTAGAAGGGCATCTGGATTAAAGTGAATAAAAAACACACTCTATACAAGTGTGATTATCTTTTATTTAATAAATATTTAGTAATTACATCACCTGTTGGTCATTGAGGTTCCCCTGTACTAACGAGTCAATGAAAATATGTTGACTGAAGTTCCTTCCTTTTCGTTCTTTTATGATTTTCTTTAAAGTAGATTCCAGTTCCATAAGGGCTTAGAAAAAAAAAAGATTTTAGAATATAAACACTTGTAAAAACTGAACTTTTTAAGTATACAATGTTACTATTGCAGAATAAAATTTTCAAAGGTAAGGGTATTAACCAACAATTTTTAAAAAGCTAATTTATGTTTAAACTCTACTTTGTTTTCCTTCTTTTTGCTAAATTTTACATACATACAAAAAGAGTACATAAAACATATACGCATAATCTAAGGAATAACTATAAAGCAAACACCCATAATATTACCACCCAGCTCAAGAAGTAGAACAATGCCAACACCTTAGAGGCCTCTACACATGTAACCTCTCCCCTGATATCCACCTTCCTTCTAAATTCTGTCCTCTTAACTTCATTCTTTTTCCAAATCAGGTATCACTCCTTTATGGACAGAAAAGATGTGAAATAATCAGAAAAGTAAATTTCTGAAACCTAAAAGATAAATAACTGATATCAAACAGCCAATAAAATTATCCAAAGATTATTTCTCTGTCCCCATCTTACTTGACCTATCATAGAATTTGATGATGTTGATTACTTGCTCTCCAGGAAACACTTTTTCCTTTTGCTCCCAGGATTCCATACCCCCCTGGACTTCACACTTTTCTCCCACTTTACTGCCTGCTCATTCTCAGTCTCCTTTGTTGATTCCTTCTCATCTCTCAAATTTTTAAATTACAGAATGTCCATGGTCAAGATTTAAGTTTTTGGACCACTTTTTCTGTTTATATTTATTTGCTTGGTGACCACCAGTCAGTCTCAAGGCTTTATATACAACCTGTGTACTTAACACTCCCAAATTTATATTTCCAGTCAGGGTACCTCTTTCCCCTAAACTCCAGACTCATATATCTAACAACCCCCTCAGCATCGCCACTTGGATGTCTGAAGCATATTAAACATAACATATCCAAAACTGAACTCTTGATCTTTCCCCCCAAAGGTGGATCGTCCTAGTCTTCCCCATCTTATTTCATAATAACTTCATTTTCCAATTACTCAGATCTTGGCGTCTCCTCTCTTATACCACACATCTAATCTGTAAGCCAATATTGGTGGTTCTAGCTTCAAAATACAGAATTTTCTCCCTTACATTTTTTTTCATTTTATATTTTCTGGGCCTGCACCCTAGTCCAAGCCACATTATTTCTCTTGCCTGGTTCATTGCAATAGCCCTCTAAGTAGTCTCCCTGCTTCTGTTCTGGGCCCCTATAACTTCTCAAAGCAGCCAGAGTGATCCTTTAAAAACATAACTCAGATCATAACTCTGCTCAAAACATTTCCAGTGCCTTCCTACCTCATAGTAACAGCCTAGTCATACAATAATCTATAAACCAGACAAAATCTGCCCCGCCTCCCAATCTTTTTGGTCTCATATTCACTTCGCTCCAGCCATACAGCTCCGTTACACGTCAAATACACCAGAAAGAATCCCACCTCAAGGACTTTGCAATTAGTTTTCCTTTACATGGAATAGTCTTCCCTTGGACATGAGGATGTCCACATGATCTGCAATGACTGGTTGCCTTATCTGTTGCAAGCGCTGGCTCAAAAGTCACCTAATCTTGGTGAGGCCTTTCCTAATAAACTTACTTAAAACTGTAATCTCCCCACCCGAGCACTCCCTACCCACCTTCCTGATTTAATTTTCTCCATGGCATTTTTCATCTTTTAACACACTATTCAGTTTACTTATTTAGATTATCATCTGCCTCTTCTCACTAGAATGTGCTGCCACAAAGACAGGAATTTTTGTTTCTTTTGTTTATTGACACCTGCCAACCATCCCAAAAAATACCAGGCTATTATAGATCCTCACTAAATATTTACAAATATTTTTTACAAATATCTATAGACGATTTAATCATGTTGATATTATTTCCTTAGCAATTCCTATATTGTTGGACACTTAGATTGTTTCTGGTTTTCTACTTGCAGAAATAACATGAATAGAAATATTCATGAATGTTTTCTTCTTTTAGATAATTTCATCCACTATTTACAGCTCTTAATGTGTACCATCAAATTGCCTTCCGAGGATTGTATCTGTATACTTTCCAGTAACTTGTAGGCTATCCCAGCTCTACAGCATTCTCATTCTGCAGTGAGTGCTAGAGTTCCACTATACTAATTCACTACTTTTCCACTTTTTTGTTTAAGAAAAACTTTCATTATAGGAAATGTAGGAAAATAACAAAGAAAGAAAACACACATGAACTATAACCTCATTATTCAGAGATAACCCAATTAAAATTGGGGCACATATCCTTTTGTCCTTACTAAAAATTAAAAATGGCAAAACTTACCATCTTCATATTGTCTTTTCCGAGTTGTACTTTTATCAAGTGATCCATCTAGAAAGCCTTTCCCAATCTCAGACCAAACCTGAAAATAGGAAAACATACCTGTTATCTAATAAGTAGGTTTTCTAAATAAAACCTACTTATTAGATAATAAAGTAGGTTTTCTAAAACCTACTTATTAGATAATAAAGTAGGTTTTCTAAAAGCAATCAAAGCAAATAATTGAGGAACTCCTGTCTCACCAACAGATCTGATAATTAAGCTCCTACTTTAAGTGAGCTACATAATCATTTACTCCCTAGTCTCTGAGAATAGGGCACAAATATATTTTAATAATTTCCGTCAAGGCACTTTCAAACTAATTATAAATGGAAAGTCAAAAGTTCCTTTTCTTTAAAAGAAGTAGGAATGGGAGGAAAGGAACGTGGCCACAGAGTCAATTCTCAATTTTTTATTATAATGGCACCAGTGGATAAATAAAATTCATAGTGAATTCACTGGGAATTCCAATTTTTACTTTACCTGCAATACTGATAAGCATTAACTGAGATCCAGAAAAAGGTTAAAAATTAGTCTAAAGTTTGGAAGACAGTAAACTAAGGAATAGGCATCCAATAATTTCAAAATTGGCTAATTAGCCCCTAAAAAAACTTTAACTTGTTAATAATTCAAAACTTGTGAAACATGGGGAATTTATTAATCAATGCTAAATATTTGAAAAAGTATTAATGGGCTGGCCTAGTGGCGCTTGGTTAAGAACTGGCTTGGGACGCCAGCTCTGAGCAGCAGAGCCCCAGTTCGGATCCCACATGAGGGCCAGTGACACTGCGTCCTCTACAGCTAAGATGGTAAACAACAGCTCAACCTGGAGCTGGGCAGCCACGAGTCGCAGGCTACGGCGTTGGCTGCAGCCCCTGCTGCAGTGGGTTGCCATGGGCTACAGTGTGTAGCCAGCAGCCAGCGAGAGCGGCCAGCGGCCACAGTGAAAGGCTGTCCAGAAGCTGGTGACTGATCTGCCTTGCCCAGGAAGAGCACAATGAT
>NW_017731373.1:7038872-7045635 GCF_001890085.2 Hipposideros armiger | reverse complement strand
CCAGAAACAGACCCATAGATTCAAAGAACAAACTAATGGTTGCCCAAAGGGAGCAGGGTGAGGGATAGGTAAAAAAGGTAACGGTGAATAAGAGATATAAACTTTCAGTTATAAAATAAATAAGCCACAGGGATGTAGCATACAGCACAGGGAATATGTCAATAATATTGTAATAACTTTGTATGGTGACAAATTGTCACTAGATTTATCATGGTGATCACATCCTAAGGTATATAAGTGTCGAAACACTATGCTATTTACCTCAAACTAATATAATATTCCATGTTAAATATACTTTAATAAAAAACATTTTTAATTTTTTTAAATACAGAACAATATATTCCACATGTGAATCCAGAAAAAGCACACAGTAAATCAACTTTAGGCTGAATGAGTCTTTCTTTTTTTTTAGATTTTTTTATTTTTATTGAGGAATTGGGGATGGGGAACAGACAAGTCTCTGTCCTTTGGTTCTTCAGTCTAGTTGTGGAGGGCGTCACTTCACTGGCCCATGTTGGTATTATTGAGCTCTTCCTGGCTGAGGCAGTCACTTGCTGGCCGCTCACAACGGCTCACAGAAGCTCACGAAAGCTCATGCTGGCTGCCAGCCACTCACGGTAGCTTACGGCAGACCGCTGTAGCCCCACTGCAGCCTACGCCGTTGCTGGTGACTCATGGCAGCCCAGCTCCAGATCAAGCTGTTGTTCACCATCTTAGCTGTAGAGGGCACAGCATCACTGGCCCTCATGTGGGATCCGAACCGGGCCCTACTGCTCAGAGCTGGCGTCCCAAGCCAACTCCCAATCAACGTGCCACTCGGCTGGCCCCGAATGAGTCTTTCTTCAAACCTTATTTATTTCATTACTATTTTAATGGTCCATTGGCTTTAACTTCTTTCTATATAGGACACAGTCTAGTTCTATTAAATATAGTTTTTCCCTTTATTCTAGAATTCAGTATTATTTAATAACATATGAGTACTTTCTGAGTATTAAAAGAAAACTTCTTTAGTCATCTACCTTTTAAATTTCAAAAAGTAAATGCTTAAAAAAGAGTAATTCTTAAATTTTTAAAAACCACAATTATCTCTGCTTGCATTGTTGTTTAGCCCAAAACAAGGAAATTCTATACTATAGAATCTTAAACCTTCTTCTTGAGAGGCAAAGTCTGTGTTATTCAACTATCCAATCTGATGAAAGAATAATTTTAAATTTGACCCTAGACTTACTGTGCCATGATTCTTCTGGAAGCGAATGACTTCCTGGTCATCTTCAAATGCATTACCCATTACCATCTGTGTAACAGACTTCATAGCAAAACCAAGCATATGCTGGCAAAGAGGTATATGCTGGGACTCTGGGTAGGAGAGCCATTTATCTAATAATTCTTCTGAAAGCTGAAAGAGAACAGAAGACCACAGTGATTTACTATTTCCTCTTGCTAAATCTTAGAAAAATTCAGCAAGACCATTTCATAGAGGACACAGCTCAACTGTGCAATCAAGATAAGCATTCAGGTTATTACTTGATCTGTCAGGCTAACACTACTAGCTCCACCTATAATTACATCCTCAATGGTTCAAGTTCAGATTCTGTCAAAGGGCTGATCTGCAACACAAACAGAAACGACCACCACAACAATAAAAACAAAATGTAAATTAAAAGTTATAAGGCTGGTAAAACCTTAAACCTAATGGAAATTGAGACTAAAATCTTGAGTCTCAAGAAATTGAGACTAAAATTGAGACTAGTATCTAATTAAAAATAGTAAAGGTCCACCACAGAATGCCTGTAATATAGTAAACAATCAATAAATATATGAATATATTAAAGTCCTAGACTTTAGTAACAGAAAATTCTCAGTCTCTGTCATTCCTTCATTCAACAAGTATTTATTAAATCCCTTATGGAATAAAAACAATGTGTAGGAAAAATATCAAAAGCCTTAGAGTCAGGAAAACTTTGGTTTGACTTCTGGTTCTGTCACTTAGAAGTAATGTGACTTTGAGCAATTTGTTTAACTTTTCCAAGGTTCAGGTGTCTCAATAATTAAAAGGGATGACATCTCCTACCTTACATGGTGGCTATGATAGGGATAATTATACCCATGTCACATAATGTAGTAAGGGTTTTATGAAGTAATATATATATAAAGTCCCTTCATGTTAGGAACTCAAATTTAAGCTCTGTTCCTCTATCAACTCCACGAAAGTCTTGTCACAGTATAAAGAATTAAAATTAATTTTCTGAGAAACAGAATACTCAACATGAAAACATTAGCACTACATAGGTTTACACCTACTTAAAGTGAAGTATATGGAATATAACACCTTTTTTTGAAGAAGGGGAAAGGAAGCCTTAATGATTCCACATTATCAACATTAATGAACTGAGGCAATTAATATACTTTAAAAGAACTCTTTGAGACTTGGATGAAGTTTGAAGAAAACAAGAAGATAATGATTAAAATAGAGCATAACTATATAATTTTTTAAATTACTTTCCTATTACTAACAAAATAATTCCACATATTTTAAAAGGTTATAACCCTGTAGTTATTATAGAAACCACATAGCTTCCTTTATACTAAAAAGTAAAATGATTTTGGAAACAAACCATTAAAACGAGGCTATTTCTAGGTGAAAACAGAAGAGCCAATATAAATTTGTCTTATAGGTAATGACGTAAGTTCCAAATGGAAAGGTAAACACTGGGGGTAGGGGGGAAAGCTTTCTTGTAGAAAAAAATAAACATATTAATAGATGCAAGATAGTAAATCCGTAAGATTTCCTTTTTCTAAACATCAGAGTTTGTTTCAGAAAAATCTATTTTTCTTAATAAGCATGGAATTTTTGCCTCAAAACAATTCTAGGAAAAGGATGTAACTTGCAACCATCTTAGCTTCATGCACAGATGGGAAGCCCAACTAGGTGTCAGTGTTCACCCAGTTAGGCACTAAACTCCATCAGTCGATCTACTCCTTAATCTCTAATACTACACGGACAATTTTAAAATTGTCAGGCTCAACCCATGTGACATGACAGCCTTTGTGCTGAGACATTTGTTTTAATTTAATTTAATTTATTCCAAGCACCATAAGTCAATATGAAGCCTTTACATTGACCCTTACCCTTAAAGTAGAATTTACTTGGGTATAAAGTGTGCATTCCATTGATTTATTTGTTCACTTAATTTTTACAAATGGTTACATTGTTGTCTTACCATTAAGTATGTGTCTTTTTTCCACTTATTTGAAATGCCACTCATTAAACAATGAATCCCTGTATGAATTTTAAACTATTTCTTGACATTGTCTATCTCGCTGATCCAGACATAAGCCATCATAATAATTTTGAAAATTTATTGTATCTTTATAATGTTTCCCATTACTATTCTCTCAGAATGCTCTGGAAGAAACAGATTTCCAGAATGGTGGAGTAAGGACCTTGGTGATCGATCGCATTCTCCCTCTAAAGCAATGAAAATATGTGCAAAACAACTGAACAACTAAAATCAACCATTTCAGCACTTTGACAATTAGCCAAAGCCCAGTACCCACTGAGAAGTGTGTATCCAACAAAAACAACTGAACCTCAGTGAGACAGTGAGGTCTGTGATGTTTTAACTTGAGGTTATTTACACCTCCCTTCTCCCCTCACATCAGTAGCATGGTAGCCAAAAGCCAATAGCACTGCAGACAACAGAGATAACTGATACCTTTGGAACATCATTAAAGCACCATCACCACTAGTCACTAAAATCATCACCCAAAATAGAAGAGCAGGTAATCCCTAGACTCTATCCCTCCCCAAAAGCAAGTAATGAGCTGGCAGAAACTGTCAGAATCAACTTCTGAAAACTGGAATACAGTAAAAAACACAACAACCAGGGGAAGGCATGGTGAAGAAAGAAGCTGCTGCTTTATGTAAGAAAGCACTGTGACATTTTAAACAACCTGCCTACTGCCATGCCCACACCCCAGACAGGCAGCAGCCCATCCTTCTGGTGCATATTGTTAGGAAGCAATACAGACATTATTCTCAATGAATTGCGGTTGTGAGTATCAACGTGTCTGGCAGCTCCCATCAAAGACTGGTGCAAAACCTTCCCTTTGTTTTGTCCAACTCTGAGCACTCCCAGAGCTAGAATAGTTCCTGGGCAGTTTCTGCTAAAAACATCTAAAGGCTAGGTACTGGCCACAACAGCTGGAGCAAGACACAACATTAGGACAAACAATAAACAGACCAAAAACCCAAGAAAAGAGGTTGCGAGGAGAGGTGAATGTGGGAGCAAGAGCTTTCTAAAGCTTCTGCATATATCAGGGAATTAGGAAAGCCATTCACATACCCAAGGGCAGGACACATGCTCTTAAAAGGCCTGAGAAGACTACATTTTCACATCTGGCAAGTGTTCTGGCTTCACTGTAGGTAATAAAAGCTAAGGTAGAGTTGTACAAGGCCTGGGTAAGTGCTAAAGGAGGATCCCAATGCAAAACTAATCTGCAAATACTGTGAGAGTGTTTTTTTCCTCTATATTTCTTTTTTTTCCTTTTGCTGGCTCCAAGCGTGTAAGGTAAATCTGTTGAAACACCAGCTGACCATTAAGTTATGACCATAAACATTTTGTTACTAATACTGTTCTTTGTATCATGTAACTGCATTGTGATTTGCTCATGGCTTAATCCACTTGTTTTATACAGTACTCTACAAATCAATTCAAATATAAGTGATTCACACAGGATTTTTTTCTAAGCACACATATCTAGTATATCTGTTAGAGGATTATGTGAATCTCTTAGTTTGTGAATCTTGACTAGATTATATTAGGCGGGAATTCTAACAATCTGTTGATGAGCTTCATTTGACAGTTCAGTGTTACATACTGACTTATGGATAGAAATGTCCAATCAATGATAAATGCTTTCATTCCTAATAGACTTCTTTTTAGAATATCCTTTCCAATTTTGTCATGTGTAATATACGTACACTGACATGAAAGACAGAACTACCCTGTTGAATAACAGGAATATGTCTATGCTGGGATATTCTTTTACCAGCCATATTTATATGACATATAAATCATATCTATCTATCTATATATCTATCTATATATATATATATAGATAGATAGATATGATATATAAACTGTAAAGGCCAAAAAAAGTATGCTATTAATCTTATTATGTGTCCTGAATAAGGACACATGATACACAATGTAACTTACACATTTCTTCAGAATGTTCACATTAAAATACCACGCTAATTTCAACTAATATAAAATTATTGCATTGTCGGAAAAGTCATGATGCATGTTTGCAACGAAAAACATAGAAAAAAAATATGTCATGACTTTTCCGACAACCCAATATATTAAAGAAAACTAAGGCTTGGGTTTAAAGTCTACCTAGAGGCAGACTTATAAGATAACAAATAAGATTTTGGAGTGCATATCAGTTGTTCTAAAAGAATACAAACTTTCTTTTTGAAAAAAGTCTCTAGGTAATTATTTAGTAATAATTCTGAAAATATTAGAATTTCAGAGAAGCATTTTTAATTCCACCTTGCATTACAATATTGTTGTGACTGTGATATTCAAAAAAGATTTAAAGAGAAAAAAACTAGTCAAGCAAAACTACATCCCACAGTAGCAGAACCAAGCTATAGAAAAGCTATATGCCAGACTGACTGGCATCAAATCCTAGTCCTATTATTTACTAGCTCGGATAAGTTACTTAACCACTATGTGCTTTAGTTTCTTCATATGTAAAGAGGGACAAATAACAATATATACCTATAAAGTTCTTGTGAGGATTACATGAGTTCATATAAGCTATTAAACCAATGAACTCAATAATTTTGGCTATTAATAGTACNTTTTTTTAAAAATAAATTAATTAATTTAATTAAATACAAAGACATTTTAGGAATTCCTGAACCAATTAATTTTGCCTGGGTACACTGAGTTGTTTACGCTAGGAAGTGGAATTTAGAGTGATTTGTCCACTTTTATTTTTACGCTCCTGAATATGTGAATGTTTTACAAGAAATGAATGCTTTTTAAAATCATCAAATATAAGTAAGAAAACCACTTTAATGGGAGAAAAAGTATAATACTAAACAATGACAAGGTGTTAAGCCATGGTTCCTAGTTTTTTGTTTTAAACACATTACCTTGATGATTAAACCTGTTTTATAGATTTGAATAAAATTAGGAACAATTTCTCGAGACCCACCATGTAGTAAATGACCTAAGTATAATTTGAACCAAATAATGTTGAGGTTGATTAAAATAAAAAAAGAGAGAGAATTATTTATTCTAGTTCTGAAAAGAATGCCAAACAGATGGCCAACAGACATATGAAAAGATGCTCAACATCACTTATCATCAGGCAAACGCAAATCAAAACCACAATGAGATGCCACCTCACACCTGTCAGAGTGGCTATTATCAAAAGGTCAACAAATAACAAGTGTTGGTGAGGATGTGGAGAAAAGGGAATCCTTATGCACTGTTGGTGAGATTGTAAATTGGTGCAGCCACTATGGAAAACAGTATGGAGATTCCTCAAAAATTAAAAATAGAACTGCCATATGACTCACCAATTCCACTTCTAGGTACTTATTCAAAGAAAATGAGAACACTAATTTGAAAAAGATATATGCATCCCTATGTTCACTGCATTACTGATACTAGACAAGATATGGAAGCAACCTAGTGTTCATCGATAGATGACTAGATAAATAAAATGTGGTATATGTATGCAA
>NW_017731373.1:6980031-7033587 GCF_001890085.2 Hipposideros armiger | reverse complement strand
CACAACTAGACTGAAGAACAAAAGGACAGCAACTTGTCTGTTCCCCTTCCCCAATTCCCCAACATTGTTCCCCTCCCCCAATTAGCCAATTTAAAAAAAAAAATCTTAAAAAAAACAAAAATAATAGTATTACTAAGCTGTTAATTAAAAGGATTCTGGACTATAGTCACAAATTCTAAAATCCAGAAATACTTGTTAAATCAGAATTTAGCCCAAAAATCACAGGATAATATTGGATTGAAGCACACAGAAGAGAGAAGTTACACTCACAGAATTAAAGTGGAGGTTTATGTTCAGCCTTGGAACACAGACGGTCAGGGCAAGAAGGAGACAGAACTCATAGCGTGAGGTTTGAGAGGATTAGAGAAGAATCAGAACTCAGATCTGGACCCCCACAAAAAAGGCAAAAGGTTTACTGTGTCAATATGAAATATACAACTTATTTTGGGGAGATAACTCTGGTAAACAGCACTATTCTTTTAAAGAGAACCACTGGCAGAAAAGAGGAGGATCCTCTTCGGTCATGTTCTCCCTGATTACACATTTAATTGGTATTTCTGACTAATGCCTAAGCTAAGTAACTGGCTTGTGCTATGGGGTTGACAATAAAAATCTGAAACACATTTCTCACATATGGACCCCGTCAATGGACCAAAGCTTGAAAATACAATGACAAGAAACATGAAAACTGGGAAATAATTTTCCACCTTGATTTGCCTTTGATCAAGAACAAGGAGAAAAAAACTGGAACACAGAACAACAGCCAAAAAGATTGAAAGTTTGGGAAATAGAGCCTATTATAAAAGATTAAAGAAGTTAGAGTTACTTAGTTTGAAGCAGAAAAGAAAATAGTTAAGGCTTATAACAATAAATATTACTGAATAAATAGGTGTTAGGAAAGCAAAGCAAAGAGAAATGGGCAAAATTCCCTGAAGACATACAATTAAATACAAAAAGATTCTTTCAAATGTTCAGTATTTAAACAAAATAGAAAAGAGGATCCTGACTGGTGAATGCTCAGAGAGAAGCAACACAACTGCTTCCAGGGAGGACAATGAGGGAAGATGGGAACAGCTATGACAACCTAACAGTCAACCTGAGAGATCCAGAAAACATGATGTGAGCATGACCAATATAGAACCTTGAGATACAAAACAGGAATGATAACAATGAGAGGGTGGGAATCTGGTATACAAGTGTCCTGACGGCTCTGTGAATAACGGCGGCTATCAGTTAGAAATGGGAACTGGAAAAGGGAGAAACTAATCAGCAGCCAGCCATTGTTAAAGGCCTTGTCTGGTCTGTTTTTAGAAAATAAACGATGGATAAAAGAGCCAATTAATGCTTCTGTAGACTCACTCAGCAACCCAGTCTGAAGTCTTGAATGGAAAGTGTGAGTTTTATATAGAACTCCAATAAGGAAAAAAAGGCATTAAGCATTTACCAAATGTAATTTCTAAAAAGTGGATACTATAGGACAAGAGTCAATATGGTGTCTTCTTAAGAGCTATCAAGTATTCTGTAATTCAAAAAAATTACGAAAAAGCTTATAGTGCATAGGCAGAATAATTTTAGGAGGAATGAACAAAGTTATAGAGGAGGAAAAAAAATAAAACTGACCAAGTGGCTATTACATGCTAAAGGCTGTTAGGAACGTTAAAAAGCATGTCCTCATTGGTATGATGTCTGGAATTTGCTTTAAAATAATCCAGAGAGGACAAGGGAAGTAAGGAGGGGTATAGATAAAATAAGATTGAGTCTAATTTGATAACTATTAAATTTGGTGATGAGGACATGGATGGTCATTACACTATTTTATTTTTGTTGTTTTGAACTTTCCATGATTTTTAAAATTATTTACTTTTATATAATGAAAGAGTAAGTGGGAGGGTGTTTGTGCACTTGTGAGTGAATGTGGGTTTAATCTCTATAGAATAGAAAGGACTTCTATGTAACTCTCCAAATGAGACACAAATAGGCCCATCAACTATAAAAACTCTCCATGAAAGAGGAATGTCTTAGCTAAGTTGGAAATATTAATGAGGAGTTATGCTTTCAGAGGAGCAGGAAAAATAACAAGGAGAAATGTTAACAGAATAGAAAAATGTGGAGGGGAAAAGCAGCAAACAAATGGCAGGAACATCTTTCTCAAGCAAAAGGGAAGGGAAGGTATTTCTTGAGTAGTTACTGTATTGACAGATGTTTTACATCATTATCTCATATAATCCTGACAGCAAATTTGTAATATGGATATTACCCTCAGTTTAAGATGGGGAAATAGAAGTTCACAAAGGCCAAGTGACATACAAACAATCATGCAGATATTAAATGACAGAAGCAAGGTTCAAAGTTTCTTGCCCAAGCTTAATAGTCTTTGCACTACACCATAATCTATTTCCCAAGAAGCTACATTAAACATCGAACAAAATAAACAGCTTTGTTAGAGGTACATAGATTAGGGGAAAGGGAAAGGAAAACACAATCTAAAAAGGACGAGAGTTAAGAAAATGGATTTAATTTTGTTATGTAAGCATATCCAGGCTGTTATGGTAGTTTAGAGAGGGTGCATGGGGAAGGCTATGTAACTAAACTGGGATTGGAGTAGGGCTTAGCCAGGCAAGGTGGGAAAAATGTTTCCAGGGAGGAAATAGCAAGAATAGACCCATCGAGATAAGAAAGGAGACAAACGAATTGAGGAACTTTAAATTGGTCAGTATTCATTCACTAATTTAATAATATTTACTGAAGTCCTATTTTACAGCAAGAGCCAAGTGTACAGTAGTAATCAAAAAAGAAGAGTCCCTCCCTTCATGGAACACACAGCTTAGGAGACACACATTCAAAGAATTACACAAAACATAATGACAAACTGGGAAGTGTTGTGAAGAAAGTGTATAGCATGTTATGACAGCCTCTAAAGGGGGACTTACCTAGGGATAGTGGGATGATCAGAGATGGTTTCCCTGGGGAAGCGGCATTTAAACTATAAGCTAAGAATGAACATGCATTAAGTAGATGCGGGATAGCTAGGGAGACAATTCAGTCAATGGGAATAAAATTGTACAGAGGCCTTGAGACTGGCGAGAACAATGCAGAATGTAGAACTAACAGAAAACCAGTGTGGCCAGAGTACAGGAACAAATGAGAAGGTGGGAAACAAGGCTGGAAGAGTAGGCAGGCTAAATCACATGTGGCCTTTAAGATTACATTTTGGAGTTTGTCCCAGGAACAAACCTTTCAGGAAAGGTTTTTGACCAAGGGAGTGATGGAGTAAGAAATGCATTTTGAAAGTATCTATTCTCAGGGGTGCTAAACTTCAAGTCCAGAGATATCAAAGGGTCTGCATAGAATCCAGAAGTCCGTGAATTTGAATGAGGGGGGGAAATCTTTATTTTTCACTAGCCTCTAAATAAAATTTAGCATTTCTTTCAATTATGAACAGGCCCTTTGACTTTGTCACCAATACAAATCTCAAATATGTTCACATCATATAACAGTTATTACAAAAATCTCACAATGATGGTTTTATCCCTCATAACATCATTACTTTAAATCATGGACGTTTTTAAAAACATTGCTAAATATTGTTATTTAATGCACTAATAATGAACCACATATATTACACCAAATTTTAAAAATATTATTTTGATATCTATATTGGTTTCCTTTGTAGTTACACATTTAAAAATATTATTCTCAGAAGTCTGTAAGTTTCACCAAACTGCTAAGAGGTACATGTCATAAAATAAGTTTAAGAATCCCAGCAGAAGGTAGAAAACAGATGTGGGGAGAAGGGCAGACAGAAGGTAGAGAAACAAGCAATCCAGGTAAGATGACAGAAGCTTAAACTAAGATGATGGAAGTGCTGGTGGAGAGAAGACCAATTTGAAAGATTTAGGAGGTAAAATTGACATTAAAGACTCCTCTCAAATGTAATCTTCAAAAATACTTAGTGTTATAGAAATGCTTACAAAATAATGGTAAGTAAAAAAATGCAGAGTCTAAAACTATCCACACAGTACGATGCAGATTAAAATTCTATTGCGCACAGAAAAGACTGAAATGATAGAAAGTATTTTAAAATATTAAACATGGTTATCACTGGGTAATATACAGTATTAAAAATGTTTATTTTTTTCCTTAGAATTTAGTTCTAAGTTTTTCCATATCTTGTAAAATGAGTATTAGAAAAAAGGAAGCCTAACTTTAGTTTTTTTGCATGAATTTTAATGATAGGATAAAATGTTTATGATATGTTTTGAAGTAAAAAAGGACATAAAATTTTACATATGGTATGATCTCAACCATATCCATATATATATATATCCATATATATATATATATATATATATATATATATATATATATATATATATATGGAAATTATGGGTGATTTCTTTATACCGATAGATTTCCCATGTTTGCTATAGCAACCACACATTACTTTATAAATTACATTACATTTAAAGGGCACAAATGGGTGGATTTGCTTTGGACAGAAGAAAGAACTCTTTAAGATTTAAAATGAAAACAAAGAAGAGGGATTGAGATGGACAGAGTTTGTTGGTGGGGGAAGGACACTCAGAGAGTTCACACCTAAAGGACTCTATAGCCTCAGCAACGCAGGAGGCAAGGACATCTACAGGTCTACAGCGAGCAGAGGGCTGGGTAGGACCAGCAATACTACAATGAGGTTGAGTGTTTACGACAGTCCTATGGGGAGCACAGACAACTGTCATGGAGCACAGAGCACTCCGCTAAGGATCATTAGGGACAAATAAAAATGGTATTAATTAGTGCTGTTCTCAAATTTCGTAAATCATTTGTGGAGCTTTTTAAAAATGTCAGATCCCCCACACAGTGATTCAGTTTGTCAAAGTAGAGGCCAACTAATCTGCATTTTTAACAAGAGAAGTATTTCAGGTGAGCTCAGACCATGTTTTGGGAAACACTGGTTTAGAGTCTGGCTTGAAAACAAGGGACAAATCTATTGATATAAAAACAATTTTCAGATTCTTTCCACTCCTATCATTCCAATTTATATAGGGAGTCTAGGTTTCTCGTTTTGTTTTGGTTTGGTTTATTGTCTTGTTTTGGAATTTCAGGAAAACAAAAATCATCTTAGAAAGATGAGTAAAAGTAGCAAAGACAAGAAAACACACCAATGGTCAAAAATAACTATTGGGTTGTCGGGAAAGTCATGATGCATTTTTGCAATAAAAAACAGAAAAAATACGTCATGACTTTTCCAGCAACCCAATATTATCTGTATTGTACTGGGTTGCCGGAAAAGTCATGACCTATTTTTCCCATGTTTTTCATTGCAAAAATGCATCATAACTTTTCCAACAACCCAATAGAACTTCAGGCCAAGCTACTTATCACCTTACCTTGAGCAGAAGAGCAAAATTACTCTGCAGAGTATTAGTCACACCATTTTCATACAATTTTTTCCTTGTGTGGTTTTCACTCACAATCCCACCACCAGATTGGTATCTTAATAATGACTTTAGCATGGTTTCAAAAGGGTCCGCTGAAACACACAAATTAAACATTTCTAAGTCAATCACACACAAAAAAAATCTGCAGCAAAAGAACATACAGATCAGGGAGGTATGGAATTGTAGATGCTAGAGCATGACAACTTTAAAAAAAAAATAAAAAACCTCCCTTAAATGTCTTTTCTAAATATGAACAGCTCAAGAGGCAATAAAATTGGCAAGAATACAATATCCTGAATGGGAATTCTACTACAAATCATCAATACTTGCATAAATTTTCAACCTACATGACAATAATATCTTTGTTTTAAAAAAGCTCATTTCAGTAATATTAAAGCAAAGTTGATTTCTGTATATAATTGTGAAGTATTATACTTAAAATTATTTAGCTGAGTTCAAAAATTTCTTTTCTCCTTCACTATTGGAAGTGTTTGTTTAATGAGTATATTGTTTTCACACACAAAATATATTGTCATTGTGAACAATTACAACACAGTAAAATACAAAGAAGAAAGTAAAATTCATCTAAATCTTACCACAGAGATACTCCCTGTTAAACATTTTAGAGATTTTTTTTTTATAGCTGTTAACATTTCTTAACAGAGAGAGAAAGGCAGAAAAACCTGTCCGATTTCACAAAGAACTACAGTCCCTTCTTTGCTGATTCATTAGTGTGATCATTTGAATACTATCTGATGCTTCCCCCACTCCCTGACACTAAACTATAAACTCCATAAGAGCAGAGGCCATCTGTTTTTACTCATCATCGTATCTCCTGACAGAGCCATCTTTCTATGTTGTGGAATGCTTAGTGGTTAAGAGCATGAACTCAGGCCAAAACTGCATAGAGTCCCAGCTTCATCACAAATTAGTAGTGTGATGTTGGGCAAATGACTTAACCTCTCTGGTTCTTCAATTTTGTCTTCTGTTCAATAGGGGACAACCATAATACCTACTTCATAAGGTTGTTATGAAGACTGAATGAGTTAATATTTGTAAAGAGTTTAGAAGTGCCTGCATATAGTAATTGCTATACAAGTAGTTACTAAGTAAAATAAATCTATATCATCTTAAGGCCTGAAAGTAAAAGCAGCCATTGATAAATATTTCTTTGCTTCAAATTTTTATTATAAATAGTGTAATATATCTTTTCACATTTATGTGATTATCAAATTCATGAGAAATTCCTGAAAACATCATTGCTAAGTCAAAGGTCATTGTCAACCTTCTCTCCAGAAAGTTTGTAAAACATATATACTCTACGCTTCTCTATTTCTTCATCAACAATGAGTTTTGCCAATATTTTTCATCCCTTTAGTCAGAAAGGTAAAAATCTCATTTTTATTTGCATACCACTGGTTACTAATGAGGCTAAAATCTTTTCATTTGCTTATCGGTCATTTGTATTTTTTCTTTCTTAATTACCTTGTTTTTGCCCATTTTTCTACAATTGCATTTTATTTTTATTTTCTTATTAGTTTTTATTTACTTTATATATATGGGTGGGAAATAGTTTTCCAAATTCTATTAAACTTTTTCATTCTACCTTTTTATTTTACAGGAATATAGTCATCAATTATTACTCATTATGTGTAGTAATGAGTGGCCAACATCTTCCCATCTCTCTTTTTTAACCTTTTTCAAGGTATTTTTATTGTACTGAAATTTTTCATTTTTATGTAGACAGATTTACCCATCTTGTGCTTGATGGCTCCTACATCTCATGTCATGGTAAGAAAGGGTTTATCAACAAACCCCCCTCAAAAAATTTAATATTTAGCCATGTTTTCTATTACTTTTACATTAATCATTTGGAATTTGTTTTTATATAAAGAGTAAGGCAAGATTCAGACTTTTTTTCCCAAATAGCTGACCAGTTTTCCCAATATCATTTATTACCTTCCCCCTTACCATAAAATGTTATCTTTATCATATATACTTGGTTTGTCTAATGAACTACTGTGAGTGAATCCCAGTACAAGGTTCTTCAAATTAATCTAACTTTATAAATACATTGTTCTATCTGATATTACAAGTATTCCCCTCATTAATGTGCTTTTCTGGATGTTTCTTGGCTGCTCATGTATCTCTACTCTTCCAGATGTACCCTGGAACTATTTTTTCAGGTTCCAAAAAAATTTCACATTGGGATTTACACACACACACACACACACACACACACACACACACAAAATGGGGGTGCCAAAAAACTGTATACACATGACTTGTATTCATTTTCTGTTATTGGTATATATTAAATATTACAATTTTAATACAGTTTTTTCCTTTCTTAAAATGTGTAAACATTTTTTTTGGCACACACACACACATACACGCACACATATGCTCAGACATACATAAATTGAAAGAAAAAAATCATCATTTTACAATATTGTGTCTTAAATGAGGTAATAAATATAAAGATTTCTGTACAATGCCTGGCACATAGTATAAAGCATTCAATAAATGTTAGCTATTCCTATCCAAGAACAATGTGTGGATCTTTATTTATAGACATTTATTCTTAAAAGATAAGGATCAGCTAATTAAAAAGAAAATTAAACTTACATGTCTTATTGGGGTTGATATGCTGCTTCAGTACATCAACAGTGCCCAAACTAACCACAAGGCGCCTGCCAAACCAGAAGGAGACCACAGGCCCATATTTCTCATGCAAATTAACCAGGAACTCGTGTAAACTTCCACTGTTCACAATATCTGGAAGATTACCATCTCTGAGAAAAGAGCAACATTTGACAAAACAATCAATTTAATTTGGGAGAATCAGAAAAGCAATAGTTGATTATGAATTAACTGTGTCAAGAGATGAGACCAAATGTACCTGAAATTCAAATTACTGCAAAATCCAAAACTCTATTATATTTGACTTCTCACTTTCTATAGTTATATTTAGATATGGATTTGTCTGATGTTTTGAGAATTCATAAAACTTCAAACCAAGTAAGAAAAGATAAACAAGGGCTGGCCGAGTGGCTCAGCTGGTTAAGAGTTGGATTAAGGGGCTGGCCAAGTGGCGCATTGGTTAAGAACTGCCTTGGGATGCTAGAGGGCCCCGGATCCCACAGATGAGGGCCAGTGACACTACCGTCTATAGCTAAGATGCTGAACAATAGCTCGACCTGGAGCTGGGCTGCTGCGAGTCGCAGGCGACGGCGTTGGCTGCAGCCCCTGCTGCAGTGGGTTGCCATCGGCTACCATGTGTAGCCAGCAGCCAGTGAGAGCGGCCCTCAAGCCGCTGTGAGTGGCGTCCAGAAGCTGGCGACTGATCTGCCTCATCTGGGAATGACGGTGTCAACTTGGGCCAGTGAAGCAATGTCCTCCACAACTAGACTGAAGAACAAAATGACAGCAACTGTCTGTTCCCCTTCCCTCAATTCCCCAGCGCTGTTCCCATCCCTCAATTCCCCAATTAAAAAAATATCTAAAAGAGTTGGCTTAAGAGCGTGGGCTCTGAGCAACGAGGCTGCTGGTTCAATTCCCACATGGGCCAGTGACACTGCACCTGAGCTGAGCTGTTGCTGAGCTGCCAACAAGTGGCAGGATAGCTTAGCGGGTGTAACAACAAGATTGCCTGTTTGATGGTGGGCTATGCCACCTGCAACTAAGACTGAACTTGGCACCTTGAGCTGAGCTGTCCCCCAGATAGCTCAGTGAATAGAGCGTGCACTCTTAACAACAAGGCTGCTGGTTCGACTCCCGCATGGGATGATGGCTACGCCCATCCACAACTAAGATTGAACACAGCACCTTGAGCTTAGAGGCCACAAGCTGCCGACGGGAAGCCAGATGGCGACTGGCGCCCTCCACAACAAAGACTAAAGAACAACAACTTGGCTGGTCCCTTCCCCAATTCCCCAATAAAAACCTTTAAAAAAAGAAAAGGTAAACAAGAAACATCTGACTTAGACACTAAGAAACTACCCAATTTTGGCAGCACCTCATTCTTAAGATAGCAATGAACATAACATCATCATAGGCTGATGGAAAACATCAGATCACTATGTCAATTTTTTTTCCTTTTTTCCTTCTTATCCTGTCTTTCTATTTTCAACTTTTTCTGGCTGGGGATGAAAGCAATTAAAGGTTTTGGTTTATATAATCCTCCTTTCTGTTCTTAACGAAGTTTAGGTTGTATGCCAAGAAATAAGCTGAGTGTAAACAAAAGAATTAAATAAGCTGAGTAATCTAAAAATATGGTTCATTTTTTATACCAAAAATTAAGAGCTGACTCTACTTGATTCCAAAAAAATACTCACTTTTCTTCAGTTGGAGTAATCCCCGGAATTCCTGAAGCTTGTCTGGAAGCCTTAAGGAAAAATTTTAAAACAATTTAGTATAATGAATTATTATATGTATATTTCATAAGTCAGACATGTTTTACCAAGACATCTGCAGGATCTTAAATGATGGCTTTCCAATTCAGTTGAATCTCGGGAAATAGGGTACCCTGTAGTGAAGAGAATACCCACAATGATAGTAAAAGAATAATGAGATGGTAACAAGTACTGACTGGGGAAGGATGATGGAGGGCTCCAGAAAGGATATCTTCACAGGAAAGAAAACACAACTGATGTCTTTGAATGCTGGAACAATTTTACTGAGTTGTGTTATGACAGAAATGTTGAAATACTTGGAAAAAAACTAATGGCAAGTGAGAGTGAATAAGCTCTAACAATGTGCAAATACTAAGGACAACCCCTCCCCACTGCCCTAATCCTGGCTTCCACAGTTCCAGGAAGAGGGAGCCTAAGAAGCCTGTGTATGCTGGATAAGGTGGCTCCTACACCAAGTTCTACAACTCATTAACAGAAATGAAGGGTGATCCCTGAAACACCAGGTTAAATGCTCTCCTGCCCTTTACTACATCCACATCTCTCAAATACTGTCAATGATGAGATGGATCCCAAATTTGGCATGCACCTGGCAAGCCCCAGCAAAACTTCAATCTCCCCAATAATTATAGTCTCAACACTACCATGTGCCTTGAGACCTTCCAAAATAATGACCTTTTTCCTTATATACATGAGGCCCAGGATCATCATTCCCAGGTCTTCCCTCATGCCCCAGACTTCTATGCCTACAGAAATTTATCCTCTTTCCTGACCCATCTCTCCTCGACTCAAACCTCCACCCTACCTCAGCCACTAATTCCCATAACCATACACTAGATCTTAACATTACCAATAACTTCAACTTCTCCAGAGTTTTAACATCAAGCATTCAAATCTCCCAGCATCTCCTATCTTTCTTGATCCCAGAAAGTATTTTTACTCAAAAAGGATTTTTAACCAACCCATGCATATACTCATTTCTTCCACTCTAATCAGCTAAGATTCCATAGTACATCATTATAACCACTCCTTTGCATATAACCTTAACTCCTTTGCCCTGTATCCTTTGTCATAATCACTTAGCAAAACACCTATTCTGATTAAATCCAACATTTTGTCAACTGCCTCGAACCAATACAGCTGGAGAAAAACACAGCCATGCTAACTAATCTCATTTTAATTTCATGACCCTCAAGTGAGCTGCCTGGAAATCACACATTTCCCTAGTCTATCACCTTCTAGATAACTATTTCACTCCTTCTCTCTCTTCATGTCCTCTATTCATGTCCTCTATCTCCACCAATAACTGATCATCTTGCTTCTAACTTATTGAAAAAATAAAAACAATCAGATTATTTAGACACACAGCTACCTATCCACCTATACTTATGCTCATTGATTTCACCTCCCCTCTTATTACTATGGATGAACTGTCTATGCGCCAAATGAAATGTACATATACCCCCATCCCAATACCCACACTAGATCCCATCCCCTCCCACCTACTCAAAAAAATTGTTCCAGCGCTTCTCTCTTCCGTTTTACATCATCAATTTTCCCTTCATGACTTAACAATCCTTATCAGCACAGTAACATAATGTAATTTCTCCCAACTTAAAAAAGTTCCATTAACCTTACTTCCCTATCAGTTACCAGCCCCCTTTCCAGCAAAACTCTAATGAGTTGTCTATACTTGACATCTCTAAACACACTCCATTCAGGCTTATCCCCATCATCCCACTGAAACACTCTTAAGATTACCAATGCTACTAAATTCTCAGGTCTTAACTTACTAGACATATCTGCAACATAACTCTAGCTCATTACTAGCTTCTGCTTAAAACACTTGGCTTCCTTCTATTTATCTGGCTGCTCTTCCTCAGTCTCCTTTGCTGTTTCTTCTTCCTCTCCTCAACCTCTAAATATTGGAGAGTTCAGGGCTTGTTCTTGGGCCTCTTCTCTCCTGTATCTACACTCCCTGGGAGATCACAAATAGTCTCCCAGCTTTAACTACCATTTTTACACACTGACAGCTCCCAAATTCTATCACCGGCCTGTACTTTTTCTTAAACTCAAGACTTATACAACAATTATCTACTCCGCATCTTCACCTGCATATCTAAAAGGCATTCAAATATAGCATATTGAAACCCAAACTCCTGATCTCTACAAATCCCCACTACCTCCCATCAAAATAAAACTAAATAAAAGCAAACAAAACACTAGTCTTCCCTGGAATCAGTCCATTCTTTCAGCTACTCAGGCTAAAAAGTCTGGTGGGCAGGCCGAGTGGCTCAGTTGGTTAAGAGTGCAAGCTATGAGCAACAGGGTCGCCAGTTCAATTTCCGCATGGGCCAGTGAGCTGTGCCCGAGCTGAGGTGCCACTGAACTGCCAACAGGTGGCAGGATGGCTCAGCTGGTGAGAGCACGTGCTCCTAACAACAAGGCTGCCAGTTTGACGCCCGCATGGGATGGTGGGCTATGTCCACCCACAAGATTGAACACGGCACCTTGAGCTGAGCTGCCCTGAGCTGCCAACGGGCAGCCGGAGGGAGGCTGGACTTGAAGCTGAGCTTGCTGCACCCTCTACAACTAAGATTGAAGGACAACAATTTGACTGTTCCCCTTCCCCAATTCCCAACACTGTTCCCCATCCCCAATAAAATCTTTAAAAAAAAATAAAATAAAATAAAATGTCTGGTGTTTTCCTTGATGCCTCTCTCACATTTCACATCCAATCCATTGGGAAATCACATTGGCTTTATCTTCACAATGGACCAATTCACACCAACTCTGCTACCATGGTCCAAGCCCATACCATTTCTCACCAAAATTATTATAATACTCTCCTAACTACACTATGAGCTTCCACCCTTGCCTCAGGCCCACAAGTCTATTTTTAACATAGCAGCTAAAATGATTTTTGAAATTTAAATAACAAAAATTAACTCCCTTAATCTAAAATGTCACCTTCTGTTGAAACCTTCCAGTGGCTTCTCATCCTGAGTAAAAGCCAAGTCCACAAAATGGCCTACAACTAAAATCTGCCCTTCATCCTCCATCCTTCTGGCATTATCTTTCTGATGAGTGTCTTCATTTCAGCCACACTGGTCTCCTTGTTTTCCGGAACACACTAGGAGCATTTCCCTGATGGTTTGCATTTGCTTTCTCTACCTGATATGCTTTCTCAAATATAGTAAAACCTTGGATTGCAAGTAACTTGGTTTGCGAGTGACTTGGTTTGCGAGTGTTCCACAAGACGAGCAAACTTTTCTATTAGGTTGGTGCAAAAGTAATAGCAGTTTTTGCCATTACGAGTTTTGCACCAACCTAATACATTTTAACTTCGTAAATGAGCGATGTCTTGCAATATGAGTAGTTTGTTTCCAGAATGAATTATGCTCACAAACTGAGGTATTACTGTATCTGAATGGCTTGGTCTTTCATCTCCTCCATGTCTCTGCTCAAATGCCTCCTTATTTCTTGACCACCTACCTACACCCAACTTTACTTGTCTTCATAATACTTAACACTAACATACTAAATGTTATTTGTTGTACATTGCCTGTTTCCCTTCACTAGAATATAAATTCCACAAGTCAGGAATTTTCTTTCTGGGTGCTCACTGCTGTACCCCAGCACACGGAACCGTGTCTGACACATATTTGGTTGAAAACATAGTGTTGCTCCTATTAGTCCCGTTTAAAGACTATCAAAAATTCAAGACCTGGAGCCACCAAATGTGGTTTCTCAGAAAATAAGATATAAAGGAAACTCCAGATTACATAGTTGTGACACTCCAGTCCAAGCTATTTACCAGGTCTGAAAGTGTTTAAGATATTCGGTCATTATCAGTGATGTATTATTATATTTGGTGTTGTTCAACAACTTCACACCTTTTTCTATAAAACCACTACCTTGCTTTGTAGAACACGTTTTAAGGACGATTCCCCAACCACTTGCTCCTTTGTGTTCGGAACCACCCTGAGGTTGACAAGGCAAGCAGAGCAAGAAGGTTAGGATGAGATTCAGTGACGCAGCACAGAGGCCAAGCAAGGCAAGCTCACACATAACACATGACACCATTTCCATTCCATTTGCCTCTGACGCTGCGCGAGGAGCATGACCCGGTTAGGCCCTTGAGGACTTTGCATTCCGGTGACGACAGATCAGAAGGCAGATGGAAAGGCAGACGGCACAAAAAAATGCTTGGAGACGCCTCAGGAAAGGAAGGAAGGCAGTTTCCTCTCAGACACAGCAGAAAATGGAATTTGGGTTTGGCAGAGTTACTGCCAAAGTACTTGAGACCCGCCCTGTTACAGTGGCACAGCGAAGATGGGCGCGGAAAGGCGGGACCCGAGGAACAGCCCTCAGGCCGCCCGCAACCGCGCCGCTGCCCAAGCAGCTGAGCCACTCGCCCGCCTCCCCCCGGGCATGAAGCGGTCGTCGTGCTGCTCGGAGGCTCGCCTCTCAACGCAGGTGTCGCGCGCGCCAGCCGCGGCGCTCACGTGTTCCTATCGCTGCCCCGGCAACCCTCCCCTCAGGCCCGCCCCCAGCGGCCCGCAGCGGGCAGAGCTTCGAACTTGCGGGCCAAGACAGAGACTGGGGAGGCGGCCAGAGCCCTGACGGCCGAGACGGCGGTTACCGGGTAGAGGTAGAGCACCGCTCCCACCAATGCCAGTAAGAAGGTAACGGCGAAGATGGCAAAATCCAACATGGTTCCTCCGCCCGGAGCCACGTCTCGGATCCCTGACTCCGGCAGCAGCGCCTCGGCCTGACCCGGCCTAAGGAATGAGCGTGTGGGAGACGCTCCCAGCGGAACCCGCCAGCGAATGCGCCGCGAGGGGCGTGGCCAACGCCTGGCCGGGGACTGGCGGGGAGAGCAATGGAGCGCCGAGGCGCGGCTGCGCAGCGGGACGGGACCCCAAGGCGGGCCT
Organism: Hipposideros armiger; assembly: GCF_001890085.2. Taxonomy (NCBI): domain Eukaryota; kingdom Metazoa; phylum Chordata; class Mammalia; order Chiroptera; family Hipposideridae; genus Hipposideros; species Hipposideros armiger. The sequence continues at coordinate 7,018,797 of NW_017731373.1, read as the reverse complement.
TACAGTGGACACGACTTCAGGACACGCCCACGATTTGGGGACGGAGTTACAGGGGATAACAGAAACGCTAGTAGTCATCGCTCTGCCCCGACCAACACTTTTTCCAGTGAATTTAAGATTCAAACCTCTAAACAATGATTCTCACAATGTGGTTCCCAGGCTAGCAGCAGCAGCAGCAGCATTGCTGGGGAACTTGCTAGAAATGCAGATTGTCCATCCCATACCAGACCCTGAGAATCAGACACTAAGAGGAAGAGGGGCACAGCAATCTGTGTTTTAACAAAGTTGTTAAACGCAGTGATAAACCACTGATCTAAGCCAACCCGAACAGGGAAGTGTCGGAGTCAAGCACCTTTAGGTGTTCCTTGTTTCACAAAAGAATTTATGTTTTAGGGGCCCACCGAGTGGCTCAGTTGGTTAAGAGTTGGCTTAAGTGGGCAAGCTCTGAGCAACAGGGCCTCAGGTTCCATTCCCACATGGGCCAGTGAAGCTGAGCCTGATCTGAGGTGTCGCTGAGCTGCCAACAGGTGGCAGGACAGCTCAGCTGGTGTAACAACAAGATTGCCTGTTCAGTGGTGGGCTATGCCCACCCTCAACTAAGACTGAACTCGGCACCTTGAGTTGAGCTGCCCCCCCCCTCAGTGGATGGCTCAGTGGATAGTGGATAGAGCATGCGCTCTTAACAGCAAGGCTGCTGGTTCAACTCCCGCATGGAATGGTGGCTACGCCCACCCGCAACTAAGATTGAACACAGCACCTTGAGCTTAGGGCCATGAGCTGCCAATAGGAAGCCAGATGGCGACTGGCGCCCTCCATAACGAAGATTGAAGAACAACAACTTGGCTGGTCCTCCCTCCCAATTCCCCAACACTGTTGCCCCTCTCCCAATTCCCCAATAAAAAAATCTAAAAAAAAAAAGGATTTATGTTTTAAGTGCTAGGAAATGTGATTCTGTGATGCTTGTGGTGGATAAGATTTCCTGGCTCCGCTAGACTTACAGTAAATCGCTTGAATTTTCTAAGCTTCCATTTCTTTCTGTGTAAAACAGTGTAAATAATACCACACAGAGTTGCCTGTAAGGTTCGATATTTTATTTAGCACAAATATTCAATATTTTATTTGGCACAGCTCCCAAAAAAGTGGTATCTACTTTAGCATTAGGAACCCTTTTCTATTTCACATGACTCATAAGTTTTGACATGGATAATGGAAGGCAAAGCCTGCTACCTACTGGTGTTACATTTAGTGAAAGCATCCTAAAAGTGTTTATAGATTTTATAGCTTTAATAATATAAAGTATCCAAGGAGGGGACCAGGGAAGGAAGGGCAATTAGCAAGAGAAATAATTGCAGATTTTAGAGTTTCTATGATAAATTACTTATTTTATGAATATGCATGAATCATTGAAAATTGCAAATCTTTTGGCATCTATAGCAAATGTATGAAAGCGTTGCTATTTGAGATTTAATTTTGCAGAATTAATGGTTTTAATTCTAGTTCTCTGCATACAGGTGTCTTTCAAAAGTTCATTTTTAAATCTCTTTTGAATTTTGAAGACATTTCCCATCAAACTCATGTTTCAAATAGGTTTTCAAAACAGTAAACATCAGGTTTTTAAGTGTGTAATGTAGCAGTAACCCTAGGCACCAATCCCCAGGATATCTGGACTCACTCCCCTTTTAGTCAATTGACCTAGAGCCTGAGACCCTCTGAATTTTGAGGATCTATGAAAAAGAAACAGAAATTACAGAGGTTAAACAGGGCAAAGTATTTTAGAGATTGAGTCTCTAAAACTATACAATGACCTCTTCTTGTGTTCAAATTTTTCCCTAAAAGTATTTTTGAAAAACAATATATATACTTTCACACATTTTGTGTTGAAATCTAAAATTTTTATCTTCACTTCAAAGGATTAAATTTCTTATAGAATTATATTGTAAATATTTGTAAACATTTTTAAATTGTTGTCTTTTTCATGTATAAAAAGGAATTTAAATACCATAATGATGTGATGACTATCATCAAGCATTTTTTTTAAAGATTTTTATTGGGGAATTGGGGGATGGCAACAGCACTGGGGAATTGGGGGAAGGGGAACAGACAAGTTGCTGTCCTTTTGTTCTTCAGTGTAGTTGTGGAGGACGTTGCTTCACTGGCCCAAGTTGGCACCATCATTGCATTCTTCCCGGGCTAGGCAGATCAGTCTCTGGCTTCTGGACGGCCGCTCACATGGTAGCCCATGGCAACCCACTGCAGCAGGGGCTGCAGCCTACGCTGTTGCCGGCAACTCATGGCAGCTCAGCTCCAGGTCGAGCTGTTGTTCAGCATCTTAGCTGTAGAGGGCAGTGTCGCTGGCCCTCATATGTGGGATCCGAACCAGGGCCCTCTGGCGTCCCAAGCCAGTTCTTAACCATTGCGCCACTCAGCTGGCCCAAGCATTTTTTTTTAAATACATAAATTCTTTGTGAAGAGCTGGAAATTTTTCATGGTTCCTTTTTCTGAACTTATTTCTAGTCACTTATCCCACAGAGTTTTATCCTAACATATTTTTATTCTTGAAAGTTTTTTTTTGATCACCTGTAATATTTCAACCCTATACATGTTGAATTTTTAAATATTTTTCAATTTTGTATCTCTAAAACTCCTATGAAATATTTTTTAATATTTTAAAAGACAAACATTTAAATAAAATATTTAAAAATTTAAAACATTTCAAGTTTTAAAACTTAAATATTTCTTCAGGATCAAGTTATTACAATTATGTCATACATGTGATCAAAAAATAAATACATAATTTGATAAAGTAGTAAACATAACTAAAATTCTATTGGAAATACATCTCTTCAGATGAATGGGCATTTTTTTCAATTAGTTTGTGTACTTATGAATGAACATTTGTTGCTAAAATTAGCCAGGATTCATTACCAATTCTATTCTTGTTTTTTGTTTTAATAAATATAAACCCTGGAAAACCTTTTTCACATAAATAACAAGATGGGACACTGATATAACAACATCATTCAATATTTTACAGTCCTTTTGAGATACAGGCTAAAAATCATTTATATATATTAAAATATGATTAACTAGGATTATATTATGTTTAATGGTCTGTTGTTCACCTTCACATCTCAATTAGGTCCTCTCCATTTTATTGAAAATAAAGACGTAAATGGAAACACTCGTGCTGGTTGTTCTCCATTCTCCCACCCTCCTCCCCACACCCTCAGATCCATTCTCTGCCATTCTTTGCCCTATAATGTAACCATCAGAGTTAATTCCTACAGGTGACACCACCTGAGAGCTCCCTTATAAACTAGCCTCTGGTGGGGTTCCACCAATAAGAGGCATCAGTACACAGAGTCTGAAAAAAAAGCAAGTTTAGAAGCTTCCTTTTTGCTCCCTCTCTGCTCTGAGCCACATTATCTGGCAGGGACTAAATCCCTCTACAAGTATTGCTTTCGAGGTAGAAGCTCTTCTTATGATCCTCCACCCTTTCTGAGCAACAGTAATATTATTTTCTCTCCTTGCCCCTTAAGACCTAGGAGTGATAATAGTTTCCTGTTGCTAGTCTCTGGATACTTCAGCATCCCTTGTTAGTGCCCCTAACCCTGCTTATACCTCAGCATATAGTCCCTTCACTAAAGTCTTTTGAACCATCTGGGTTAGACTCTGTTTCCTGTCAGAACTGACAAGTTGGCACCAGGAGTGACTCCCAGAAACAAGATGGAATTCTGGGCCATGTTAAACACATACTTGATGACCACATCAATGACATAAATCCTTGATAGTCTGTGGCATGCAATGGCAACAAGGTTATTCAAATTATCACCAGTGGTGGAATGGGATGGAATGCCAGTAGGCAACAAAACTTTGGGTGGTCAAGTGACTCTTGATGGCAACATAGGGATTACAAAAGATTGTAGAGTAGATGGCTTTTTCTGATTGTACTATAGATCTTATTATATAAGGAAAAAAATAAGCTCCGGGCCTTGAATTCTCAACACAAGGTACAGATGAACCTGAAAGCTTCAATGGTGGTCTCAAAAGAACCCCCTATCTTGTGCAGCTGCAGGGCTGATATGGCTGAGTATCAGTCTCCAAAAGCTAATTGTGCCAGTTGTAGAGGTACAATGCCAGCATGACCTTACTAAGTCTCTTATTCTAAAGTTAGGGCACTGTTTGAAAAACAAAATGACTCATATCAGGACATTTGGTCAGTGAAAGACAAAGATCACATCCCAAGTTTCTCTGAACCTCCCTTGCTGATGGAAGGAAACCAAAGTGCCCAGGCAACATTTGTATCTCACAATTCAATGGGACTCTTGCTATGTCTTCTGTGCCCCTTTGGGGATTAGGACCTGTAATCATGAAGAGCCCAGAGTTTGTGGGAATGGGAAGCACAGCCTCCCAGTGAGTCATTAGGAATGAAAGTCAGAGGTGCTACTTCTGCTTCCACTCCTTGATTTCCTGATCTATGCATTATTGTAATTGGAGCCATAGCACCATAAAAAAGGCTTCAATTTAATGTCAATAGTAAATCCTTAAGAATAACACTTCATCCTTACAGAGTAACTGCCTCCAGTCTGATGCTTCACCAACCTATTCTGATGTTCTATCAGGATCGCAGTGTGTGGGGGATGGATATAATATCATCAGTGGATCTTATTATCTAGGGCTTCCTCCAGCACCTATTTACCATAAAGTGAATAGGATCCTTTGGTCTGAAGTGATGTTATGTGTGATCCCTTGCCAGTGAATCAAACACTCCAAAGCCCTTAAGATAATGGTGCTGGATGAGGCCCTCTGGACAGAAAAGGCAAACCTACATAAAATGTGTCCATTCTTGTGAGACAGAACCTCTAGCTCTTCCAGAATGGAAGGGGTCCAAAATAGCCAATTTTCCAGCCAGTTGTCCATTGGTCTTGAGGAATGATGCTATATTGGTAGTAAGCCTTGCATTTTGCTGCTAATAAGTTGGACATTCAGTGGCGGCAATAGCTAGATCGGGCTTGGTAAGTAGACCGAGTTCATGCTGTTGAAAACATGTAGAATCTCCATTTCTGCCATTGTTGCTACTTGTTTGATGTACCCACTGTACCAGCTTGGAGTGGCCAATGCAGGGACTACTTGACATGAACTGGATTGGTTGCTTTGTCCACTTGATTGTTTAGTGCCTCTTTTATGGGGGGTGAGCTCTGGTGCTGTTAATACGTAACTAAAAGATTTTCACATTTCTTTCCCACTCCCATTATGTTCATCTATATACCTCCATCCTAGACCTTCTTGTCCTCAATCTTAAAATTGTTTTCCATTCATGCCTCTGACCAGTTGGCCAGGCCATTCATTAATGCCTATGATTCCATATACAAGTATTCTAACTTTGGACCTTTTCTCTCCATGCAAAGTGAATGACATGGTGCACCATTAAAGATCTGCCCACTGAGATGGTTTTTGCTTGCCACCATCTTTCAAGACTGCCCATAAATAAGGCTTCAATTCAGTTGCTATCTATTTTTAGCTTCATCCATATACTGAGCCATCCCATCTGTAAATCAAACTTGGGCTTTTTATTCCTCCTCCATCTGATCATATAGGATCACCTACAAAACTAAATATATTAACTGAGGAATGAGCACTGGTGCAACAGTTGATACTATGGGGATCTGGGTTACTTGCTCCAGCACCTTGCCTCTACCTTGTGGTCCTTAAGACTTGGTGGTCTGACAAAACCTAGCTGATGGGCAGTGTTGGGAAACTGAGTCTCTTACAAGCAAGGTAGGTATTAACTGCCATTTTGTTCTGCATATACCGTTTCCAGGATGTTTGTACAGCAAACCTTGGAAGAGTCTCCCTCTGAAATAGAAGGCAAATTTGCTTACTTATCATATAATAATGTTGTCCTCCAGGGCAAAGGTCAGGCAGGTTTGCTTGCAGCCAATTATAAAAGATTCAACTTTCCTAAACTCAGATTCTTCACCTGTGACATTAAGATTGTGAAATGTATTTTCATTATTTCATCTAGAAGTTTATAGTTGTAGGTTTTAAATTTAGGTCTATAATTCACTTTAAGGTAGTTTGCAAGGTAAAGGTGAGAGATTATGTTTTTTCCCATATGGATAACCAGTTCTAATACCATTTGTTGAAAAGACTGTTCTTTCCCCCATTGAATTATTTTGGCACATTTGTAGACAAGTAATTCATTATATGTGTATGAATATATCTAAAGGGCTTCTATTTTCTTCCATTGATCTACATGTCTATCCTTATGCTAGTAATATAATGTCTGGATTACTGTAGCTCTATATTAAATCTTGAAATCAGAGTGTAAGCCTTTCAACTTTTTTTTTTTTTCAAATTGTTTTGGCTACTCTGGGTTTTTTGCATTTCCACATAAAATTTAGAATCAGCTTTTCAATTTCTTGAAATCTCCATTTATTTAGGTTTTCAATTTTTCTCAACAATATTTTGTAGTTTTCAATATACATGTCCTGCAAATATTTTATTACATTTACTCCTAAGTATTTCATACTTTTTAATGCTATTGTAAGTTATATTGTTTGGAATTTCAAGTTTCCACTACTAGTATATAGTAATATAATCTCTTTTTTTGTGTACTGACCTTGTGTCCTGTGACTTCACTAGGATCATTAGTTCTAGTAGTAGTAGTAGTAGTAGTAGTAGTAGTAGTAGTAGTAGTAGTAGTAGTTAGTGTGTGTGTGTGTGTGTATATTTAGATATCTTAGGGTTTTCTATATAGGCATCACATTAACTTCAAAAAAGGATACGGTGCTGTTTCCTTTCCAATATGTATGCTTTTTGTTTCTTGCCTTATTGCACTAGCTAGGACCTACAGTCAATTTGAATAGGAGTAGTGAGAATAGGTATTCTTGCCTTGTTCCTGATCTTAGGAAGAAATAGTTTAGTCTTTTACTATTAAATATTATGTTAGCTATAGGTTTTTCATAAATACCCTTGATTACATTAAGGAAGTTCCCTTCTATTTTTAGTTTGCTGGGAATTTTTTATCTTAAACAGATGACTTTTTGTCAATTGATTTGCCTGCATCTATTGAGATGACTATATGGGTTTTCTGTTAATATGGTGAATCACATGCATTGATTTTTGTTAACCTAATCTTAAATTCATGGGATGAACCATGGGCATGATGCATTATCCTTTTTACACATTGCTACAATTGATCTAATATTCTCTTAAGGATTTTTGTGTCTTTACTCATAATGGACTGTAGTTTTTGTTTTACAGTGAGGGTGAGGGGTAAGATTACATCCCTTTCAATATTTTTGTTTCTCTATTTCCTGCAGAATCCAAAATTTCCCCTTTTTTGTTTTTCTCCTCCATGCAGTCTCCAAAGTGACTGCATTGTTATACTCTTCTCAAGCAGCAATGCCTTCTGAGAGTGTTCTATCAAATGCTACATACTAAGTCCTTTTTTTTTTTTTTTGGTGTACAGTACGCCGATCCGCCCAAACTCTTTTTCTATAGTTTTGTACTTAGGATGGGCTTTCTGTACCTGGGAGTCTTTTTTTTTTTTTTAAGTTCTTCTTAGGTCCTCTATTCACCTATTCTCAATTTTTCTGGACTCTCCTTGCTCTCTACAAAGGCTTACTGTAAAAACTTAAGAGATAGCTCTGCTGGAATTTGTTTTTTATATTTCCAAGTAATTTGAAGTTTGTAGAATTATCTGTCTTGTAGATATTTTGAAGGCATGAAATTTTTTAGGTTAATTGTTCTTGTTTATCTGTATGGTTTTTTGGAAGACATGAAGAGAGATTTGAATATAGGTAACTTACATTATCTTAAGCACCCTGTAAATCTAGAGTCACCCATTTTGCATCCGCTTTACCATTCATTAATTTTCCACCTTCCAAAATTTTATTGCTTATATTCTCTATCTTCTTTGTCCTTGTAGGTTTATGCTTTTGTCCTTGTATGTTGTCTTCACTGTTGTTCAGATAGAATTTTAATATGGAGCAAAACTAAATACAGTACTTATATTCAATCTGTTACCCTTACCCTAAAGTGTATCTTTTCTAAGATCTGTGTAAACGATAAATATTAAAGACTCGTTCTAGTTGATCACTATTTTACCTACTTCAATTACAGATTCCAAAAATGTAAACTATTTCTTTTAAAATACTACAAATTAAATTTTTAGATATTGATAGAACTCATATTTTCCTTTAACAAACACCTTTTCATGCTGATTAGCTTACTAGCTAAAAGCAGCATGTTTCATAAATGACACACATTCTCATTTCAAACCTCCATATAATTTTTACTGCATAAGATTTGTGAATACTAATTGCAAAGTTAAACTAGTTGTATCATTTGGTAAAGGAATAATTTGGCTTAGGTAGCAGAAGGGAAAAGAATGCATAACTGGTATGTATTATTGGTTTTTCATGTTCGTTACTGTGTTAGGCTGAATGGCACCCTAACATGCCCATATCATAATCCCTGGATTTTGTGAATGTTACCGATAGTGATTAAGCTAAGGATCTTAAGATAGAGAGATAAACTGGGATTATCAATGTGGGCCCAATATAATCAAAATAAACCTAGTAAGAGGGACACAGGGAAGAGTCAAGAGGCATAGAAGGCAATTGGACGATGGAAGCAGAAATTAAAGTGATATGCTTTGAAGATGGAGTAAGTGTTTATAAGCTAAAGAACACAGGCAACCACTAGAAGCTGAAAAAGATAGGGAAACAGATTTTCCCCAGAGCCTCCAGAAGAAGTCAGCCTTGTTGACATCTTGACTTTACCCCAGTGAAACATTTTGAATTTCTGACCTCCAGATTGTAAGAGTACATTCATGCTGTTTTAAGCCACTAAATTTGAGGTAATGTACAGCAGCAAGAGAAATGTAAAAAAATCACTTATTTATTTTTTGTTTTACAGCATTTAAAAAATACTTTTTTTTTCAGTTACAGTTGACATTCAATATTATTTTATATTAGTTTCAGGTGTACAGGATAGAGGTTAGACATTTATATAATTTATACAGTGATCCCCCGGATTAGTCTAGTAGCCACCTAGCACTATATTTTAAATGCAATGATGTACCTTAAAGGGAAACAAGACAAGGTATCTAATGTTATGATCAATATTATATCACAGCTAAATGCTTCATAGTAAAGATAATTAGATTTAGGTTATCAGCTATCCACTTCAAAGAAACTCATTTTGCCTCTCTTATTAAAAGATTACCCCTTGCCAGGGATGCATAGATTTCACTATTGTAAAAGATTATCTAAGGACTGAGTTCCTAGAATAAGATTAGCCTCTTTATCTTACAATCTCTGCTGCTTAACATAATATGTATTGTATATTCACCTGTTTAATAATTTATAATTTATTATTAACCTTTCAGGCCATTTTTATGAAGGCACTCCATACTTATTACCCAATATTTAAACATAGCTATGATCTGGATTCCCTACAATCAATGATATGCCAATTGTCCTACTTTCATTAATGTGTAACTATAATTATTTATTACAATGCATTCTCACCTCTGATCCTTTAACATTATTACATTTGATCCCTAAGCTATTATTAACATTGCTATTTTACAGATGAAGTAACTGGAACCAGATATTAGTAGCTTGTTTTATTCCAAGTCACAAGCTAATGGATAATAGAAATATAACTTGAATCCAGATCTTTTGTTCTAGGTGCACACCTTTCCACTATATCACATTCTGTCTATTAGAGATACATAATATCTCAAAATCTTGCCCAATACTGTTGACCACAGATAAAAATTTATATTATATTTTGTTGTTTCAGCATACTTAAAAAGTAGTAGTGGCCTTAGTACACTAGGTTCTGTTGATGGTATATAAGGCAACTGTGAGAAATAAAATGAAGGTTGTCTTCAGAAAGAATGAGCACTGGAAATTAATATACTGCATTATAAAGTAGTACATTTACATTGTAATTTACATAGTCACTCTCTTATGAACTTGTGCTAATGAGATTTACCTAGCTTATCTTTTAGACACTATTGGGGACAGATCCTGAACCACGACAAGTTCATCAAGGTAATACCATTCTGAGAAAGTTTGCATAAATCTCTCTGCATGACTGTGGCTCGAATTAATAATGCCATTAATTAATATAATCACTACTCATTTAATCAATATGGGAAAATCTTAATATTTGCATACAACACAACAGTTCAGATTAAAATGATTTTCAATTTTAATATATTTAGATGGTTCTCCCAAATAAAAGTTCCTCAAATTGTTATACCGCAAATAAAAGTTCCAGATGATCTGCATATTCCCTTTCTGATGTAAAATTTGATAAACATTGTTTTTTAGGCTATCAATGTTCTTTTTCAACCTCTTTGACACTGTGTTCAAGTTCTCATGTAAGCAAGTTCTCATGTGTTTTCCCATTTGTAAATGCCTCTGTGATGTTTCTTGAAAGTATTCTGACAAAAGATACTTAAATAGGATTCTGAAAGTATTATTGTTCTAGACTGAATTAAATTCATCTTCACCTTCTCTTTAATCATCTTATCAGACGCATCTGAACGACTTGCACACTATTTTCTTCTGAAAACCCATGATTTATTAAAGGATTTGGGCTGTAAGTTGAAGTTGAATAATGTAAGAAGGCAGCTACTTTCAAAAAGAATTTTGTATCACTAGAATGAATAATGCAAATTCACAATTTTTCCATAGTCTTCCCCTAACTCTTTCAATCTCTGCAAAGTTACAATTAAATGGATACAACTTTAGAAAATACACCAAACACTATGTAGGTAAAGAGTTTTAGAAGAATTGAATAGACGGGCTAAGTCATTCTAAGTTCGGTAATGAAAAGTTAAAAATTAGTAAAACAAATTCACAAAAAGTTTTAAAAAAATGTTTAATCTCAGATTCTCACTAAATGAATGATACATGGTGAAAAAATTTAATCTCCAGTTATTGTGTAAAACAAATTTACATTTATATAATGGTTGGTATGGTACTAGACTTGTTTCACAAAAGCAAGACAGTCTTAATTAAGCCTGAAACTCACTTGGCTTGGATTATCCTGTGCCTGAGCAATTTCACCCCATCAATTAATGCACGAAGTTTCCAATTCTAGTGAAGTATCTTTAATTAAAGTGTAGAATAGTGCTTATGTGGGGCTAGGCTAGAAAAAAGTTAATGTTCATTACTGTTGTCCTGTTATTCCGGATTTGAAGACAAAAGTATTAGCAAGAACCTGAACAAAAGCTTGGGTTCTGTCTTAGTATGGATTAAGTTCTATAAACCTTAACAAAAACAGAAGAATTAGGTCATCATTTAGACTGTCAAAAGTTGATGAATAAAATATTTTAATTATGAAAGGAAATAAAAGTTAAAAAAAAACCCTGACCTAATGCATTGTTTAACTACAAATGGAGATTTCTGGCTTATGGTCATTTCCTAGGGAAAAAGTGTAATCATGTTTCTGAGGTGGCTTTAAAATGAAAGGCTTAATATCTGTCATTACATATGACAAAAGCTGGTCAATTAACATAACATTTACCTTATGCACATAGGAATACAGAAAAAATTCTGCTGATATGAGAAAGAAGCAGTGATCAATTTGCTGCTTAACAAATATTGTATTTAATTCTTTGCCTACTCAATAACTTAGCCAAGGTCAAGATATAATCAGAATCTATGAATTGAGAATTACAAATTAGTTAAAGAAAGTAACATTTTAAAAATTTATTTCAAACCCATTTCCATATACAAAGCTAATTTATTATGTACAAAATAAATGTACATTCTTAAAAACTATTAGGATACAAATTTCCAAAGGACTAAAAAAAGTGCAAAATTTTCCATTATTATCTTCAATCATGCTATACAGAAATTAATCAAACATTAACGCATATACACACATTGGAAAAATTTTAAAATAGCACTCAATGTCACAAAACAAAACATACAACTTATACGTTTAATTTTAAAAAGATGAGGAAGGGAAGAATGTATTGCACCAAATTAACAGTAACTTCATTATAATGAGAATACCAATCAAAATTATTTACATATGTTTATTGAGTCTAAAACTTTCTCAACTTTAAAACCCTTTTTTTTTGGCATACAAATATTCACTGAGTCAGTTCTGCACAGTCAATAATTAGATATAAATAAGGCTTAATATTCTTTTTCACGGTCAGTTCCAATAGGAAAAATGAGAAGGAACATTTATGATAACTACATAACTTTTTGAATTAAATATTTAAGTAGCAGCACAATTTGCAATTTTTTTAATACGTAATTACGAATTTTCAGCTATCCTCTGAATTGACTATGTGCAAATATATATATATATATATATAAACATACATACACATACACACACACACATACACACATGCATCCATGTCACTATTACCCTCTGTGTTAACACTGAAATGCTCCTATATAATCTGGGTACCACAAAAACTGACATAAAAGACAAATTGTTTGTTTGATATTTTTCTGTCTTAATGGATTTACTTCTATAGCAATGCGTCTGATAGAAAATGACTGTCTGGCTAGATCTCTGATTAATTTTTGCAATTTTTTTTTCCAAGTCTTTAAAAGCATAATAGTTGGGGGGAGAAAAGCCATACCTGTTAGGAGTTTCTGAAGAGAACAGACCAGCCATATGGTTTTCTAACAATTTTTCCTTTGTAAAGCTAACTAAAATAAACAGTAGTCACAAAAAAAATTTAGTTATGGTACTTTTGAATAACAGAAAGCAGTAAAAAACAATAAGAAAAATGTCTAAATTGTACAAGATTTTTAACAGTAAGATCTACTGTACTATGTCATAATTTTGGAAGAAATATAGAAACTATTATAATTAAATAATTTAAAGGTTATCTATGAAATGCAATCAAAATCCCAAAGGAAATAATAAAATTATTCTCTTCAATCCCTATGGAAGAAATTAAGAGGTTGAAATTCTTTTCCATTAAGTCTGACAACTGATATCTCCTTACCAGAACCACCATCTAAAGTGTTTATTAATATAATTTTAGCACTCTGAGGAGCAAAATAATATGTCTACCACAGATAAGTTTCTTTTCCTTCAAAATGCAGGAGTAGTATTTGTTGAATTTGTAGGTTATGCCCACTAAATCTGAAACCACATTGCTTATAAAACTTGGGGAAAAGTTTCCAAGAGAAGGAACATCAAAAATAGCATTTATCATTAACTACTTAGTTCACTGGCTACCAGAAAACCTCTAGTTTTAATACATGTTGAAATATATTATTACCAAAATAAAATTTTAAAAGGTCCAATTGGAATAAGACTTCTTTTTTAAAGTTTATATTTTAACCAATAAAATATAATTTTATTTTCCAATCTCACCTAATTCCTAATTTTTTTTCTGAATCTCAAGTTACAACACTACATTGTAACAGTATTATAAATAGCTAATCACTTTGTACACTCAAAAAGTTATAAATTCTAAATTACGAGACAGCCATATTATAAGTGAAAACACACACACACACACACACACACACACACACACACACCCAAAACTCCACTAAGAGTCAGCTTGAAAACTGAATGGGTAATTCTTTCAGTGACGAAACTGCTATTATTATTATTATTATGATAATATTTGCAAAATGTTTCCAAGGAAACATATTAAAACTATACCATGGAAAACAAATGTTGAATTAGTGACTCTCTACTTGTTATTTTCCTTTGAATTTTTAGTTCATAAGATTGTAGACATTAAGATAAAAGTAAATACGGTTACATCTCATTTTTGACTAACGCCATTAGCTTCATAGGTCCAAATCCTGCAATGTGTTCAGAAAACACCTACATGTGGTAATTGTCAGGGAGATAATCTAAGAAGATGCGTCTGAAAAATTACTGCAATCTGCCAGAAAAGTATCTAATAATATGGCCACTTTTACACAAGTTTCTTATACTGAAGAAAATCACGTATCTGCTATAACCTGGGATGGACTAATATTTTTAATGTAGAAAATTGAATCGTTTCTGATACAGGCCTAAATATCTTAAATGTTAATGCTTTATTTTCTATAATACTAGGACTTTTTGTATGAAAAATTAAAGATTATTTCCATACAGAGGCTATACCTAGAAAAGTCATTAGCAGTGGAAGGAATTTATCCAATGCCTCTAATTAGAAAAATTCTATTGATTACTAGCTTCAAGGTTACAAGAGATATAATTCTATTTTTCAAATATAGCATTTTGTTACTCATACTTATTATTAATGCTTTAAAATGTTACCTAATTCAAATACGCAAATATTCACTGATAGTCACTAGGAACTAATAAAAGCAAACACTTTTTTGAAGGTAACTATTAGTTACAATTTTCAAACATGAAAGGTCTGAAGAGGGTTTGTGATAATAATGCAAAAAGAAATTTGGTTGTTTCTATTGCGTGCGATACAAAGATAAGAGGGCATTCCAAACTTTCGATAAAATATTTCCAAAGATAATGATTAAAAACTATTTTCAAATAAGCCTGTGATTATTAGATCTGATTTATAAAAATGAATGGATTTAATTTCTATAGAGTAAAATATTTTAAGATTTAATATAATAATCCTGAGACATACTTATTTTATACTAAGAATATCAATCAAGTAAAGAGATTCAGAAAGTCCAGAGTAGTGCCTGGAACTTCTGTATATTTATGAAGCTTCATGGACAAGTCTGATCTGCAATCTTAGTTAAGAAACACTGGCCTAAAAAATGCTAGATTCAAATTAAAGAAGTAAGGTTGTGGCCAGCATTTTAGTAATATTGAAATTATGACTGATAACAATATACTGCTGATGCCTAATGTCATCAGAAAAAGCACCATGAGGACTCTTGATGCAGGAAAACTCTCCAGAAACATGTTCTCCATGGGGTCAAGTTTAAAACAAATCAAATGTCAAGTATATAAAGAAATGAATTAGGTAAAAAGAATATTGAGAATAGATATTTGTTGAGAGTGATAAAAATATTTAAGACTGGTCAGTGGGAAAGAACAGTTTCAGTCGAGAGAAACTGTAATTGGGACAAACTATGTGTCTGGCTAATGAAGAAAAACAACAGGTTAGATTTAGAAAAACAAAACAAAACATACTTCATCTCTTAAATCAGTAAAAAACTATATCCTAAAAACAGGTTTAAGAACTTATTTATGGAAGACAAGTTCAGTGACATAGTTGAAGAGATCAACCTTCACACACACAGCCCCCATGATATTACATACTATAAGATATTTTTATTTAATATAGTCCATGCACTTGCATCTTTCCTTTGGAAAGGTGATAAAGACAATGCTACTCATTTTATAAATATAAATATATAAAAGGAGCTAACTTTTTCAAATTCAATTAAAAATTTTCCATTAGTGATTTCTTTGGTAGTAACAATATAAAATATACTTAAATGTGAAGGCCATGAGTCTATCATTAAAGAAATATATGGTATTCAAGTTCACAAATTTATCTGCCTATTCCTATTCAAGAAAAATATAAAAAATCTTAAATTAAAATTCAAATTTCAAATCTAAATTCTAATTAAATATGAGGGCACACTTATTCCTTCAGAAGCGTAAAACTGATTTTCAACATCAGTTCTTTAAGAATAATTTTTATATGCCTTACATTGAAAAAAAAATAATAAGTCTCATGGATATTCCTTGCTAATGACAAATGAATACTTGGCATTTTCTCTCCTACAAAAGGGTGTAACCTAAAAATAGCATTATGACTTAAAGAAAACTGATAGAAACTTATTCATAGCTGACATGAATTTCACAAGCTTAAAAGATTTTAAACCAACTGGCCAAATTTCATTTTCATATACTTTCCTAATTTTCATGCAATGATATATTTTATCTTCTCCAATTTTATCTAAGTAATGACAGAATACTGATTGGGGAGAGTTGAAAAAAGCCTTATAAAGCTTCTTTAGTCTCTAAGTGAGTGCAACCATTACGTATACATACTTAACCTCACTCTCTAAAAAGTAAAATCATCATCTTCGCATAAATCTCTCATCACCAGGATGCTGAGATTTTTACTTCCATCATCACCAGTGTTAAGAAACAAAAGCAGATGAAAAGTTCTGCAAAGACAAGACTTTATAATAGCCAAGTTGAGATATTATAGTCATTAATTCCAATGTTCACCTGTTATTCCATTCTAATGATGTTAATATCTCCCATTATACAATACAGAAATAATTTCTATGGATAACATCTAAATATACCAGACTCCCCCCAAGTATATCTTTCCACTGATTTTATCTAGTGATTTTTAATTCAGTGGGCTAAACTGTTTAAATGAGGAATATATTATTCGGCCAATGGTTCTACTAGCCTATTCCTCTAGACTGTTGCTAGTATTCTCAAAGATTTTCCTCAAAGTTCTACATTTTTGGTTTTTACTTTTTGGACAAACTAATATAAGGTGTAATTCCATTGCTCTGAATATCTACTGCTAGTCTAGGTAGGATATCTACTGTATTGTGAACAAGCTTCCCCCTACTTGTGCTAAACAATCGGGATGAAACTTCTGCTAGAGTAACCTTTTATTAGTCCTGACTCACATAGAACAAATCTATTCAAAAAGCTTCCCTAAACAGAATCCTTTACTTGTTATAAAATTTTTTACTCACTCGGAGGGTTATAAAGAAAAGGGTACTAGCTACTGTAAGCAACAAGGAGAGAAATATTGCAAAGCAAAAATTTCTCAAAGATTCAATTGAGATGATAATTGGATGTAAGGAAATCTATCGTTTGTGGAATGAAAAAGAAAATATTATTTTAAGAAGTTATTAGTGTGAAAAGTCTTTTTTTTTCTTCTGATCACAGACCCCTTTAAGAAAGTCATGCAACAATTAATTCCTGAAAAAAATGCAGTTAACACACAAAATTTTCACACAGTTTCAGGAGATTCATAAATTCCCCCAAGCCCAAGGAATCTCAGATTAAGGACCTAACTCAAAAGATGACCACAAAAAGCACTAGGTTTAACAATCTTTTGAATTCCAAAATAAATCTACCAGCATTTTACTGTAAAATCTTGAATAGTAAACTATAATGTAACATTTAGCTATATGTATAATAAAATTGCAATTCTAAAAGTTATACATAACATGAAATAGAAATGTGTTATTTTGAAAAATTACTATATCTAAATGACTAGTTTGAGTTACACATATCTTTTCAATTCACTCATCAATCACATGGAAGTCCTACATAAAATCCTAATATATTTGGATATCATTGCTAAGTCTTCTAATTACCTGGGGAAAACATAGTATTTGCTTAGTAAAGAAAAAGTCAAGAAATTTCGAATGTTGCAGATATAAATTGTGCTGTAAATGCTACTTAAAGAACTCAGCTGTCAAAATCATAATTAGCATTTTTCCTTAATTGTACTACTAATAAAATACATCTGCAAAATGTATCTCTACCTTCTTTTATTCCTACTCAACCTTTATTATTTAAGAATAATAATACATTTCAATAAATTCTCATTAGTAATGTGCTAAGTAGTAGTGGAATGAAACGATGTGTCAGTTTTAATAGTCTTATTTTCAACTTATGAAAACTTGGACTTTATATTGAGTTTTGAAAATCCAAGTATGCAACAGATACCTCTAAAATATTTCCTCCAATCGGAGTTCCACAAATAAATTGATGTATTTTTTAATATGGTGGTCAGTACATAGGAAAATGATTAACTAAAGAATGTATTAAAAGCCATGTCTCTCAACTGTCTTATTATTTGTACTTTTATTAGAAATACCTTAAATATTGCTGTTTAGAATAATAAGCATATTAAATCTAACTTCTTCATTTTCAGAAGTTTGTTTTTAAAAATGGGTCTAATGTCATTAGGAACAGACCACTAAATCTAATTAAATGCATTTTCTCAAATCCATCTTAGTTAGGCCAAGAATTAGTTAATAAGATTGGATTCAATAATGTTAGCCAGAAATTTTTAAAGTGAATAATAATACAACTTACATCCTTATACACATATCCTATCAAATTTTGGTAATCCAAAGTGATTTTCAGAGATAAAAGCCCTGAAATATTTCAGATAGTTGAGAGATGTGGTTACAGTGACAAAGTAAAAAATCAAGTTTCAGTTACCTATGACAAAAGATGGAAATAACAATCACTTGGAATCTTGAGTATTATATTCAGTTTCTCCAGATGAAATCTGGTTGAGTCGTTTGCTAGATCCCCATAATTTTCGAGAAAGCTGACCTGAACGCATCTGTTTAAAATAAAAGAAAGGAAAAAAAAGGAATAAATGAAATTGATAGACATTAATTTTGTGAATGCAAACAATAGTTTTATTAGCAGAATCATTAACATTTTGATGATTCTTGATTAATAAAAATTAAAGAAAGGCTTTTTTCTACATTGTCTTTCAGTTGAGAATGGTCTAATGCCAATGTGTAACTTTTTAAATTAAATGTCCCAGGTATTTCAAAATTACTAGACTCTCTTACTTTATATATTAAAACAAATATATTTCACTTCATTAAAATAATCTTTTCAAATTATGTTTGATCCAGCTAAGCCATCACATAGGTTTGCAGATTTTCTCCTCCTGTATGCAATACTATTAATGCCAATCACAAGGATAAGAAGTAAAATAATGTTTGGATGAAAATAAATTAATTTTTAAATATTTAATATAAAAATTTCAAAAAATAATATTTAACAATAGAATGATAAAAAGTAATTTAGAAAACAAGAATAGTATAAGCTCTTTGAAGGTAAGAATATCATTTTGTCTACCATTAAATTTGTACCACCTAACACATTTCTCAGCATATAACAATTCTTAATTAAATATTAATTCAACCAGTGAGTAATACCCCTCTAAAAATGCTTCCACTTTGAGGTAGGGAAAAAGAAATCCCATGGGGGAAGCAGTTCTCAATCTAACCATATGATTTGTTGGAATTACTTTCCCAAGTGCAATCTACTTTTAAATGATGATTTGTCTGGCACTCATTTTTAATAGTTACTTTTCTAGGTACATTTATTGGAGTGATAAGACAAGCCTCTTAAAAAAGACACTGTGGCATGCTAAGTTTGCATTTTAATTTCCAGAAACATATTTCCATTAATCTATTATCACTTTATCATCTGATTTATAAATACGAATTACATACTGACAGTATACTGGTACAGTTTTATACTGATACATGTTTTTATAATACACATTAATCAAGATTTTGATCTTTTATATAAATATAGCTCTTGAAATAGAAATATTTTCCTAACAATTGATGTTTAATTTCTACACTGCCGTATAGAATTATATTTTAATTATGCAAGACTCTAAGTATTCAATTAGATTTACTAAAGTAGGTCCATAATTCAGCTGATACATCCAAAGATATAAAATAAATTTGAAAAACTGCTTTCATTTAAAATCTACACCCAATTCAGATTCTATGTGTTGTAGACTACATAAATCTTTCAATGACAACAAAAAACTTATTGGGTAAAAATAACATAACATTGATTGAGGCCTATGAAATGAAGCTGCCTACATGTTTTTTTCCAATCAATTTTTAAAAGAAAATCTGTCCACATATGGTCATTTCATTTTTAAAAATTCAGTAAATCAGAAACTGACAAATTACTCAAAGTGAGGGCAGGGCAGGCAAGTTTAAAAGGCACTTGAGGGCCGGCCAAGTTGTGCATTGGTTAAGAGCTGGCTTGGGACACCAGAGGGCTCTGGTTCAGATCCCACATATGAGGGCCAGTGACACTGCCCTCTACAGCTAAGATGTTGAACAACGGCTCAACCTGGAGCTGGGTTGCTGTGAGTCACCAGCGACAGCATAGGCTGCAGCCCCTGCTGCAGTGGGTTGCCATGGGCTACCATGTGTAGAGCAGCCAGCGTGACTGGCCCTCAAGCCGCCGTGAGCGGCCGTCCAGAAGCCGGAGACTGATCTGCCTCGCCCGGGAAGAGCGCAATGATGGTGCCAACTTGGGCCAGTGAAGCAACGTCCTCCACAACTAGACTGAAGAACAAAACAACAGCAACTTGTCTGATCCCCTACCCCCAATTCCCAGCACTGTTCCCATCCCCCAATTCCCCAATAAAAATCTTAAAAAAAAAAAAAGGCACTTGAGTAAACCACAGAAAATGAAGCATACTCAAAGAGTCAAGTCTGAGGTGAGTTCTTCAGTAATCTCATTAGCAGAGGACAAGAGGGCACTATTTATTTGGGAAATTTATTAATCAAGAAACTCTCTGACTGTAGAATAGAAAAATGTTTAAAATGTTTTAAATATAAGTGAAATACTAAGAAAAAGACTTGCTGCCCCTGGGGGACTGTTACATGTGAAACTTAATAGTGTTGCAATCATTTTAATTTAATAAGACCTGTCTTTTGTTTAAATAATATCCTGAAAAAAAGGGATGACTAATGAAATCTTAAAATATTTATGAAACAAAAAGGTTCCTATGATCTGTGACATTCATTCTAATCACTGACAGTGTACTACTATTCAGTAATGTCTTCTCTTGAAATGACTGCTACAGATGTCATATTTTAGATTTCTCAGAAAAGACCAGTGATACCAATAAAAATTTATGTTTAATTTCATGCTATTTAACAATACATTTTCTAGAAGAATCACAAAATTACTTCACTACGTTTTCTTAAGAACAGTGTTAGACTTATGGTATGCGCATATTCAGTAACTGATAAACTACTGGCAAATAAATTTAGTGACCATAGGAAATTCATTGAGAATTAACACATTATATGGAGATATGTGTAGTTCCAAGTAAAAAATGGTGCTTTTAAAAAAGGATAACTGACATATAGTCATGCCGGGTATTCATTGAAATTAAAGTAAGTAGTTTTATACACATGAGTTTTGCATGTTCTTGAACTTCATATAAATGGAATCATTCAGTATGTGCTCTTTTATGTCTGCCTTCTTTTACTTGGCATACTAATGTTAAATTTATGTTGTTACATGTTTCAATAGTTTGCTCCTTTTATTGCTGGGAAATATTCCATTGTACAATTATGCCAAATTTATTTCCCTGTTGACAGACATCTGAATTATTTCCAATTTGAGACTATTATAAATAAAACTAATATGAAAAAAAATAAAGTAGTTTTATTGTTTGAGTCTATATTTCATTTCTTATAAAGGCTTTTTTGTACTAAAAATTAAAGATGTGGTCTTGAGTCTAGACTTAGAAAGACAGAGAATAAAAAAGCTTTCTTATTCATATAAAGTGAAACATGGAAACTGCCAAATGTGTGCTTTCAATTATATCATAATATAAATATCACTCCTAAATACTAACTTTAATCCCTTTTTATTTATTGCCCTTTGAAAAGTTAAATTTGTTTTCTAATTTGCTTATCCATAATAGATAATTCTGATTCAAACGGAATGAAGGAGACCCAAAGGAAACCCACACAGTATGAGAAGTGAAATTTTTGACTAGGTTTTACCTCAGCTGGCTTGCCAACACCCACTACAATCAATTTGCCATCTTCTAATCCAACAAGAATATGGCTGTATTCTTTGGTTACACAAACACAGTGGATAGGCAATCGCATAATTAATGGGCTGACGCTGAGATTCAAACTAGAAGAGAAATAAAAACACACACATAATTACATGGCTATATAATAGATTCATATAATTTTATACCTGGAAGTTAACTTAAAGATAATCTAGCTCTGCATTCTAATTTTACAGGTGTGGGATTTATGTTCAGAAAATCTGAGTGCCTCACACAAGAGGCACATTTATAGCATTACTTAAAACACTTAACAGATCTTTTCTCTATTTTCAACATGTTTTTCTTCTAGCCATATATATGAACTTTCACTAAATGTTTTTTCTATTGATTAATAAGTGAAAGTTGGATAAAAAGGGCAAAAGATTAAAAAGAGTGTGCATGTGTGGAGGAGTAAGGTCAACAAAATTGGTCTATTTGCTTTGTCTTAAAAGATGTAATTTGGGAATGATGTCAGAAGCATGGTGGCGTGAGAAGTCCCCTTGATTTCTCCCCTTGAAGTTACAACTTCAACAGCTACAATGCAACAAAGGATTCCCTGCACAAGAGACAAACACAAATGAGAGATATGCACATCAAAACACCTGACGAGATCCCAGAAGCTGGAGCACTACAAGAAAAAATAAAACGCTCCAATACCACCCACTGGAAAACAAAAATGGACCTCTTCTTATCAACCTGCTTCTGAGTTCACTCCCATAAATGCCTAGGCAGGGAGAGAATCCATCAAATACCATGAACAACCAGGTAACAAGGCAACTCAGAAAGAAAAAAAAATATGAAAAATCTCCAGACAATAAACTTAAAGACATGAAAATAAGTTCCTTAAATGACAGAGAATTCAAGATTGCAGTTCTGAAAAAATTCAATGAAATGCAAGAAAACAGGCAATTTAATGAGCTCAGAAATAAAATCAAAGAACAAAATGAATATTTTACTAAAGAAATTGAAACTTTAAAAAAGAACCAAATAGAAATTCTGGAGCTGAAAAACTCAAAACAAGAGAAGAAGAATGAAACAGTGAGCTTAGGAAATAGAGCCCACCAGATAGGAGGAAAGAATTAGTGATATTGAAGATAGAAATCTGGAAATGATGCAGGTAGAAGAGAGAGATTTGAGAGGTAAATGAAATGAAAGAACTCTACAAGAACTATGTGACTCCATGAGAAACAGCAATATAAGAATAATTGGTATACCAGAAAAAAGAGAGAGGGAAGGAAACAGAGCCTATTCAAACAAATAATTGTTGAGAACTTCCCAAACCTATGGAAAGAACTGGATATTTGAATCCAAGAAGCAAACAAAACACCCAGTTAACTCAATCTAAAAAGGCCTTCTCCAAGGTACATTACATTAAAACTGTCAAAAATTAATGACAAAAAAAAATTCTCAAGGCAGCCAGAGAAAAGATGGTGGTAACCTATAAAAGACAGCCCATCAGATTATCATCAGATTTTTCAGCAAAAACTCTAGCCAGAAGGAAGTGGAATCAAATATTGAAATTTTGAAAGAGAGAAATTGCCAGCCAAGAATAATATATCCAGCAAAGTTATCCTTTAGATATGAAGGAGTAATAAAGACCTTTCCAGACATACAAGGATGATGGAATTTTCCACAAAAAGGCCTGAATTACAATAAATACTGATGGGGATTATTCTATCTGAAATAAGCAAAAGGATACAAAATTATAAGATGACCAACAGACAAACAGAAGCAGGACATTACAACCCTTATTCAGAATTTGGCACTATACACTTAATATAAAGATTAAAGGAGGTAAAAAACATAAAAGAGAAAAATAGAATAGCTATCGCAACTTGGGAATGAAATCACAGCATAAATAGGAATAATTTGTGACAAGAAAAAATATAAAGGAGAGGGGGCAAAGGTATAAATTTGCAAAGGGGAATGGAGATAAGGTGCATGCAGAAGAAAAAGGACTACTGTATATATGAAACTTTCTTCTACATAAACTTAATGGTAACCACACACACAAAAATCCACAACTGAGACACACAATATAAAGAAAAAGAGGAAACAGAAGAAAAAAGTCATAGAATACCACCAAACTAAAATAACAGACAGAAACACAAGGGCAAAGAAACAATGGAAACACCAAGCTACCAGAAAACAAAAATAAAATGGCTACAGGAAATCCTCATGTATCAATAATCACCCTAAATGTAAATTGATTGAATTCACCAATAAAAAGGCACAAAGTAGCAGACTAGATCAAAAAACAAAATCCAACCATATGCTACCTTCAAGAGATACATCTCAACTGCAAGGACAAATACAGATTCAGTGAAAGGTCAGAGAAAACAATACTGCACACAAATGGCATCCAGAGAAAAGCGAGTGTAGCCAGAATTGTATCTGACGAAATAGACCTCAAAGGCAAGGAAAGTAAAAGCAAAAATAAATGAATGGGACTATATTACACTGAAAAGCGTCTACAAAGCAAAAGAAACCATCAGTGAAACAAAGAGGCAAACAACTGAATGGGAGAAGATAGATATTTGCAAACAGCATGTCTTATAAGGGGCTAATATCCGAAATATATAAAGAACTCATACAACTCAACAAAAAACAACCCAATCAAAAAATGGACAGAGGACCTGAGCAGACACTTCTCCCAAGAAGATATACAAATTGCCAACAGATATATGAAAAGATGCTCAGATTCACTAGCTATTAGGGAAATGCTAATCAAAACCACAATGAGATACCACCTAATACCTGTTAAAATGGCTATTATCAACAAGACAAGTAATACATGTTGAAGAGATTGTGGAGAAAAAGGAACCCTCATATACTGCTGGTAGGAATGTAAACTGGTACAGCCACTATGGAAAACAGAATGGAGATTTCTCAGTAAAAATTAAGAACAGAATTAACATATGATCCAGCATTCCCTCTTTAGGGTATCTACCCCCCAAATCTAAAAACATTTATCTGTAAAGATATATGTGCCCTTATGTTCACTGCAGCATCATTCACAGTGGCCAAGATATGGAAACAACCGAAGTGCCCTTCTATAGATGATTGGATAAAGAAGATATGATATATTACAATGGAATATTACTCGGCCATAAGAAAAGATGACATATTGTCATTTGTGATAACATGGTTAGATCTTGAGATTATCATGGTAAGCGAAATAACGTCAGACAGAAAAAGTCGAGAACCATGATTTCACTGATATGTGGGATATAAGACTGAAAGCAACAAAGAAGACAAACAAGAAAAAACTGAGAGACACAGAAAACAGTTTAGTGGTTACCAGAGGGTAAGGAGGGGAAGATGGGAGGTAGAAGAGGTTAAAGGGGGTCAAATACATGGTGACAGAAAGAGATTTGACTTTGAGTGGTGAACACACAATGCAATATATAGATGATATATAATAGAATTGTACACTTGAAACAATTTTATTAACCATTGTCACTCTAATAAATTTAATAAAAATAAAAAATAAAATATCATGCTTTATCAAAAAAAGATGTAATGTATAAACACATATATAAATGTAAAATATATAAAATAATATACATTTAAAAATATAATATGATATAAATTATAATACCCCATTATGAAAAATGCCCACAGCTTTTATAATTAGAGAATAAAGAGTCCTAAGATATGCACAATATGTTCTACACTAACCGGCTAAAATATCCCATTGATTTTTCTAATGTGAGATTTTCTTTACAATATCCTGAAATTAGCGTTGTAAAACAAAACATTGGACCGATATGACTAGGATAGGGACTCAATGCTCTACCACAGGAGAAAGATAAAAACGAGAAGGAAAATACAAAAATAGGAAGGGCATCTTTGTACAGAAGTGATTCTGATTGAATGCAGTCAGACAGAACATCTTGGATCAGGAAATTATTTATAAGGATTTTGAGAGGGGTCAAGATAGTTTGAGGGGTATATAAATAAGCCACAATCAATCTTTTACAAAGGGAAAAAAAAGAATGCATTTGGGCATGTAGGAAACATAAAACATATCCACTATCCCAACATCCTTCTCCTTCACTGTGTTAAATAACAAAAGACTCTCCACCAATTTTATATACACACACTCAATCATGAACAGATACATTAGCCTTAAAAATACTTAAGTTCATTTTATCACAATTAAAAAAAACTTTTTTAGGGCCGGCCGAGTGGCGCGTTAGTTAAGAGCTGGCTTGGGATGCCAGAGGACCCCATTTCGGATCCTACATGTGAGGGCCAGTGACATTGCCCTCTGCAGCTGAGATGCTGAACAGCGGCTCGACCTGGAGCTGGGCTGCCGAGAGTCGCTGGCGACAGCGTGGACTGCGGCCACTGCTGCAGTGGGTTGCCAAGGGCTGCCGTGTGTGGCCAGCAGCCAGCGTGAGCAGCCAGCAGCCGCAGTGAGCGGCCGTCCAGAGGCTGGGGACTGTTCTACCTTGCCCCAGAGGAGCAGTGATGGTGCCAACTTGGGCCAGTGAGGCAATGTCCTCCATGACTAGACTGAAGAACAAAAAACAGCAACTTGTCTATTCCCCTTCCCCAATTCCCCAGCGCTGTTCCCATCCCCCAATTCCCCCATAAAAATCTTTAAAAAAAAACAAAAAAACTTTTTTAAACCCTAACTTTAGTTTGTAAAAATTCGAACTATAATTGGACAAATTACCATAATCCAGACTTGGCACTTCCTGGCTATTTAGAAAAATTTTTTTAAATTGTGGTAAAATTATTTAAAATATACATAGCATACAATTTTCTACAATTCAAAAAATGTACATGTATATTTTATTTATTAATTCAGGAATACTTCAGCTTCCCCATTTTTTTCATAGTTGCCAAAAGATATATTCATAATTAATGATAAACCAAAAGATTAGAAATCTTAGATTGCTGATTTCCACTCTAGATTGAAAGTACTACCACCTTTTCTTAAGTGCTACTTCAATAATTATTATTAATTACCTGTGGAGATCTCTTATGGACAGGAATCCTTGTAAACTGCCCATGACAATATGTTGTCCAATTATACATATATCTGACACTTGTTCCTTCAGGACTTGAGACCCTAGATGCTTGCCATTTACAGAAAACAGATGCAATGCATTCTTATCCTGCAAATATTAGACAAAGAAAATTTAATGATCTCAACTTAAAATGGAGTTTTAATATTGTTAATTAAAACTATGACTATAATAGAATGATTACTGGGTTTAAAATATTGGAATAAACATATGGCTATATTTAAAGAGACAGTGTGTAGATAACAAAGTGATTTCAAATCGGATTGCCAAGTAAATGAATATTAAAGAACTCTCACTCCTCCAAAAGAATTAAAATCTCATCCAGTCCCAAAAAAACTCTACGTTTTAAAAACAAAACAGATTCCCTTAATTTTTAACAAGTTTTATCACCTAAAGGAAAATATACATACAATTCATGGCTTGTTTACTTATATCCTGGCTTGTGCACAAAGAATTTAATTTGGTTATAATTTCCACTTAAGTTTATGAAGTCCCACATATTCAGAAACCACTTTTGAAATCATATATTACATAGGCCAATAGAAATCCCTAAAACAAAATATAAACACGAGGACAAGATTGTGATAGGGTAAGTAAGGTAATGGTAAGGAATGAACAAATTGAATGATGAAAGGAAAACATTTTTTTAAAAATATGGTGTTCTTTCCTTTTCAAACATCTCATATATACAATGTGGGAAGGAAAAGACAAGCTTCTACAATAGTCGAGCCCTACTGTATGAAACTGTTAAGATACCTTGAGGGTGGTCTTTTCTTCAGTGCTAGAGTAGATGACAATATGTCCTTCCCAAGATATAGCCAAATTGGGAATGGTCAGAAGCAGAGAACTCTCACAAGGTGGCCGTAAAGTCCTCATGTACTGACCTTTCTGAATAGTATGTATAATCACAGTGCCATCCTACACACAGAAAATATTAGAAAATGAAAACGACAAAGAATAACAAAATAGAAAAAAAAAAGAAAGTGGGGTGGATAAAGAAATGTGGGAGACTGAGAAAATGATTATTCCTCCAAGGACACATTTATTTTAGGAAAAATTCCAATCTTGAAATTTCAAATTGTATTTTATTTCATAAAATGCCCTCTTCCCTTAACTAATAAGACCAGTAATTTTCTAAAATAGAATCCAGTCTCTTTTTTTCTTTCTATATTATTCTACTCTTGCAAAATCATACACAAACATAGTATAAAATGTCTATACTTTTATCAAGTCCCCTAGAAATCAATGTATTGTAATTATAAATATTGCTTCTAAATTTATATAAAAATTTAGCATTTCCTAAAGGTTTAATCTTACCCTTGATCCTGATATGGCCATGTCTAGCTCAGTGCTGATGCCGACACTCATAACCTCATCAGTGTGCCCGTACAAAATCTGAAAGGGTTTAGATGCTAAACCCACAGGAACACCTCCCTAATATTAAAACAAAAAAGCAAAGGTAATTTTCTTGTAGGCTACTTTCTATAAAAAGGTTTATGCTATATTTAAACTAATTACAAACTAATATCGCACCTAGTTCTTACCACTGAGTCTATTCACAATAGTACTCATTCTTGTTTCTCCTTGAATTCTCAATCTTTGGTAGTTCAAAAACTTAATCTGAATAGTTTCAAAATTGATTATTTTAGATTAATTTTAATAAGTATATTATTTTCCCTTTTCATCTACAGATTTATTCTTCCTTTACTTCAAAGAAACTTTTTTTATTATATTTCTGAATACTTTCTCTTTTTAATTTATTATAGTACCTATTTCAGGGATATCAATTATTCTTATGCTGATTTGCCTGATTCCTAGAGCTATCATCCTTTTTCTAATTACTTTAATTCTTTTGTTTTTACATTTGTATTCACTTTATTATGTTAAAATTATTTCCTATGCTGATAGTTTTATTTTCAGACACATGTTTCTTGCTGTTTCTGCTTTGGGTTTATTATATTTGTAATGGTATTGGCTTTAATACCTGTTTGATTCTTCTGCAATCTCCCTTTTTCATCTAAAAATGCTATTTTATAATTTCATCTTTGAGGTCCTATTTTATTGAATGGATATTCTTATTGTGTTCTTCTAATAGCATAATATTATTGCAGAAATCTCTCTGCAGTTGAGTTGTCGTCTTCCAGAAGAAAGAAGATTCTTTCTTCATCTCCTTTTGGCATGCTGTGTTTGTATATTACTTTCTATGATATAGAATGTTTGAGTAATTATCATGGTATTTGTGTTATGATTAGCCTAGATAACTCTGTTCAGATCTTCTAATCTGCACCATATTATGCGGATTAATTCCTCTTGACACTCTATTACCTGGGACATAATTCATCTTCCTCTAAGAGTCTCTGAGTGCATAATGCATTCAACCTGATTTTTAAAAATCAGGTCATTCCTATATTATTTAAGCAACTGAAGTACAGAGAAAGATGAACATTTTCAAATTCATTTTATAAAGGTTGCATATCCCAATAATAAACATGGTAAAGACAGAACAAAAATGAATTGCACTTACAAGTACAAAAATAATTAAAGCGCCAGCAAATAAACTCCTACAGTAAAATATAACAATACATCATGAATTATATGAGTTTATGACAAGAATTCAAGGAGAGATCAAGCCTAGGCCACTTATCAACATAATAGAGTATATTAATAAAGAGTAAGAGAAAAACTATAAATTAAAAAAAGAAGAGAAACTGGGACACTGTTGGTACTACTGACAAAATTAGAACATGGAATGTGGATTAGATAATGGTATTATATAAATGTTGTGTTCTGATTTTGATAATTATACTGTAGTTATGTATAAGAATGTCTTTGTTCTTAGAAAATACACACTGAAGTGTTTAGTGGTAAAGAAACATGATGTCTCCAACTTTAAAATTGTTCAGAAAAAGAAAAATAAGATGCTGGGAGATAGAGATTGGAATAAAATGCTAAGACAAATGGCAATAAATATACTATTTTTGTAACTTTTCTGTAAATTGAAATTTTATTAAAACTAAAAAGTCACCGAAAGAAAAAATAGAAGGAAGGTAACTACTTAAATATTAAAAAACACAACTAGTGAAACCCAACACCAAACAGTGCTAAGCGGCACAGTAGTGAAAGCATTTTAATGAAAATCAGATAAGATATAAGATAAGGGATGCTCACTATAATTTTCTTACCTTATTGCATTAGCTAATAATGTAACAGGATAACAAAATTAAATAATTAGTATAGTGGAAAAGGAAAAAAATCTTTTATTTTTATATCGCCTTATTTTCAGAAAAATCCAAGAAATACTAAGAATTATGGCAGCTGGATAAGCGAATTTGGTAAAATGATTAGTTATAAAATGATTAGTTACAAAATAGTATAGAAATCGAAAGCTTTTTAAATTAGCAATAATCAGTTAGAAATAAAAATGATTTTTAAAATCCTGCCAAAATAGTAATAAAAATACAATTATTAGAAGTAAATATAACAAAGTACAGGACCTAAATGGAAAAAAAATGACCAAAAAATTTGATCAAAGGACATAAAAAAAGACCTAAAACAAATATGGTAAGGCATTTCCCATTTCTCGATAGAAATAATTACAAAAATGTAAATCCATACCAAATTAACATGTAAATTGAATACAATTACATTAAGACTAAAATGGAGGGTTTTTAAGGAGGATATGATTAAAATATTTTTAAAGTTTATATGGAAGAATAAATACTTCTAAGAATAGCTGAGAACATATTTTTTTAAAGGAAACACAGTGAGGGGGATTTGCCTTATGAGGTAATATTAAACTACTAAAATAAAAACACTGTGGGCCGGCCAAGTTGCTCAGTAGGTTAAGATCGCGAGCTCTGAGCAAAAAGGTCGCCGGTTTGATTTCCACATGGGCCAGTGAGCTGCGCCTGAGCTGAGCGGCTGCGAGCTGCCGACGGGTGGGCAGATAGCGACTGGACTTGGAGCTGAGCTAGCTGCGCCCTCCACAACTAAGATTAAAGGACAACAACTTGGCTGTTCCCCTTCCCCAATTCCCCAATTAAAAAAATAATAATAAAAAATAATAAAATAAAAAAACTTTGGCGCTGACATAGAAATAGGTAAGTGTAAAAGAATTGGAGACTCTATAAAAGATCCAATTCAGTGGGTAAGACTTAGGTTGGTGTAAGTGACTTTCCACCCAGAAGTAAACAAAATCATGTATTTTTATACCTTATATTGTTATAAAATATATATTCTGTATTCTGTACATATTCTATAATATAGAATATGTGCATATATTATAGCTAATATATATTCTATATTATTTAACAGAAAAATTATTACCAATGTATTAAAAGTTGAAATGTAAAAAAATAAAACAAGAAAAGTATTACAAAAGAATTTTTTGTTAATATTTTTATAACTTTGGAGTGGGAAAAAGCATATTAAACAAAGTAGAAAATCCAGAAGCTATAAATAAAAAAGATACTTCCTTGAGCCAACATTATTATGAGTACAATAAGATTGATGAAAATTATAAATCTATATTTTCTAGTACTCCCACCTGAAAGGAAAATAGGAATAATATTATGTTAGTAAGACAAGAAAAATAATTGTTTTCCTAGAAAAGGCTAACAAGAAGTTGTTTTTGGAAGCTAATAGCGGATAAAGTCATGAATCAGACAATAAACCTAGGAAAAAAATGTGATTAGGACAGGACAGAATGGGGGTAAAAGAATGCGAAGGAGCTCAAATAATCATTTAACGCCAGAATATACTACTCTATTAGAACATTTCAACAGTATTCCCAGGGTGAATCTCTGATTAAACAGAGTATTTGAATGTGTAACTACCTGTTGTGTTATTTGCCATATCATACATGTAGTATCTCTGGAACCAGAAATCAAATGTATTCCACAGTAATCAGTAGCTAAACAAGTCACAATATCTGTAAGGAAAAAAATAATTTTTTAAATAAAATATCTTGGTTTTGCTGAAACAGAAAAGGGCAATTTTAGTTTGAGTTCAAACTATTACTAAATCAGTTGTTCTAATTGGGAGAAATCTAGGACTGTCATTGGAAAAGCAATGGGAAAGAGTGACACAAAAGAAGCAGTATTAAAATGGTGTAGGAGAGCTTTCTTTGAGGCCACCCTTCTTTGAGGGAGAAGAATAGACATGGGGCTGTAAAATACCTGTCAGAATTTTGGCAGGAGGTCAGGTAGCTTGCAGCAGACCCACAGTAAATTCTGATATGCTTGTCTGCTATCTCATCCCCCTTCACCTTCTACTGCCACTGGGACCTGCAACCCTATACAAAATGGGTTTTTTTTATCTTAACCAAAATATTGGGTTGTCAGGAAAGTCATGACGTATTTTGTCTATGTTTTTCAAAGGTCATTTATTTATATAAAGAACAAAGATCAATCAATGATATATTGCCCGTTTTGTTCGATAACCTTTTGCCATCTTTCAGTGAGCTTCATAATTCCTCGTTCATAGAAGGACCTGTTTTTATTTGCGAAAAACTGAATAAGGTGCTGATTTACAGCCTCATCAGAATTGAACGTTATACCAAACAAGGAGTTTTGAAGAGAGCGACACAAGTCACTCTGGCGCAAGGTCAGGCGAGTATGGTGGATGTGGCAACACATCCCATCCAAGCTCTAATAATTTTTGACGGGTGATCAAACTTGTGTGTGGTCTCGCGTTGTCGTGATGGAACACAATTCCTTTACAATTAACAAGCTCTGAATGTTTCTGGATGATGGATTCTTTCAAGCTGTCCAACTGCTGACAGTACATGTTTGAATTGATTGTTTGGTTCCTTGGTAGGAGCTCGAAAAACACGACACCTTTAAAATCCCACCACACTGAGAACATAACCTTACTCTGATGAATGCCCGCTTTCGATCTTTCAATGTTGTTTTGAGGCAAACCATCACGTCGGGACCAAGACCGTTTGCGCACCACACTGTTGTCAACAATCCGCTTCTCATTACCAGTTATCAGTCAATTCAAAAAAGGATCGTTTTCCTCACGTTTAATGAGCATATTGTAGATGTTTATACATGCCGTCAAATTAACTTTAGAGTTCATGCAGAATCCAAATATCGAGCTTGCTTATGTATCCCAGCTTCTTCAGGTGGTCGTGAATGCTTGAATGATGGATGTTCAATGTTTCTGCAATCTCTCGTGTTGTGTAACATGGGTTTGACTCGATCAATGCCTTTATTTTGTCATCATCAACCTCAGTGGGCCTCCCTAATAGAGGAGCATCGTTGAGATCAAAATCACCAGCATGGAATTTCGTGAACCATTGTTGGCACTGATGTTCTTGTAGAGCATTGTTACTGTAAACTTTATGCAAGTTTTCACAAGCTTGACGCGCGTTCTTTCCTTTATGGAAGTAAAACAGTAAAATACGGCAAAAATGCACAGTTTGGTCTTCCATCTTCAACTTGTTGTAAAATCTCCAAAACTCAATAAAATCACTCAATTTTTTTTAGAATGAAGCTAGAATTGTCAGCTGTCAAATGGCACAGCAATAACATCAGATGTGAATGACTCTAGTACTTCCAAAAATGAACTAGTACCATCTGTTGCAAACATGCGTCATGACTTTTCCGAAGGCCCAATAGTAGATATTACACTGTAAATTAACAATATAAAATACATTTTTCCTAATCTGTTAAAACCTGAGCTAAGTGATATCTCAGGAGTCACTGGTACAGAATGAGCAGCAGACTCCATTTCCCTTTCCTACTAATTTATTGGGAAAAAATTTACTCAATGTTTTATTCTTATATTGAAGACTGAGACACTAAAGAGTACCAGATTAAACTACATTCAACAATTTTACCTTTTTCATGTTTTACTATTAACAAAATAATAGAAAAGTTGATGTTTTATTCAACTATGACAGATTTTTTTTTACCGTTTTATGTTAAAATTCTTATTTCTATCAGCCAATTTTTAAAAAGACTTAGCTTAACATCTTCCAGATATGATAAAGCTGTATTTAATTTGCATGGTGCTTAGTACACCCAAAATATATTAAACATTCTTAAGGAAAGCATGTAATAGTCATAACACTGTTGTAGCAAAAAGTTCATTCAGCTTCAAAGGTAAAATTTAATTTTTTTTTTTTTAATGAGGGGTATGTACTGCTTTTATAATTATAAAAAAAAAGGGAAATTTTTGGTTTGGGGGGTGGAAAAAAGTTAATGCTTACCCATATGTCTGATATTGTGTGAAATAATTTTGCCTTTTGTAAGTGACATCACTTGAATGCTATTATCCCAGTGTCCAGCACTGAAAAGTAACTTCGCATCATGTGATACTATAAATAGTTTAGAAGTGATCTCCAGCCCTGGAGCAAAAGGACCATTCACACTACGCTGAGTTCTGTAAACACAATTCAATATTAGACTTTTCATTAAAAGATCATTTAGACTTAATTATTTTTAAATGTCTCTAAAAAAAAAATAAGTTTGTTCAATGTTCAGTTTGAAATGTATGCTAATAAATGATAAAGACTTTCAAAAAACACATTAATCTTACTTTGTTCATATTTTTCATTAAATAAAAATTTATATAACAAATAGTCTTAAGTGTTAAGAATAAGGTAGTTGAAATTGGTGAAGGTGTGAAAATTTAAATCTTGATTTTCAAAGCCAATTTAGTAAGATTGTAAATTCTGTAAAGAACACCCTCAAAGTATGTACTCAAGATAGGCTATACTAGGACCAAGAAAGTCAGAAATAAACTGAAACAAGGGATCTACTACACAGGCAGACATATATGTATCTAACAGTACTCAAGAAGATAATTTTCCATTCCAACCAAAGAAAGCATATGGGTTTTATCTGCTTTCCAATGAAATATCTGTGCACTTGGCCAATCTAGATTCTGCAGAAAGACACAAAGAAGTGATATTTCAGTTTGTGTATGGAAAATTAGGGCCAATTCTAAGACTTCAGCTCTAGATCTTTATTATTCAATATTACGGTAATTTGCTGAAGGTATACTTTGTGCAAATCACAATAGTACAAAGTCCTACATAAGATGAAAAGAAAAGACATCACCTCTAACATAGAGCTAAAACAACTCAGAGTAAGGGAAACATCACCTTAACTTAAAATGTAACCTTTGGATATTTAAAAAATAATAAGGTAAATAACAATATCTTATTATATAAAACACATTGAGTCTTATTTGTAAATAATATTGTACAATAAAAATACAATTAAGCCTGAAAGCTATGCATAATAATTTTTGCTTCCATAATGTTATGATAGTAATTATTTTGTCTGGAAGCCAATATCAAGTCAGGGGAAGGTAAGGAGAGAAAAAAGGGAGGAAAGGAGGGAAGGAAGAATGACAGAAAAAAATGGAAGGAGGGAAGGAGAGAGAAAAGAAAATCTGGATGCCTGTAATATTACTTTCAAAATGAAACCTATCAACCAATTTAGTTGTTTTTCCTGGCAATAAGGTATTGCCTGTACCTGATTTGCTTTAAATCTTCATTTACTTACTTTGGATTTGTCACAGTTTGATCCTTGATGAATGTAAAGTAATTAGAAATGTTTCTGTCATAAGGCAGCCATCCATGTGTTCCAATAACATAATTCATGCTTACTGTTACCTGGAAAACAACATGAAGATGAAAATTAAATGAAAGATTAAAGAAAGAAACACAGAATAACCAAATACTCACATGATGTCAGCATTTAGGGGAAAATGCAGGATTATATACTTAAAACACGAAACACATTTAAAAAGTCTAAAATAATTTAAATGGAAGAAGGTCTTTGTTTATGTTATTGTAAGAAAAGTTGTCCAATGCATCTTTCTTTAGTATGATTATTTTCTTCTCAGTTTATTTAGCATCTATTAATTGGCAGTCAGAAGTAATTAACGGTCAAGCCTTACGACATAAATATGATCTATATCATTTAGAACTAAATCAGAAACAGAACTTATTGTTAAGATTGCCCTTCTTAGTGACAGTCACAGTGAATATTTTCTTTTAAAAATGAAAAGTGTTTCCCCCTTTGATTATAAAAGTAAAAGATTACCAAAAAGAAAAATCAGATACCTTGAAAAATACAGGTATTAAATCTGAAAAATTACAAGAATTCTACCACTCAAAAAATACTATTATTATCTTTATATCTTTTCTCAACCTTTTTTCCTGAGTAAACACACAATGTGCATAACAGGAAAAATAAATCTAATTTTGGAACCTCTACTGTTTACACTGCTATACTTATTTCATTTTTATAATTTCTAAATGACAAAAT
Source organism: Hipposideros armiger (assembly GCF_001890085.2). Classification (NCBI taxonomy): domain Eukaryota; kingdom Metazoa; phylum Chordata; class Mammalia; order Chiroptera; family Hipposideridae; genus Hipposideros; species Hipposideros armiger. Next base: position 6,982,900 of record NW_017731373.1, on the reverse strand, counting down.
TAGAATAAGACAGACCTAGGTTTTGGCCCATGTGCCTGCCGGGTTCCAGATTGCTTATTTGCTAGCTCTGTGACATTGAGCAAGTTACTTTTGAGTTTTAATTTCTCATCTGTAGAAGGGAAATTTTAACACTGCCTATCTCACAGGATTGTTAGGCGGATTAAGTGACAAAATTCATGTAAAGCACTCATAACATGTCCTGTATGTAAACCTTAATCAATTCTATGTTAGTTCTCATTTTCATTATTATTACTGCTTTATGATAAACTTTAATATCTAATAAGATGTTATATCCTATTTTTCTTGTATAAAATTTCCTGGTATTTTCACACATTTATTATTCCAGATAAACTCTAGTATTACAGAAATTACTTTAAAAAAAAAGCTGTGTAAATAGAAGATACATTTTTATACTTGGTCAAATTCTATAAAAATTTTCTCTATTATTTTTTTTTAAATTTTATTTTCTCATTTTTTTTTAAGTGGTAATGGATATACAACAATGTGAAAAAGGTGTAAATGAACTTACCAGTAACTCAGGACTGCCTTGAGACATAAAAGAACGAGACTGATTTTTGGGGACAATGGCCTTTATTAGTGGAGTACCATCACTAATTCCCTATAAAATAAAAGATGGAGAGGTTCAGTGGCTGATTCTGCTTATCTTTATTAGGTGCAAACTATTGAAAACTTCTATTTCTTTAAACAAGAATGAACCCTGTGATATAGCATTTTACTCTGTCAAAACATATCATTAAAATTTTTTTTTTTTTTTAGCTGAGCCATCCTGCCACCTGTTGGCAGCTCAGCAGCTGCTCAGCTCGGGCTGGACTCGAACCGCTGTTGATCAGAGCTCAAACTCTTGAGTGAACTCTTAACCAACTGAGCCACTCAGCCAGCCCATATCATTTAATTTTAAACGTAGGAAAGGAATAACATATTGTGTTTGAATGCATACTTGGAACTTCTGAAACCTATCACCTGTATTCCACTACTCTGCTATAAACAGAGATGTAGATCTCAAGGAACATCAGCTGTCTAGGATCTTTCCTTTTCACTGGCCAGACTGACACGAACATAAAAGAGAAAATATAGACCATAAAAGAGCATTTCTCAAATAAGTAAATGGCAAAACTGGTTATATTTTATAGAAATTTCCTTTTGGGTTAACTTTCAAAGAATAGATCCATTCCATTAACTGAGGCATTCCCTGAAAGCCACAGCAATAGGACCAGAAAATAAAGATAGTCTCCAGAAGACATCCGCCATTATCTTAATACAATGTGCAAGAGAACAATGATTGGAACTAAGACTCTTGATGTGACAATAGTTCAAAAAATAAACCTAACATTTATTAGGTAAATTATTACCTAACATTATTTGGTACATGCTATGTGCCAGGTCTATTCTAAGAGCTTTATGTGAACTACATAACCAATTATAAATCACATAAAGTCACACATGATTAGACATGATGGAAATAATTTTATCAGCATTACATAATAAATATAGTATTATGTGTCCATCAGATTATGGGTTAAACAGAGTGTATGGGTTGTCCTATGTGCAGCAAAGAGTTAACATAGCAGGACCGAGACTGCTCTCCTTAGAAAGGCCTGCCTGTAAGGTTGGCCCTTTGCTGGCATCTGAGAAGTTGGCAGGCAAAGAGTTCCTTACACTGATTTAAAACCTGTCCTCAGTGTTTAGGATGGCTCACTCACTTTGTACTTGTACAAAGAATATTGCTTATGCTGAATACCTGCTTTTCTTCTGAGAGTCGGGAATTTTGACATATGCTAGGCAGAGTGTAAGGATATGACCAGCCAATAAAAACCTTGGCTGCTGAGTCCCTAATGAGCTCCCCTGGTAGATAAAAGCATGTTTTCACATTTCATTACCGGAAGAATTAAGCATGTCCTGTGTGGCTCCCCTGAGAGAAGAGCTGCACCTGGTTTCCCCTGGACTTGGTCCCATAGGCCTTTTTGCCCTTTGTGGATGTTGCTTTACATCCTCTCACTGAAATAAATCTTAGCTATGATTACAACTGTATGTTGAGATGTTGAATCTGTGAGTCCTTTTAGCAAATTACCAAACTTGGGGGCATCCTTGGAAACCCAGTACATATCCTGGGAATTAGTCATCATCTCAAGCATTATTTCTATGTGCTCTGAGCTCCAGGCAACTGACTGAAAAACTTTTGGAAAACAACCAATTTTGTGAAGTTTGTATTGTTAAACTTAAATAACTATCTTAATAAACAGGAATCTAGGAAAAGACTAATAAAGATGAATTTTGAAGTACTTTTACAAATGTGAAAACATATTTACATTAAAATACTGTGGCGCTTAACTATAACATTGCTCACCTGAGTAAAATTTAATATAAAGCCATAACTCATACACTCCATAAAAACGTTTAGGGTGACCGGTTAACTTAGTTGGTTAGAGCATTACATAGAGTTGGTTAGAGCGGGGTGCTGATAACACCAAGGTTGCCGGTTCGATCCCCGCAGGGGCCACTGTGAGCTGCACCCTCCCTAAAAGAGTCAACTATGCCATTGCAGCATGAAAGCAATGTGTAACTAATGACCATAGCTATTCCCCAATAAAATTTTAAAAATATATATATCTTTTTACAGTAAATTATCAAGGTTTTCCATGCTATTGAACCTAAAAGGCACATTACTATGTTGCTCTCTCTAATACCGAGTTTGACAAACTAGGCCTGTGGGAAAAATCCAGCTTACCACTTGTTTTCTGGGCTGTGGGTAAAGTAACAATGGTTTTACATTTTTAAATGGTTATATTTTAAGTGGAGATATATATACGTGTGTGTGTATGTGTGTGTGTGTTTGTGTGTGTGTGTGTGT
>NW_017731373.1:6968619-6974800 GCF_001890085.2 Hipposideros armiger | reverse complement strand
CTGCAGCCTACGCCGTCGCCGGCGACTCACGGCAGCCCAGCTCCAGGTTGAGCTGTTGTTCAGCATCTTAGCTATGGAGAGCAGTGTCACTGGCCCTCATATGTGGGATCCGAACCGGGGCCCTCTGGCGTCCCAAGCCAGTTCTTAACCAACGCGCCACTTGGCCGGCCTGCATAGATACTCTTAACTACTATTCTTTTTTACAAAAGCAAGTCTCTTATCTTTCAAATAGAAAGGATCACTAAAACTATTTTTTAAATGTAGTCTTTCTCATGATAGTTATGTACAAAATACCATGCATAAACACATATTAAATAATACTTTCTATTAATGTAATGCAAGAGAAAAAGCATACAGGCTTATACCTTCATAACTACAGTAATAGAAAACATTGAGTGCCTCCACTGCAGCTGGTCCCCTCTGTTTATAGCCAAAAATCAGATCTATCCATTCATGAAGATGAGCAGAAACATAATCAGACTCCTAGAAAAAGTACAAATGTAATAATTACTATAGTGATACCTTCCAACTATAATGTAAAGATGGACCCTTTTAAAAAGTAAAAGCAAATTAAGCATTTCTACTAAAAATCTTACCACTGTAAATAAAATTATCTCAAAATCATGTTAAACATTTATTCGTTATCTACTACATATACTGACTATATTCTATCTCATACAATGTAGACATACTTATTGATCTTTACTACATATGCATCTCCTAAGTAACAGGTGAAAAAAATAACACAAATCTTCTAATAGCCCAAATATTAACGACAAAAAATTAATGATAGCTCTGGAATGCATCTTTGTTGTGAAATTTCCATTAAAATAGTTGTCTAGAAATTCAATTCAAAGATAACAATGAAACCACAATGGGGTTGATTTAAAGATGCCCCAAATTACTCCCTCCACCCCACTTCACTAAGAGGTGGACTTGGTGGCAGGCAGAGGCTTGAGGGACCTTCCCAGAGCCTCCAAGGTGGCTTGAAAGACAGTAAGGAAACTGTTACTGGGATGGGAGAAGGGGGAGTCATGTTTTAGTTACATGAAAGTTAGAAGGGTACCCAATGAACTCGTGGATTTGGGGATGGAGATTTCCAGGCAGAATGTTAAGTGGTAATTGGCTTCTTTTAGCTGCCTGTGATAAAAGTGTGGGAGAAGTAAGATGAGTTAAAAAAAAAAACACAAAACTGTTTGAGTTTTAAGCACAATTTTAAAAACTATAAAGGAGCCAGGTCTTGCTGGGTTCAAAATAAAATTATTTCTCATTTCCAGGATCACTAGAGAGCAAAGTCTCTCAAAGTGACAAATGGCCTAAGTTAATGATCAAATCAGTGTCGCCCGTAAAATATGGCCTCAGGCAAAAGCTTAGTTCAAGAGTGTGGCTGTGAAACTATTTGTTGAGATCTCACAGATTTAATGTTGTGCCTCAAAGGCGCACTCAAGAGAAAATAGAGCATATTAAGAATGTTAAAGGGAATAAGAGAGACAACAGGCTCAAATGGAGTCACTTGTGCTAAGTCCCACATCAGCAAACCAAGACTTAATATCTAACTTCACTGCAGTTTCAGCCTCTCCCAGGAATATGACCTTTAACTAGTCAATCTGGAATTACCTGATTGGCACTTGTGAAGTAATAAGCATAACAGACCCCTTCCCATAAGAAGGTGACCATGCCTGAAACATTATACTCTGTTAAAAACTGTCTTTTTCTGCTCCCTTCTGCCTATAAAAGCCTTCCACTTTGTATAGCATCTCGGAGCTCCTTTCTATTTGTTAGGTGGGACGTTGCCCAAATCCTGAATACCGAATAAAGCCAATTATATCTTCAAATTTACTCAGCTGAATTTTGTTTTTTAACAAGAATCTTAAAAACATTTTCCTATATTAGTCTCCCACTAAGCTCAAAGGACATAAGGAACTGTTTTGCAAAGTAAGGTGGAATGGTTTTTGTCCAATAGAGTTGATGCATAAGAAACCCATACAATTTTTAAATAAATTATATTAGTTCATACTTAAAGAGATAGAATTTGTGCAAGAAAGAGAGAGAGAGGCAGACACACACACACACACACACACACACACACACACACACACACACACACACACACACACCTTCCTTTGGCTTCCAAGCTACTATGGTTAGGAAAGAGGCTGACAAAGATACTCGTGCAAGCAATTTTTTTCTCAATGGAAAAGAAGATGACTCAGANTTCAAAACCCAAAGAAGTGTTCTGTTTTACTGTTACTTTTGCCTTCTGACTCAAGTTGGCAGGTAAAGGATAAAGCACTGATTTCAAATATGACTATTCTGTGAAAACCTATGTTGGAGGCTTCAAAATAAACTGTTGCTAAGGAATAGTAACAATTATAAAGCTAGTCTGATAACTGAGTATAAGACAGAGTTTAGAAACACTATTGCTGTAACATCCGTGGAGATTTCAATTCAACAAATAGTTACTGTACACATACAATATGCGAGAAAGATACATCAATGATTAAGAGAAAGCTGCTGTCTTTAACATTTTATAATATAGGGAGGCAAATAAATATACAATTAACTAAGGCAGAAAGTTTCATAATTAGGATATAAGTAACAGCCCATAAGAACATGGAAAAGTGGTCTAGTTCAACTAGGGAGCTTACAGCTATGAATTCAAAGGAAATATGGCATGCTAGAAAGGCTTTGGAGTTAGATATATCCATATCCTGCCCCAGTCACATTCTAATTATGTAAACTTGGGAAAAGTAGTATTTGATTTCTCTAAGGTGTTGTAGGCTAGGTATTAATTTCTATGAGGCTTGGGGCTTCATCATCTGAAAAATGAGGATAAGTGGATACTTACTGTGAGGGTTAAGAAAATAACCTAGCACTGTGCTTGCATAAAAAAAATATCAACTTAATAAATGGGATATTGTTGTGTATTCCTCATTGCTAAATTCATATACTAACAAAGATCAAGACATCTTTGAAAACTAAGCAATCAGAAAGACATTAATTTCAGATACTACTATGGGGAAAGAAATACAGTAATATTTATAATTTGATTTTATATGTTATATATTCTATAATTTGAGTTTTAGGATTAGGTTTGGGCTCTGGATGGTAAGTGCCCCTTTTGGGCAGATGTCATCTACTAATAAGTCTTATATATATAGAACAAGTCCTAATATAAGGACAGTTTTAATGGCATAATCTAATTGGTGTTCAGAGTTAGGTAATTAGAGTTCTTTCTCCACTTAAATAAGGAAGGAATAATATCTCACCTGACAGGGCACCTTCAACCTCACCATTTTCTTTCTCAGAAATAACAAAATAAGGTGATTGGCTTTCTAAGTAAATATAAATTCTCTGTGATTTAAGAGTAATTGACTGTATATGTGGATTTTTGCCTACAATATTTTGTTATTTCAATATAGGAACAATCATTTAAATCTATTTTTTATTAAGTGATGGTACGTTTTTTCCAAATTCTAAATAATTCTGAAGTAAGGTTTTAAATCATTAAATTCTTTGAAAATACTGATAGTACTATTATGTAGCAATTAAATTCTAGACTCATGTAATCAATAGCTTTTATGATTTACCTTTAAGAGTTGACAAGGTGTTTGCCCAAAATTATTTATCATCCCTTCTAAGGCTTTTCTTTCCTTCTCATCTGTTAAGGCATCCAGGTCCACAGCTCCTAAAACCAGAAGTAATCAAGTCACTATATTGTGAAAATAAATCAGCAAGCCACACAAATGATTAATAATCAGAGGCTGATTAGACTATTTTCATCAAAATATTTTATTCATTAATTTATAAGAATTTACTGTAAAGAGGTAATTGAAAAAACAGTAAAACTTCAGAACTAAATACATACATACATATATATATATATATATATATATATAAATAAATAAATAAATTCCATCCACTATTTAGAACTAAAATATTTTAAACAAATTTAACTGGTAGTCTATAAAAGTTTCTATTGGAAAAATACAAACTATACTCATAGTACACCTAATTGTTTACCTCATGATAGTTAAGCTGAAACAAGCGTTAATAACCACACAAAAATACTGCTGTAAAATACTGCTTATCTAGCAAATGATGGGAAAGGTGATATTATGATTAACTGATTATACCCAGCCATATGTAATATGGATTGTTACATGGTTAGACAATCCATATTGGTCAAACAAGGTCAGTCTGATTTCAAAGTCTATGCTCCTAACCACCACACTATACTATCTCCCTACCAAACTATTATAGAATGAAAACATGCTTGTTTGTTTACCAACAGTCATGTGGGCTCTGCTCAAATTGATATAACTTTATACTATTCACAACCTTTACAACTATTAGTTCTATTGCAGAATTAGAAAAGAAACAATTCTTAAGCCTTTCAAAACATTCTGAAAATCTTCTTGATGCTGAGCGAACAAACATTAGAATAATGTCATCTTATTTATCAATTGAATAATTTGTTATTTGTAATTCTAAAGATCTTCTTTCAAAGTCTGCTTACAATTTAATATTGAGTATTTAATGTCAGACCCAACTAAATAGGACACATATGGCCAGAGATCAAAAACTTTTATGCCAGGCTGGCCGAGTGGCTCGTTGGTTAAGAGTTGGCTTGGGAGCGTGAGCTCTGAGCAGCAGGGCCACTGGTTTGAATTCCACATGGGTGAGTGACGCTGCGCCCTCTACAGCTAAGATGATGAACAACAGCTCGACCTGGAGCTGGGCTACCACGAGTTGCCGGTGAAGGCATAGGCTGCAGTGGGGCTGCCGTAAGCTACCATGAGTGGCTAACAGCCAACATGAGCAGCTGGCAGCCGGCGTGAGCTGTCGTCCAATGGCCAGCGAGTGACTGCATCAGCTGGGAAGAGCACAATGATCACAATACCAACATGTGCCAGTGATGCGACATCCTCCACAACTAGACTGAAGAACAAAAGGGCAGCAACTTGTCTGTTCCCTTTCCCTGATTCCCCAATAAAATCTTTAAAAAAAAAAAANTGTTTTTTCGATGCACACCTCAAAACTATTCTTACTAAGTTTTTATCATTTTTCCTTTTTGCAAAAAGAGTTAATATTATCTGTTCTAACCAAATTCATAGGTATAAACTCATTTTATATCCACATTCTGAATTATTCTACGTAATTCAATATGTGTATTTAAATATTTGAATTTGAAGACACTCTTTCAATTACAGCATTAACGATCTTGTTTTACTTGATTACTCCTGATACTAGGAATTAACAATCTGACTTATTGGGCCATATTTTATACATGAACACACTGTAATTGAGTTATTTTAGACACCCTCTAAATAGCATCGTAACTGTCACAAAAAACAATTTAAATAAAATTATTTATTCTTCCTTGCCAGGAAAATGTGAAATAGAAAAAAGTCAACAGAAATAGTTCAGACTATCACTCAGTAGCAAACAAAAGCTTTCAATAAGATTGTTTTAAAAATTCAAGAACAGATAATTCAAAATTATTTACTATTTTGGATTAAATATTATAATCCACCCCCTACATTAAAAAATAAAAGGAACATTGAGGCGTATAGAATTAACTCTTTGATAGTACCATGTTGGATATTACCTCTACAAAAAATGACTTGAGTTCAGGGAGGTGTTGAAATAAGTTTAGGGTTGAAGTCTCTGTTTTGGTCTGCTTCTGCACTGCTTCCTCTGCTGATAATCTAGGAGGGTGTGGTTCCTTCAAAATAATTTTAAGGAAAAATAATTTCATAATTATATTAAAACATCTCTCATTGTATTTTTTCAGACATCCTGGGCTCTAACTACACTGGATTGCATACCAGGCACTGTTGCCAATTCCAGGTCATTGCTTAGACTATTCTCACAGCAGATTCCTACCCTCTTCATTACTACAGAAACCCTAATACTACTCTAAAGCTTTTCTTACTGATATCCTCCTAAATTTCTAAGTCAGAATTATTTTCTTATTTTCCTCAGCATATTACTTTATTTAGTTTTATTTAGCATTTATTTCTTTCTATATTGGATTACATACAGTTGTTTTTGGTCTCTCTTCCCCAATTAGCAATAGGTATCTTAAAGTCAGAAAACAAATCTTATTCATGTATTTTCAACACCTTGAACAGTATCATAAATATGGTAGGTCGTTAATAAATGTTTGGTAAAATTA
>NW_017731373.1:6955945-6963229 GCF_001890085.2 Hipposideros armiger | reverse complement strand
AGAGTTGATGCATAAGAAACCCATACAATTTTTAAATAAATTATATTAGTTCATACTTAAAGAGATAGAATTTGTGCAAGAAAGAGAGAGAGAGGGAGAGACACACACACACACACACACACACACACACACACACACACACACACACACACACACACTCCTTTGGCTTCCAAGCTACTATGGTTAGGAAAGAGGCTGACAAAGATACTCGTGCAAGCAATTTTTTTCTCAATGGAAAAGAAGATGACTCAGAACAGGTAGGGTGGAGGGAGTGGTCCAAAAGCCCAAGGACAGAACAAAAGAGCCATGGAGAACCACTCTGAGGGGCTAGCACTAGATTATAATGAAGGAACTGAGAGGATGTCTCTGCTGGAATTCTGAATTGTTCTAAACTAGTTATTGCTAGGTGCCTCCTGTTTTCTGCCCCCTCCCCCCCTTTGTATAGGAGTGTATATTACAGTTCTGTCATAGTCACACCACTGCTATTTGGGAGCAGATAATTTGTTTCTTTACTTCACAGTCTTCTGATCCAGGAGGAGACACACCTGAGGAGTTTCATCCACACATGGATTTAGATGAGTAACAAGATTCTGGACTAGAGGCCTCATGCCTTAATGCCAGAATCAGTCAACTACTGCCTGTGGGCCAACTCTAATTAGCTGCCAGATTTGTATATTAGTACAATACAGCCACACCCATTTCTTTCGCACTACAATGGCAGAATTCTGACACACGCTTTAGAGCCAATGAAAATATTTACTATCTGGTCCTTTAAAGAAAAAGTTTAAAGATCCCAGCCTTAAAGAGATGAGACTTTGGGAGGGTCTTGAGAAGACATATGCATAATTTGCATGTTGGAGGAATGTGAATAATCTGTGGCCAGAGGGCAGACTCTGTGTGGTAGATTAAAGATGGTTGCAAGTTCTGTCTCACTTCCACCATTGAGAGTTTACTTTCCCTCCGTTTGAATCTGCCCTGATTCTGTTAGTATTTAACCATTACAAGGTGGCAAAGGTGATATTGTGACAGTTCACAGCCTTAAACCATAAGAAAGTGTGGAAACTTCCACTTTTGCACTCTTGGGGAGCCCTGAGCTGCCACATAAAAAGTATGATTACCCAGAAAGAGAGACCACATGAAGAGGAGATATCCTGAGACTATATAAACAGGGAAAAAAGTCCAGCATCCCAAAGTCTCAATGAAGTCTCCAAATGACTCTAGCCTCAGCTGCCGTATGACTCCAAGGGCATAAGAACCTAAAGCAAGACCAGGAGAATTGCCCAATTGAGACTGTCAACTCACAGAATTGTGAGAGATAATAGAATGGCTATAGTTCAAAGCCACTAAATTTTAGAATAGTTTGTTACACATCAATACATAACTGAAACACAAACTTGTAACATCTTATTAATAAGGAATATGTCTTACTGAAATTCTGGACCCCTACTGTATGTCATAGATAGAGGAAAGGATCTGAGAAGTTCCTGGCTAGTTATAAGTAACAGATTATTTTTCAAAGATGCTTTATTCCACACCTCCCCCACACACCCCAGCCCCTCATTTCCTTATTCATGCATATAGGGTTATTGCTTACAAGTATTACAATCTAATCCTGAATTTTATAAATTTGATAAATTATGTACTAATGACAAGAAATGTTTCCAAGTGTTGACTTAATTAGTTTCAGAGTCTGCAACATTTCAGTTTTGATAGAGAACTAAGTGGGCTACTGTAGAGAAAATAAAAACCACATCACTTGATATACAATATCAACACTAAACTAACCCTCACTAGTTCTTCAATTCCAAATTGGAAATTTAGCTAAAAACATTTTTAAAGTGGCGTTTAGAAATCAGATGTCTTAGTAAAAACTTAGTGAAATCCTTCAGAGAAAAATAAAAACTTACTTGTCCTTATTAGATTTGAAACAAATGTGAGGACTGCAAAACATCAAACTATACAAGCTTGTTGATTGGAATAGTTCTCATACAACAGGCAGATATCTTATAGAACTGAATTTCTTTTCTATATATCCATAGGACCATACTATAATTTTACTATATGAGAAGATTTATAACATCAAAATAAATTACTATATAATACTGTCTAAAACATCAAATATAATAGATTACAAATTAATCTCGAAAATTAATAATCAGATATACTTTATTCTATCCTCTAAAAAAATATACATCTTTATCTTATTAATCTGTCTAATAACTAAACACAAAAATCTTACCAGAGCTTTCCTATGTTTATAGATGAAATCTTCAGCTGACTTAGCCCATTTGGGGAGAATGACATCATTTACTAGTTCTTTGGAAACTTGTAGACGACCTAAGTTAAATTCTAAGACATGTAAAATAAACGTATCAATTCATTTTAGATTTAAATAAGTCAAGTAAAACAAATATGAGAGCACATTCCTTAGTAAAAACTGAATGCTTTTTTTCTTCTTTAATTAAGAGTGAATGGTAACAATTAAATTCCCTTCTTGATCTAAATTTACTGAACAGGTAAAAATAATTATTATCTACTAGAATGTGTTTATCAGCTTATTAAAGACATAAATAAAAATAAAATAGTTTTAAAGTAGTTATTACAAGGTAAATCAGATTAATAATTGTTTTTTTGGTTGAGCAAAGTGGAGGAAACTATAGCTATGACCAAAACCATAATCTGAACAAAAATGCAGTATTAAGTATTATTTTTAAATTAAAAATAATTAACATAGTCCCTCTCATGGTTAATTTACAAAACACAGCTCCTTAGAGCTTTTTGGTTTAACTTATACCTTAAACTCACTCAATGGAAGAGTTATACACGTGTCTTATGGAAGAACAATATATTTATATACCACTATTCTAAGTAGATACTGACATCATAAAGATTTGCTCATATACTGTATTTTGCCGTGTGTAATGTGCACTTACATTTTTGGCCAAACTTTCAGGAGAAAAATCTTTTAATTTTTTAATTCAAATTTTTATTTGTTTACATTTAGGTATTTGTTTTTTTGCATTATAAAGAAATTTTAGCATTTATTTTTTAACATATCATGTAATAATTTTATGTAACAAGTAATTACAAAACACAAGAACAAATACAAGGTACAAGAAATTTTATGTACCATTAACAAATTTACGATAGTTACGCATCATAGAAGGCCAAGAACTCTTGGTCGTTGCAAGTTTGTTCTAAGTTCAACAAAACCAATGATCCTATTCCAGGGTATTATTTTACATACGGATATCATTATTGATTTCTAGAGTTACACTTTTAACTCATAAGTAAAATAATTAAAAACATTTATATAGATACAGAATTAGTGCTACCCATGTAGAATGCGCACTCTTATTTTTCCCTCACAAATTTGGCCAAAAGCAGTGTGCATTATACATGGCAATATACAGTAGATAGACTACAGTATTTTGACAAAATTATCACAAGGATGAGGTTTTCTTGTTCATACAGTGTGGGGAGAGAAAAGTATAAACACAAAAGACCTTCATAAAAGAAGGTGCCTTAAAATATCAGTGTGTCCCCAGTAGGAGAGAGGTTTAATGTCATAGAATGACAAGACACACAGGCTCTGTGGCTTTGTTAACCCAACCACTGTATAGCAGATATTGTTTGTTGGCCTCCTGATAGCCATTCCTCCTAATGTAGTAGCAGAACCTTGATTTTATTCAGGTTGTCCATCCTGCCCTGCAATTCATGCCTTTGCAGGTGACTGGTGTAGGGGTTGGTATATGACCCAGCTCTGGTCAATGAGGGGAGGTTATGAGAGGAGGTTATGAGAGTTTCTCCCTCTTAAGAAATGACAAAGAATTAACAGTCCCACTTCTTTCTAAAACACTGCTGTATCAGCCTATACCTAGAACTGTGTTAGTCATTTGTAACTATGAGAGGAACTACAAGGACAAAGCCAAAACACTTAGAATAGCAGAGTGAGTGAAAATACGGGAAGAACTTGGCTTGGATGATGATGTTAAGCTGCCTGAAACTACCATATCTCAGGGTTTTTAATGAGAAAACACTAAAATTTTCTTGCTTGCACAATTATGAGTTGGTTTTATTAATATTTGTTTTAGTAATTAATATAATACTAATATTAACATTTGTTGGCATTGTAACTAATATGTTACTTTCTCCCACCTACCTCATTTTAAACAAAGAGGCAATGTACAGTTAGAAATTAAGGCCACCAGGATAGTCATGCAATATAGCAACTGCCTTTCGTGAATGTCAGACATTGTAAAGCTAAGAGTACCTTAAATTCTGTATGCCAATTCAATCTGCTCATCCCCCCTATCTCAGATACCCTGCTTTAGGAGATGCCAGTCCTACGGCTGACTAACAGTCAATAGATTCACTTGATTTTCAGAAAGTGACCAATTCTGCCTTATTCTGAGAATCAGATGTCCTGCCTCCGATAGCCTGTCTCAGAGTGCATGACCAAAGGACATGAAGCCCTGGATATGCTGTCCCCAGCATGATAAATAATTCTACTGAGCAAACAAAGGGTTAAATATTAACATTATATGCCAGGGGAGGAAAAATGAGTTGGTAATGGTCCCTTGCCACTGTGAAATTTTCCTAAAGAACACCAGCAATAACAATCTTGTCAACTTCCTTATCTGTGCTTAAACTAAATCTAAAACTAACTCATAGAAAAAGTATTTACGTATTTTTAAAAACTGTATGTACTTCCATGATTCTCTACTTCAAAAACATAATATAATTTTTCAAATAGTGTGATAACTTATTCTCTGTCATTTTTTAATTTGTCTGTCTTCTGCTCTAAATCCAGAGTCAGCAAACTTTTTAAATAAAGGGTCAAAGAATAAGTCTTTTTGGCTCTGTGAGCTCTATGATCTCTGTTGCAACCACTCAAACCTGCCATTATATTGTGCAAGCAGCCAATCTGTATGTAAATGAATTGGCTGGCTGTGTTCCAACAAAATTTTATTTATAAACACATGAATTTGCCCACAGATTTTGCCCATGGGCCTGTAGTTTGCTGATCCCTGGTTTAAATTTTCATCTTATCTAATCCAAACACTTTTAACCCACATGGGAATATGGCTGAATTAGACTATGACCATTTTTGCTTCTCTAGTAAACACTGTACTCTGACAAACTCTCTTACCAATTCAAATTTGACTCTTTATTCTTAGTTCATTGTAGCACTTCCCTGGAAGGTAAAACTAGTACCTTGTCATCAGTTACGCTCTGCCACTGAATAATACACAGACAGAATAAACATTAAATAATCTATGGGACATCACAAAAATGTCCTCAAAGATATTTTTTAGGATCCTCCATTGGACTCTTTGAGTCAAATTTTTATCTATTTCTTACGATTTTGATTTTCCAAAAACTCTGGGAAATAGAAGAATTCGGGAATAAGTTCCTTCACATCATTTGGATTGTCCATGAGAGCCTGCCACGTAGCAGGGATGGAATGGAACTGTCGATCTGCACAATCAAACCTGCACATGGAGATTGAAAGAGAACAGTGAATATTGAATGAGAACAACAGGCATGAAACAAACTTTTCAACTCCCTTCAAGTTTCCTAATGATTCGAGTTTCTCTTTTCTTAATCTTTACCTTTAATGTCTAAAAGCACCATTTGCTGTCCTTATGATAATCTATCTTTCATAATCTGTTGTCAGGAACTAAATGCTATCATTATCACTAGTATCATCTTAGTTAAAATAGCTGAAGACCAAATCACAGTGGAGAAAATTTTCAAGTAATTAAATATATACCTAAGATACCTAAGAGACCTTAAAAAAATGGTATAATTTTTGCTGAGTAAAATTTATTACAGAAAATTAATAAACTTTTGGTTATTTTAAATCACAGTTTCAATATAAAAGTATTATAGTATTAATAATGCTGATTTAATTGTTGATACATAAATATCTTTACAAAGTCTTCTGCTAAAAACAAGAGGGTGATTTAGAGAAATAGCTCTATGGCTAGATACTTTATATTATACTTGTATATACTATTATCTTATTTTAACTTTATTTTGGAGTTCCATCACGGGCCTATGGTCGTTGAAAGATACTCAAGTGGTCATGCTGCAATTTTATTATGCTTTCTCTAATCACAAAAAGTACAAACTTGTGTTTCATCTCCTTTGATATTGTTTTCCTGGTTTTATTAAGTAATGACTTACTAAGTGACACTGATGACTAAATTGACTCTTTTTATGCCTACAAATCTTGGTTTGAGGCTGAGCTAAACTCAGCAGAACTCTGAATTTAATTAGTCAATGATTGGGTCATCAGTATAGTCTAATGATGGTGTATCCAAATTCAAGAAGTGCAGCTTTCATGGTAGAATCTTTATGTTTGGGTGGGAGAGAACACCTTTATTGAAATATAATTAATGTACATATAATTCACTCTTTAAGTGGAATATTCGATGGATTTTAGTGTATTCAGAGTTGTGTATCAATCACCATAATCAATTTTAGAACATTTTCATCACTCCAAAAAAAACCCCTGTATCTATTAGCAGTCACTCTTCCTTCACCCTACCTCTACCCCGTAATCTACGTTCTGTCTCTATAGATTTGCCCATTTTTCACATTTCATATAAATCATACAACATGTGGTATTTGTGCACTGTTTTCATGGTTTATCCATGTTGTAGCATGTATCAAGTTTTCATGCCTTTTATTCACTCATGGCCAAATAACATTCCAAAAAACAGGATGTACCACATTGTATTTATTTGTTTATCAGCAGATGGACATTTGGGTGTTTCCATCTTTGGGCTATTATAAATAATGCTTCTATGCAAATTTGTGTACAATTTTTGTGTGAATATATGTATTCAATTATGTTGGGTATACATCTAGGAGTGCAACTGTTGGTCATATGGTAATTCTACATTTAACCCTTCAAAGAGCTGCCAGACTCTTTTCCATAGAGGCTGCATCATTCCACATTCCCACTAGCAGTACATAAGGGATCCAATTTTTCATATGGTCATCAACATTAGGTATTAAAATTATCTATCTGGATTATAACATCCTTGTGAGTGTGAAGAGATATTTCAATTTGGTTTTGATTTAAATTTCCCTGATGACTAACAATGTTGAGCATTTTTTCATACGGTTATTGGACATTTGTATATCTTCTTTGGATAAATGTCCATTTAAAGCAGTGGGTCTCAACCTTCCTAATGCCGTGACCCCTTAATACAGTTCCTCATGTTGTGGTGACCCCCAACCATAAAATTATTTTCGTTGCTACTCTATAAC
>NW_017731373.1:6952675-6955125 GCF_001890085.2 Hipposideros armiger | reverse complement strand
AGGTCGAGCAGTTGTTCACCATCTTAGCTGTAGAGGGCGCAGTGTCACTGGCCCTCATGTGGGATCCGAACTGGTGGCCCTGCTGCTCAGAGCTCGCGCTCCCAAGCCAGCTCTTAACCAATGGAGCCACTCGGCCGGCCCTGTCTTTTTATTATTGTATTGTAAGGGTTCTTTATATATTCTAGATACAAGCCTGTTATTAGATATACAATTTGCAAATATTTTCTTCCACTGATTGGGTTGTCTTCGCTTTCTTAACAGTGTCCTTTGAAGCACAAATAGAATCTATTTTTGAAGCTTTGTAAAAATTCATTTATTCATAAAATCATTAAAAGCTGGAAAGACCCAGTTATACTTTATTGGGGAGAAATTACTTGCTACCACAGTAAATATAACATTTGAGATGTGTAGTGATTTTGAGGACAGAGTCTATTCTTGAAAGCCGAGGCTTAATGTACTAAAATCAGGAATAATGGACCCAGGCTAATTTTGAGAGTTAAAAGATGCATGTAAAGAAAGCAGATTACACAATGTTTACATAGCTCTTGATTGGGTAGGAAGGGCAAAATGGTAACACTAAAATAAAGCAGCATGGAGACAAAAATGATAAGTAGAGAGCTACCTGGAAGATACAGTGGGAAACATGATTCATGAAGAGGTTTATTTCTTTAGGATCATTAGGAAAATGTGTAATGTAGGTAAGTTATAAAACTGATAGGTAATATGATAATGCAATGGTATCACAGGCCTGTTTGAACTGCTATGAAGAATCATCCCTCCTTCTTATTCCTCTTCATTAATAAATATTTTTAGGAACTACATAGGCATCAGGTAAGGCATGAATCTTTGGTAGATGTCTTGAATCTAGGTCTAAATCAGTTCTAACTCTAAACCTCTAATAAGTTCCTAAAACCAGTAAGAATCACAAAGGTACACTGGGTAACAGTAAAAAGGAATTCTCCTTAAAAGTCATTTGTGTAAGTCAATTTGAGTGACCCATTCTCAAAGTAGTTTAGCTATTTTTATCTAGAGTTAAATAAAAACTCAATAAAGGAGAATAAAAGATACACGAAGACAAAGAGTTTTCAACACTAACACATAGTCTTAAGAAACTAGTGTGTTTACCCAAAACATACCTTCCACTTTGAAGCTGGATGTGCAGGGTGGTAAATGGTTCTGTACGAATAAGATAGTGCATAACCCCAGCAGAATTTGAATAGTGAGTACCATAGTGGAATTTATCAATAATTCCCATAGGATCCTCAAAATTTTCATATCTAAAAAAGGAAACTAAAGTTTTATAACCACAATAGTAAAATTAAATTAGAAGTACTTAAGCTTGTATTTGCATCGTCGAAAACACAGTTTTTAGGAATTCCTTATTAATATATTTCATTATCTAATGTATTTGTATCATCATACCATGTTAATAAATGAAAAAAATTATTCATTAAAAAATGACATTTTTTTCTGAACAATGAAATATCAGTTAATACTGGACTTTGGAATGGTTTTGTATTATGCAGTCATACATGTTCACTGTAGATAAGTTAGAAAACAGAGAGAATCAAAAAAGAAGAAACTTAATGCTATCCATAATATATTGTTTACAACTTATTTTTTCATTTAATAATTTTCTATTAACGTCTCTCCAAATGATTAAATAGTCTAGTTTTAATAGGTATATGGTAACTTTAACAGGTACATGTATGGATGTATGAAAATTTATAACAATTTCTTACTTCCAGATACTTAGGTTGTTTCTAATTGTCTGCTATTGTAAGCAATATGACAATGAGACATTCTTTTATGGCCAAGGTAATAAAAAAAACGTGGAGAATCAGTCAAGAATTGTGGAAATGAATGCCTAAAAATCTAAAGGTAAAAGATGAAGCAGGTAGATAGTGGAGAGAAAGAAGGCCTACACCAGATTATTAGCAAAGGACATATATAAAGATTCTGCAAGTACTATCACTAATATTCATAGGTATAATTGATTTGAATGGTGGTTTGAATGGTGACATCTGAATTAGTGGTTATGTGAATAAGAATAAAGTTGTTTTAAGGCAATAAACACTGAAAATTTAAAACAAAATACTAATTGATGTTCATCAAGCTGAGGCCAATTTCTTTTATATAAAAATCGTTAATATTCAGAGGAATAAAAAAAGTTTTCAGGTCACAGTCATTTGTGCCTAAGCAAAAAATATACTACTGTAATTTATTTTTTATTTATTTATTTTTTAAACCTTTTTATTGGGGAATTGGGGGATGGGAACAGCGCTGGGGAATTGGGGAAAGGGGAACAGACAAGTTGCTGTCTTTCTGTTCTTCAGTTTAGTTGTGGAGGACGTTGCTTCACTGGCCCAAGTTGGCACCATCATTGTGCTCTTCCTGGGCGAGGCAGATCAGTCACTGGCTTCTGGACGGCCAATCACAGCGGCTGCTGG
>NW_017731373.1:6941804-6950220 GCF_001890085.2 Hipposideros armiger | reverse complement strand
ATGAACAACACTTAAGATTAAGATTAATGCATATAGGAGGGAGAAGACAGCCAGGCATAGACCCTAATTAGGAAACTACTGACAATCCTGAAAAGCAAAAACAATGGCCTTTCCTTGGATTTTAGCAGTACAAATTCAAGAGATGTTGGGATATTGGTGAGGATAAAATGCACCAGAGCATTAGTTAGCTTTGGCTGACTGAAGGAATGGTGCTTTCCCTTTTTTTCCATGGTGACTTCTGTATTCTCCCATTTTTAACCTCGTGCATGGATTATTTTTATTATTAAGAAAAAAACCCACATTATATTTTAATAAGAGAAAATGAGTAGGAAAGATTAATTCATAATATATGCCCATAACTGAAGGATATGGAAGAATATCTGAATGGAAGAATAGCAGTTGTAATAATCAAAATAAAGTAATAATAAGAAGGGAGTTTTACTTTTAAGCAAAGTCTGAGACATAAAAGAAACACAAAAACAGTGACTGTTAAAATTTCCTACCTGTGTCAATCCTGATGCTTTGAATAACTCCTGTGGTGATCTGGTTCCATAACTATTTGGAGAATGAAGTGACAATAGTCTGCTATATACTTTGTTTCTAACCTATAAAAAACCAGCATTTTATAGTTTAAAAATTGATCAAAACAAACCAGGATTATTATGGCTTTTATAACAGCTTTACTGACATAATTCCTGTACCATAAAATTCACCCTTTTAAGTATACAATTCAATGGATTTTTCTGTATATTCAGAGTTGTGCAACCATCAACATTATCTAACTTTAGAACATTTTCATCATCCACAAAGGAAACGCTATACTCACTAGTCATTGCTCTCCAATTCCCACTCTCTCCCATCCCCACAAATCTACTCTTCTCTCTATGAATTTGCCTATACTGGACATTTCATATAAATAGAGGATTTGGTTTTAACTTCTCTATTATACTAGGCTTGGTGAAATCAAGACATGTATTTCTTGAGAAAGTTATAGTGTATAATTGAATGATCATCAGACATGGAATCAGAAAACTAATTCAAGTCTAGTGCAAAGTTAGTTCTGTCATTTCCTATCATTTGGCAAATTAATTCATTTACTGTCATTCATACATTAGACATAATAATCTCTACCCTTATAATTTTGTGAATTATTCAGCCTATGCAAATGAAAAGTAATAAAATTCATCTTTGAATTTCAGTTTCCTCATCTATAAAAAAAGGAATAATGAAATTTTCCGTATCTAATCTGAGGGTTGTTATGAAGATTAGAGACTATACGCAAATGTGCTTTAAAAACTATAAAGTTTTACAAATGTACAGTATTCAACAGGAGTATGCTTGATTTAATTACATGACACAGCTTTCTAAAAAAACCACACGCTTTGTATTTCCCTAAGGAAAAATTTATTTTTAACAGTACAGAAGTATTCTTTTGTAAAAATAGAAAATGTTCTTTAAACATCTGAATAAAATCATCTATAAGTAAACCTTGATCCCACAAATGAACAGAAACTTAGTTATTGAATGTGCTAATCCAGGTCACCTGAGAAGCAGATGCCAAGACAGAATTGAACATGAAACAATTTTATTAGGAGAAATGCCTGTTAAGAGAAAATGGAAGGACTGCTAGGCAAGACAGGGAGACATGTCAGTCCGTGATGCCAGTCTGACCCCAAGTGAATGAGAGAGGGAAGGAAGGATGGGGGCAAGTAATGTGCCGAAGGCTACACAGCTCAGGGTGGATCTGATACTTGGACCAGGGAACCTGGCTTCCGTGGTAATCTATTAACCACTTACATTATTTAAGAATTTACTCCAAAAGAAATACATGCCCTGTTATTGTTGAACTGAACCCAATCTAGTTTTATAAATCCAATCATATCACATATATTGCATATTATTTCACAATTGGATACTGTGAGGTACCTACTGGCTAACACTCAATTTTCTACTATCTACTCCTATATTAAAACTGGAAACAAGCACTCTCTAAACACTCAAACATAAATCCCAACACAAATTCTTAACTGCTTAGCCCCGAAAGGAAATACTTTTCCCTCTAATATTCTGACTTGAAAGAGTAGAGTCCATAATTTCATTACAGCTCACCTACTGGAAAATTATTTCAAGCTAATAGTTTGGGGCTTCTAGAAAGGTGGCATCTTACATACCTCTTTTTTGAAATTGAGAAAGTAGTTGGATTGGTCAACATGAAAAATCTCAAGGGCTGACCTTCTTAAATTGTAACGCCGCAGGTGAATCTCTCGAAGTTGAGAATGAGGCCACTTGAAATCAAAGCCTACTCCTTAAAACAGAAGAAATCTTGAGACTAATGTACCATACAAAGTTACTTGTGCTATGCAGAAAATATTTCCTAGTTCCTGACAAAAACAGCACTTAGGGAAAAGCAATTCTATTTCTGTACCATAAAAACCATTTCTTAAATTTACTGGACATTTAAATAATTTCTCTTAAAACTATTTTAAAACTCTATGGCTATTCTCTTTCCTTCCCATTAGAGAATAATTCTGAATATTAATCTTAGGAACATTTCTTTTGTCTTTAGTTGACATAGTAGACTTAAATGTCCTTTTCTTTTCAGATAAAGGATTAGGTAAGAAGCTCCAGAAAGAAGGGTATATACAAATAAAATTAAGATGTATTTTGTAACTTAAGTTTATAGCAATCCCCTCTAGCCATACCTTTTAAAAACAGTGATAACAAAACAAAAGCATTCTCTTCAATACATTGTTAAATAATAAATTTAATCCCACACACTGACTTTCCATTTCCCCTTTTACATGATAGAATGTAATTCCATAGTCCTATCTTATTGCTTTTTTTCTCATTAATGATTGACAAACTGGATACTTAACTATTAAACAACAGAAATTATTCCCCCAGAACTCCTCACCATCTTCTTTTTCAATGCAGCCATCATAGAAATAAATGTGTTGAGTAGTGATTTCGAATCTGCCAGGAATTCTATCAATTATTGTAATGAGTTCACAGTCTACAGACAACACCAATTTTTCTTTTTGATCCTGTTCTTTCTTCTCATCACTGTAAAAACAAAAACGAACCAAACAAACAACAAACATCCAACAATGTATTGTAAGTGGAAAGAACACCATATTCAAATACAAATCTCATGTCTGTAAAATTAGTATCCAATAAAGTGTATTTGCGTTATCTACAAAATATATTAGACTGCATGTTAATCTACGTAAATATTGTCCAAATATTCTTATTACGCAATAACTCAGTTTCAAAAAGAACATCTTTTACATTTTAATTGTGTATGACTGACTAAAACAAAATATGGTGAATCTTTAATACTACTCGCCATTTCAAAGAGGTCAGTTCAAACATGCAGCAATACTGGTAATGTTGTTTTAGTTATATTTGGGAGACATGAATTAACCCAGGGAAATATGTATTTGTGAATAAAAGACTGCATCATTAGTGGTTTCATAAATAATTATTAGAAATGCTAATTATGACTGATACTTAAACTGTAAAATGAGACTTTTCAAAAGCAACTTAAACTAGAGCATCATCATTATAGCATCCACAGACAATAGAACTAGAGATAATACTAAGCAGTATTACTTAAAGTCATCTTGTATTTGGATGACTATATAACTTATATGTATTGAAGGGACTAATTGGAATGGGACAGTCTTCTGGTGGCTCAGGTGACTTTTAAATGCTAAGTATAGAAATGGGAACTCCTGCTACTCACAGAGAATTGTTCAAGTAAATTCTTCAGGCTAGCTACTCTCTGGTCCTAGATATTTCACATATGTCTCATTTCCAGGATGAGACATTTTGTTATTCCAGGATAACAATTACTAAGTCTAATTTTGTTTCCGATGGATTTCTGTGAGGAAGCTTTACAAGTCTCACAAACCTACCTGATAATATGGGAACCCTTAAAGTAAAGCTTTAAAAAAATTCAAACTTAATAATGTTTTCTTAAAAGTGAAAATTCTATTTACTATGTTGAAATGGAGAAATAAGGGACCTGAAAGTGTGAATACTCTCAACACTATTTATAGTCTATGAAAGAAAGTGTTTTGGCTTTTCAGTTTAAAATGAATGAGACTTACATCCATTGAATTCGCTAGTCATTCAAGAAAGAAAATAAAATCCCTATTAAAAGGCTGACTAGGGCCNCTGGCGTCCCAAGCCAGCTCTTAACCAATGCGCCACTCGGCCGGCCCATAGATTAGTATTATTAATTTTATATTTACTAAAATATTATATCAGATGGATATTTTTACATGTTAGATTATTAGGTTATTAAGTCTAAAATACCTGGGAAGAAAATTTCAAGAACCTATTACCCTTTAGCACATATTTATTATAAGGTGAAAAGAAATTCTAAATATCAATCTAAATTTGGTAAAGAAGGGAAATAAAGACACTGCAGTTAAGATACTTGAAGGACAACTGATATACTCTCAAGAAAACTTAGTGAAGGAATTATCAGATTCTGATTATCAAAAGTAGGTGTATATTTAAAAAGAGTAACACTTGGTTGGCCATAGAAATGAACACAAATTCAAACAAGCAATGGGCATCTTTCAAAATGATAAAAGGCACTTACTTTTCTCTCATAGTTTTAGCATTTTTATCATTAACTACCCCAATTGGTTTGGAAAGATCTCGAAATACTGACGGGTTATTAAAATCCAACTCTTCTGAAGTATAATCTTGTAAAATCCAGGGAAACTAAGAAACACAATGTATAATTTAGACATTCTTCCTAGAAAAGCAACTATGCCCATATCTAATATTAAATGCTTATCTAAAGCCAAAAAAGAATAGTCTTTAAAAATATTTCTCCCTGTTGCAAATGTTTATTTATCTGTATTTCAATAACCAGAGCAATATTTCCTGTAATTTCACTGGAATATTTTCAATGAAGTGAAAGAAAAATAAAAGGCTTTTATTTTTTAATTATTCTTCATGTTTATATACTTCTTGAAAATAGGATAGAAAATATACAGAAAGGCAAAACCATTAATTTATATCTTAAAAAATAAAAAATAACTATCATGCCCATATATTTGTGTGTATTATAAAACTGAAAGGCAATTCTATATTTATGAGATTTATGTAAAACTTACCACAGGATATTGTGCAAGGTCATTATAGGTTCGTCCTGCCATTGTATTTATTTGAATTAGGTAGTCAAAATTTGATATCTCTCTGTTCACCCATTTCTAAACAATAAAGAACAAAAAAAAGAACAAAATCAAAATTAGTCTATATCTCTTAGAAATCAGTAATTATTACTGACAATACTAACATAATCTTTTCTCCTCTCTATCCTTTTCTGATAAAAATGGGACTTTTAAAAAGCCTGGTCTTTTGAGCATTTTGAGCCTTGCTTCTGATCAGGGCCCGTACTTTCTCTCCTAATAATGATGCCCTGGCCCTAGCCCTGGGCCCCTTTGGGCCTTTTGAGCTTCCTTTGCTCGGCCTGCTCCAAACTCTTTGGAGTATACTTTCTTTTCTAATAATGACCCTTGAGCCATTCTCTGCTGTTCGGGCCTGCTTCTGTTTCTTTGAAATGTATTTTTTCTTCTAATAAACTCCTTTTCTGCAACTTTAAAAAAAAAAAAAAGGCTTAACAAGGACTTAAAATCAATATACATTTCCTAAATTCACTTCCTTTTAAAAACTGGTCTCTAGAAAAGGAACAGAAAATTCCACATAAATTTTACACTACTGTCTAAAGCAGCGGTTTTCAACCTTTCACAGGGGTCGCCTAAGATCATCGGAAAACACATATTTTCTACAGTCTTAGGAACCGAGACACTGCTCCTCTATCTGTCTCCAGGCCCACATGCAGATTCGCCCACATACGAGTACACGGCGACCCCTGTGAAAGGGTCGTTCGACCCTCAAAGGGGACACGACCCACAGGTTGAGAACCGCTGGTCTAACAGGTCTTCATAAGAATCCTTTTCGTCAATTAAATATTTTATTGAATATATTAAAATTTTTAATTCTAGGACTGTCCAACTTTGAAAATTTTCTGTTATAAATGCAATTTTCATAAGCACACATACTAAAAAACCAGTATCTTAGTGTACTAGAATGGTCTACCAATTTTAAATAAACATTCCATTGTCCTCAGAAAACTGCCTTTATAGAGCAATGGTAGACAAATTTTACTACATCAGATACAAAACTTTTAAAGAAAGACATAATCATTATTTTCTTTTAATCACCTCATTGCACCTAGGCTTCTAGTTACTTTACACAGTATGAGTATGTCAGAGAAGTTTGCTGACAAATTAACAGTCAACTTTGAAGTTACTGTGTGCCTTAAGCAAATAATATACTTATGGGAAAAGGTGAGAAATTAGTCTGGGTACATAGATTTTATAAAAGCCCAATTATAATTGTTCTTGAGTGCCAAATTGAGGAATCAGTACTTTAATGAATAAAGTTTATTCCTCAGATAACAGGGAATGTATTTTATTAAATAAATTAGCTTATTCCACAAGCAATAGGAAAGAGCTGGGGATGGCTTCTGAACATGAACAACACTTAAGATTAAGATTAATGCATATAGGAGGGAGAAGACAGCCAGGCATAGACCCTAATTAGGAAACTACTGACAATCCTGAAAAGCAAAAACAATGGCCTTTCCTTGGATTTTAGCAGTACAAATTCAAGAGATGTTGGGATATTGGTGAGGATAAAATGCACCAGAGCATTAGTTAGCTTTGGCTGACTGAAGGAATGGTGCTTTCCCTTTTTTTCCATGGTGACTTCTGTATTCTCCCATTTTTAACCTCGTGCATGGATTATTTTTATTATTAAGAAAAAAACCCACATTATATTTTAATAAGAGAAAATGAGTAGGAAAGATTAATTCATAATATATGCCCATAACTGAAGGATATGGAAGAATATCTGAATGGAAGAATAGCAGTTGTAATAATCAAAATAAAGTAATAATAAGAAGGGAGTTTTACTTTTAAGCAAAGTCTGAGACATAAAAGAAACACAAAAACAGTGACTGTTAAAATTTCCTACCTGTGTCAATCCTGATGCTTTGAATAACTCCTGTGGTGATCTGGTTCCATAACTATTTGGAGAATGAAGTGACAATAGTCTGCTATATACTTTGTTTCTAACCTATAAAAAACCAGCATTTTATAGTTTAAAAATTGATCAAAACAAACCAGGATTATTATGGCTTTTATAACAGCTTTACTGACATAATTCCTGTACCATAAAATTCACCCTTTTAAGTATACAATTCAATGGATTTTTCTGTATATTCAGAGTTGTGCAACCATCAACATTATCTAACTTTAGAACATTTTCATCATCCACAAAGGAAACGCTATACTCACTAGTCATTGCTCTCCAATTCCCACTCTCTCCCATCCCCACAAATCTACTCTTCTCTCTATGAATTTGCCTATACTGGACATTTCATATAAATAGAGGATTTGGTTTTAACTTCTCTATTATACTAGGCTTGGTGAAATCAAGACATGTATTTCTTGAGAAAGTTATAGTGTATAATTGAATGATCATCAGACATGGAATCAGAAAACTAATTCAAGTCTAGTGCAAAGTTAGTTCTGTCATTTCCTATCATTTGGCAAATTAATTCATTTACTGTCATTCATACATTAGACATAATAATCTCTACCCTTATAATTTTGTGAATTATTCAGCCTATGCAAATGAAAAGTAATAAAATTCATCTTTGAATTTCAGTTTCCTCATCTATAAAAAAAGGAATAATGAAATTTTCCGTATCTAATCTGAGGGTTGTTATGAAGATTAGAGACTATACGCAAATGTGCTTTAAAAACTATAAAGTTTTACAAATGTACAGTATTCAACAGGAGTATGCTTGATTTAATTACATGACACAGCTTTCTAAAAAAACCACACGCTTTGTATTTCCCTAAGGAAAAATTTATTTTTAACAGTACAGAAGTATTCTTTTGTAAAAATAGAAAATGTTCTTTAAACATCTGAATAAAATCATCTATAAGTAAACCTTGATCCCACAAATGAACAGAAACTTAGTTATTGAATGTGCTAATCCAGGTCACCTGAGAAGCAGATGCCAAGACAGAATTGAACATGAAACAATTTTATTAGGAGAAATGCCTGTTAAGAGAAAATGGAAGGACTGCTAGGCAAGACAGGGAGACATGTCAGTCCGTGATGCCAGTCTGACCCCAAGTGAATGAGAGAGGGAAGGAAGGATGGGGGCAAGTAATGTGCCGAAGGCTACACAGCTCAGGGTGGATCTGATACTTGGACCAGGGAACCTGGCTTCCGTGGTAATCTATTAACCACTTACATTATTTAAGAATTTACTCCAAAAGAAATACATGCCCTGTTATTGTTGAACTGAACCCAATCT
>NW_017731373.1:6927227-6939359 GCF_001890085.2 Hipposideros armiger | reverse complement strand
AAAAAAAAAAAAAGGCTGACTAATATCTCAAAGATAGCTCCCTAAATAACTACCCTAACCCAGTTCCTTGAAAATAATAAAGGAAATCTTTAAAAATTATTAAAATTACATGAACAAAAATCCTGCTTATGCCAACAAAGGACATTGAAACTGATCAATCTGTAATATTAAAATAAGTTCCAAACAAATATTTCCCATATGTAGTTTATAATCCAAACAAAGTGATGTGCATAAATTGTGTATTTGAGACTTAGCTACTCATTCTTGGCTGAATATGAAGACTTACAAACATGGAAAGGAAAAGTCTGGGCAGATGTGTAAATCACCTAATTTGAATGCATTCCCTAAGCAACACACAGATCCACCGTCAAAGAGTGGCAGTCTTACTGGATCAAGAGATTTAAACTGAAACACAAACTAATCATTGGCTGACCACTAAGCTATGGACCACTAGTAGGCCAGGCTTTAAAAACAAAATAAAACAAAAACCCAGTGAGTACAGACATCACTGGAAAGACACTGCAAGTAGAACAGATTCCATAGAATTAGTCTAGGAAAGTCACTAAACCAACAAACAAAAATAACAATAGCAACCACCACTGAGGGAAAGGATCAGAAACCAGAGTGGCTAGTATTTAGATCTAAAATGTAGTTTTCACAAAAAGTATGTGACATACAAAAAAACAGTAAAGTATGGGTCATACACACAAAAACAGTAAAAAGAAACTATCTCTGGCGGGCCCCAGATGTTCAACTTAGAGACAAAAACTTCAAAGTACCTGTGATAAATACATTAAAAGAACTAAAGGAAACTATGTTTAAAGACTAAAAGTGTATTATGGCAATAAACTCTAGTCAAATAGCGATTATCAAAAAGAGATTTAAATTGGGCCGGCCGAGTGGTGCATTGGTTAAGAGCTGGCTTGGGATGCCAGAGGGCCCCGGTTCAGATCCCACATATGAGGGCTAGTAACACTGCCCTCTACAGCTAAGATGCTGAACAACAGCTCAACCTGGAGCTGGGTTGCCGTGAGTCACCGGCGACAGTATAGGCTGCAGCCCCTGCTAAGCTGGGTTGCCATGGGCTACTGTGTGTAGCCAGCAGCCAGCGTGAGCAACCCTCAAGCCGCCGTAAGCAGCCATCCAGAAGCTGGCGACTGATCTGCCTCACCCGAGAAGAGCGAATGATGGTGCCAACTTGGGCCAGTGAAGCAACGTCCTCCACAACTAGACTGAAGAACAAAAAGACAGCAACTTGTCTGCTCCCCTCCCCACCAACAAAAATCTTTAAAAAAAAATGAGATTTAAATTATACACATTTTTAAAAAGGAACCAAATGGAAAATTCTGGAAACAAACAGTACAATAACTAAATGAAAAATTCACCAGAAGGACTCAACAGCATATTTGAACTTGCAGAAGAAGCAAGGCTCTTGAAGATAAGTCAAAAGAAATTATCCAATCTGAAGAAAACGAGAAAAAAGAATCAAGCACAATGATAGAGCCTCAGAGGGTCACCATCAAGCTAAACAATATATGTGCGAAGGGAGTCCTAGTAATACAGGATAAAGAAATGGGCCAAAAATATATTTGAAGAAATAACAGATAACAATCTCCCAAATATGAAAAAAAATAATTGATACATCCAGGAAGCTCAATGAACTCCAAGTAAAACAAACACAAAGATATCTATCTATACATGGACATAAAGTCAAGGACAAAACAGAATAACCTAACGGCGTAGGCTGCAGTGGGCTGCCAGAAGCTACTGTGAGTGGCTGGCAGCTGGCATGAGCGGCTGGCAGCCAGCGTGAGCTGCTAAGAGTCACCATGAGCAGCCATCCAGTGGCTGGAGACTGATCTGCCTCACCCGGGAAGAGCGCAATGATAATATCAACGTGGGCCAGTGAAGCAACGTCCTCCACAACTAGACTGAAGAACAAAAGGACAGCAACTTGTCTGTTTGCCTTCCCTGATTCCCCAGCGCTGTTCCCCTCCCCCAACTCCCCAATAAAATCTTTTGGGGGGGGGGAGAATAACCTAAAAGCACCACAATACAGGATATCATAATAAGATTTACAGCACCTTTTTCACCAGAAACAATGAAAGCCAAAAGGTAGTGGGATGCCATATTTAAAATGCTGAAAGGAAAAAACCACCAAGAATACTATAACCCAGCAAAACTATCTTTAAAAAAAAAAGCAATTATGCTAAGAAAAATAGATAATCACATGCAAAAGAATGAATATGGATGCCTACATCAAGTCATATACAAAAATTAATTCAAAACACCTAAATGTGAGAGAGAAAATATCAAACTCTGAGACAAAAATAGGTAAATGGAACTTGGAGCTTCATCAAAATTTAAAACTTTTGTGCTCCAAAGGATACCAACAAGAGAAAAAAAAACCCATTCAATGAGAGAAGAAACTTTTAAATCATATATCTGATAAGGGATTTGTATCTAGACTATATAAAGAAGACTTACAACTCTATAATTAAGAGACAACCCAATTTAAAATGGACAAAGGATTTGCATAAAGAGTTCCCCCCAAAAGACATATAAATGGCCAAAAAATACATGTAAAGATGCCCAGTATCATTAGTCATTAGGAAAATGTAAAGTAAAATCCTGAGATACTACTTTGAATCTTCTAAGACAGTATAATAAATTTAAATAAAACACAGAGAATAACAAGAGTTGGGGTGGATGTGGAGAAATTAGAACTCACACATTATTCAGAGTAATGAAAAATTGTGTACTCATAGTGAAAACAGTTTCACAATTACTCAAAGGTTTATACAAAGAATTACCATATGATCAGCCAGTCCACTCCTAGGTATATATCCAAGATAACTGAAAAAATATTGACACAAACCTTTGTACATGAATATTCAAGGTATTAAGCACAATAGTAAAAAAGTAGGAACTTAAATGTCCATCAACTGATGAATGGATACACAAAAAGATATTCAACAATGGAATATTATTTGGCCATAAAAAGGAATGAAGTACTGTTAATATGCTACTACATGGATGAATCTTGGAAACATTATACTGAATGAAATAAGCCAGATACAAAAGGCCACACACTGTAAAAAGTACATAAAATGTTGAAAATTGAGACTAACTACTAAAAGGTATAAGATTTCCTTTTGGGGTGATAGAAATGTTCTGGAACAAGATAGTGGTGATGTTGCACAACTATGTGAATATATACTGAAAACCAATGAATTGTACACTTTAAAATACTAAGTTCGTTATGGAAATCTCAACTTTCAAAAAACATATCTCAATCTTCAAAAAAGTAGCCAAAAATGAAAGGAAAGACTTCCACCAATAACAAAGCCTGGGAGAATTTGTGGCTATCAGACCTTCCTTAGAAGAAATAGTAAAAGACGTCCTTCAGGCTCAAAGGAAATGACACCAGATAATAATCTGAATGTATACAAAGAAATAAAGTGTATTAAGTATGGTAATTATGTAGCAAATATAGAAGACAGTATAGTTATACAGTTTTCTCTTTTCTTCCTTTAACTAATTTAAAGACAAGTGCATAAAATAGTACACTATAAAACTGTACTGTGGGCTTAAAATACGTGAAGATCTAATATTTATTATAACAACATAAAGAAGAGATATAAGGAAATGAAAATATATTTGCTTAGGGGAAATTTTAAACTATAAATTCAAAATTTAAAAATATATCTAAGGCTCTTCAGGTTATATATTTCTTCCTGAGGGAGATTTGGTAATTTGTATCTTTCAAGGAATTAGTCTATTTCAGTTGAGTTCTCAAATTTATTGGCATAAAGTTGTCATTAGTATTTCTTTTTAATCATTTTAATATTTGTAGCATTATCTCCTCCTTTATTCCAAACACTGGCAATTTATAGTTCTTCTTTCTTTCCCAACCAGTCTGGCTAAATGTTTACTGTTTTGTTATCTGTTTTTTAATAAATAGCTTTAGTTTTCATTGATCTTTGTGTTTTGTTTTTCTCTTTCATGAATTTCTGCTTTTATCTTTATAATTTCTTCCTTTTGCTTAAGAGTTTATATTTCATGCTATACTTTCTATCTAAACAGATTTAGCTACATTCATAATTTGATATGTTTTCATTATCATTCAACTCAAATATTTTCTAATTTCAAGGGCCAGCTCCAAGTTATCAGAGTTCTAAGAAGCCTTCCTCAATAATCTAAATTAACACTGATAGACTTAACAGCTGAGATAGCATTACCTGTTAGATCCTGGAAATATACAGTATTAAAATTTCAAGCAAGAATGTTCCACAATTTTACAATCCCATTTCTCAGAACAAAATACTTTTAAATTCTTTCAAATACATATACATACATATTTACTCTGGCTGTTATTTCCTCTTCAGGAAGGTCTAATTTATCCTCCTCCATATCACTAACTTTTACTTGTTTCACTACTTCCAAAAGCAATGAATCACTGGAAGGTTGTGAGTGTTGGACACCTGTTTAAACACAAAATATATATTAAACACAAAGAAGAAAAATCATATTATAGTTCTGTAATTTCTGACTGCTAATTATATTATAATAATGTGTATTACAAGTAAAGAAAGTACTTAGCTCTCTTGATTTATTTTATGGCATCAACTGTATTGGCCAAAATATTAAGATAACTTTAAAACAGTAAGATTTAAAAACTGGTACTCATTTTGTCTATAACTTAGTCATTGAATACAAGGTATACAGGTGGCTATGGTAAAATAACTATAATTTAGTATACACATGACTGGCCAATGGCTCTTAACAATCAATATTTTGGGGTATTTCACAGACCTCGCTTCAAAAAAGGAGAAACTCAAGTCAGATGGTTAGAAAAGAATGACTTCCTAAAGAATTGTGGAAACTAAAATCGGTTTTGAAACACAGATGGCTATGTAATTTTAAGCATTTTTTTTCTTAAAAAAAAAAAATCACATGGGCCCATCTAAGATACTAAGTATCTAGAGTTCTGTAAGAACACATAAAAGAAAGGCCTAAAGAGTTGCTAAGAATTCTAAATATATTTTAATTAGCATCTGCCTTGGTAAGCAAAAGGCCAAGGGAAAAGGACCATTAGTTTCACTGTAGCATAATGGATATATGGGGCAACACATTTCACATGAACCATAGTATACTTTTATGGTTTTAAATTCTGTTTTTGTTTGAAAAATTACAATCAATTGAAACAGGAGGTCATATGAGATTTAGGCCAAAAGTAGCAGCATTTAACAGATACAACCATTTAAATGTCAACTCTAAAAGGTCACCCTTCTTTCATGAGTAAATCATTTTGAAACAATAAAAACAATAACCAACCCCAACAACACCTTCACTATCTTCATCAAATAGCTTTTGGAACTCACCTAGATTATCTCTCAAGGCACTAGCTTCATCATGGGTTTTGAAGTTATAATTCGGCACCAATTTAAGTCTCATGCGGGAGTAATTTTCTACATTAGCTAGTTTCCAGTGAATTAGATTTTGTTTCCTATGAATATTTATAAGTAAACAAGTAAAATTATTTAGCTGAAAGTTACAAAGACTGAAAAAGAGTAAGAAAGTATCAGGTATTTAACATTTGTTTAACACCATTTTATAAAAACATTCATTCATTACCTCAATTGACCCCAAAACAACCTTGATAGACAACCAACGTGAGTATGGGTAGCTACAGTTTATACATGAGACAGGCTACATTATTTTCCCAACACAACATATGGTTTATAGGTATCAGGAATAAGATTTGAACATAAACATTCAGTGTTACAGCTTCTATCTTTTAATCTTTAAATGTTATGTGGAAGTTCTTCACTAGCTATACGAGTGTATTTCAAATATGATTTTCAAAATAAAACCATTTACAAGTAAAGATAACATAATTGCAAATAGATCAAAGTTCTAAATAAAAGAGTTCAAACTCTTAAAACAAAAGACAGGGTAAATCTTCATGACCTTAGATTTGGGGATAGTTTCTCAGCTATAACATCAAAAACACAAGTAATAATAGAAAGAGATAAGATAAATTAGACTTCAAAATACAAAACTTACGTGCACCAAAGGCCACTGTCAAGAAAGTGAAAACACAACCTACATATTTACAAATAGTATATCTAATAAATGTCTATTATTGAGAATATTAAAAAAACTATTACAACTCAACCACAAAGAATCAAACAACCTAATTTAAAAATAGGCAAAGGACTTAAACAGACATCTCTCCATTTCTCCAAAGATATTCAACTGGCCAGTAAGTACATGAAAAGATGCTCAATGTCATCAGTCATTAGGGAAATATATCAAAATCATAAGATACCACTTTATACCCACTAGGATGACCATAAAAAAAAATTGGAAAATGACAAGTATTGGTAAGGTTGTGGAGAAACTGGAACCTTCAATCATTGCTGATGGGGATGTAAAATGGTGCAGCTGCTACGAACACAGTTTGGCAATTCCTCAGTAAGTTAACACATAAAATTACCATATGACCCAGCAATTCTGCTTGTAGATATATATCCAAGATAATTAAAAATAGATGTTGAAACAAACACTTGTTCACAAATGTTCATAGCAATAATATTCACAATAGCCACAAGGAAAACAACCCAAATAAATGTCCATTACCTGATGAATGAACAGTACAATGGAATATTATTAGGCCATAAAAAGGAAAGCAGTATTGATGTATGCTAAATGAAAGAAGCCAGGCACAAAAGGCCACATATTGTATGATTCCATTTATATGAAATATCCAGAATAGACAAATCCATCAAGTCAGAAAACAGATTTGTGGTGGCAAGGGACTGGGGGAAGGGAATAACAGGCAGTGATGGCTTAATGAGTCCAGGGTTTCTTTTGGATGTGATGAAAATATTCTGAAGCGGGACAGTGGTGATGATTACACAACGTTATAAATGTTCTTAATGACACACAATTGTATATTTTAAAATGGTTAAAATTTTGTATTATGTGTATTTTACCACAATAAAAAAGGACTGTAAAAACAATCTAATAAAACATAAGACAATACAGTATTATTCAGCAAAACAGAGTGACTTAGGAATCAAGTAACAAAAAAACAACTGTAAATATTCAAACACAAAGCATCACTAACCCTAGCTCATAGAGGTAGTAAGACACAAGTAAACTGATTCAAAAGAAACTCTAGATCACAGGGTAAAAAGACAGGAAATAAATCCATGGTGAAAAACACATACACACAGAGCTCTAAAAATACCAGACCTATAATTCACAAAAGACAGTCAAATTAATTAAAAGCAATCTTTTATAAGTTTTTGTTTTTTGAGAGACAAGGAGATAAGCACAAGTCTCTTCGTACGGAAGAGAATTTGGGAGACAAACATATATAAACTACACAATTCAGAAAGTAAAGAACTCTAATGGTAGAAATTAAAACCAATTCAGGTATGTGTCTTGATTACCATCATTATAATCAATACCCCCAATCTGAAGGTGAGATAACCAAGGCTGAGGAATGGCTACTTTCCTAAGTCATATAGCTTATAGATGTCAGAGATGGGACTTGAACCCAGGGCCTCTGACACAACCCTTGCTCTAACATTGAGGTCCTACTTTTTTTCCAATCTTCTTTCTCAGGGACAAAACTCTCAAATCCAGATCCTGGGTATGGTTGGATTTCTGCTTCCAGATTGATGCTAACTGTGGACTTCTTGCTTACTGCCAGAGTCTTTTGCCACTGGGCTTCACCTTACTAACAAAACTTCCTACATGCTTCTGGCATCTGTCAATGAATTGACATGATTCTTTATTCTCTTGAAACTACAAAGCCAATTGGTAGACTTACCATGGCAGCTGGGCATCCCAGAGACTCCTGCCATAGGGACCTTCTCTTTCTTATGCTAGGGCTAAGATGCAGGCCACAGAATGGTTTCTTCTTCAGCACCAGGTCCAGGGGACAGCTCCAATAAGTTCTACACTGGGAAATACCACTCACTGTTTCATCTGAAATAGCTTTCAGGTACTGCAGTATAATAGCCAATTTTATATTTTTGGTTGTAAGTAAAGGAAGCAAAACTCATACTGCTATAAGCACACAAGATATAGATTAGCTTTCATAACTTGCAAGCCTAGCAGTGCATTTGGTCTGGTTGGATTCAGAAGCTTAAATAATGCCACCAGAAATCATTCTTCCACCCTTTCAGACTGGCTCCTAAAAGTGAGGGGTGAGATGGCCAATCACAGCTCGAGACTCACGTTCTGCTAGCTCAGTGATCCCCAAAGCCACAATAATCTCTGACAGCACCAGCAGCAAGGTCTCAGGGAAGAATGATTACCTGACTTGAGTCTATGACATCTTTGTGATGAGGTGAGTGAGAGGGGGCTGTATTAGAGTGGGTTCCTCACAAAAGGAGGGGCTTTAGTACCAGAAGGAGGAGGAAGTGGTGCTAAAGAGACAAAAATAACAGGGGTTCCCAGCAGCTGGCATTTTCAGGGGAACTCTTACAACCCACAAATAATCTGAAGCTTGTTTTAGGGTAGAACTATGATTCCCCTTGACAGTGCCTGAACTCGGTTTCCCAGAGGAGACAGCAAAAGCCCCAGGTAATATTTCACCTACGTCCTCACTGTCCCTTTCCCAACAAATAGGCCCCAGTGACACATATGCAATCTGGTCCCAAGAGTAGCTGAAAATCTCCCAGAACTGATATGTAAATAAAACCCTAGCGCTGAGTCCAAGTAACATTTGTAGCCTTATCTCTACTATGCCTATAGTGCAGTCTATTCTGTAATGGCTTCACAGAATGTGTAGTTAATGAGTACTTTAAAAAAAAATCTGAATGTGATAAAATGGGAACTTTATTTTTACAAACAAATAAGATCCTGTGATTCACTTGATCCACTTGTGAAGAACTTTGTGTTTCACTGTGCAAGACACTTGTTTTTTTTAATTAATATTTTTGTCCCTCTGCCATGTTTTTAATTCCCATCCCCTCAATTCCCCACTTTGGCAACCATCACCTTCTTCTCTATATCCATGTTTCTGTTTCTGTTGTTTTGTTTATTCATTTGTTCTACTGTTTTTAGATTCCCCATATAAGTGAAATCATATGGTATTTGTCTTTCTCTGTATGACTTATTTCACTTAGCATAATACCCTCTACATCCATCCAGGTTGTTGCAAATGGCAAGATTTCATTTTTTTTATATTGCTGAATAATATTCTATTGTGTATGTATATGTTATATGTGTATTATATATATAATATATATACACACAGTAGAATGTTTTATATATATATATATGTGTGTGTATATATATATATGTATGTATATGTATACATATATATACACCACATCTTTATCCATTCATCTATTGATGGACATCTAGTTGCTTCCATATCTTGGCTATTACCAGTAATGCTGCAATGAACATAGGAATGCATATATCTTTTTGAATTAGTGATTTTGTTTTCTTTGGATAAATGCCCAGAAGTGAAACTGCTGGATTATATGGCAGTTCTACTTTTAATTTTTTAGGAAACTCCATACTGTTTTGCATAGTGGCTGCACTAATTTACAATCCTACAAACAGTAATATGAAGGTTCCCCTTTCTCTACATCCTCATCAACCCTTGTTGTTTGTTGATTTATTGATGATAGCCACTTTCACAGGTGTGAGGTGATATCTCATTGTGGTTTTAATTTGTATTTCACTGATGATTAGTGACATTGAGCATCTTTTCATATATCTGTTGGCCATCTGTATGTCCCGTTTGGAGAGAATCTATTTAGGTTCTCTGCCTATTTTTTAATTGGGATGTTTGTTTTTTTTGGGTTAAGTTGTATGAGTTCCTTATACTTTTTATTTTATTATATTTTTTATATTTATATTTATTATATTTTTTATTTATTGTTTGTTTGTTTTCCAAAGGTCATCACTGGTAATAGTTAAGTGTATTTCTTTTTGGTCTTAATCTCTGCTTTTTATACATTTTATTTTATTTTTTAAATATTACATAGTTAAAACAATATACAGATTCAATGCATTCCTTATTAAAACACCAATGGCATTCTTTTCAGAATTAAAACAACTAGTTATAAAATTTACATTGATACACAAAAGACTCTGAATAGTCAAAGAAATTTTGAGAAAGAACAAAGTGGGAGGTATCACTCTCTCTGACATCAAACTATACTATAAAGCTACAATAATCAAAACAGCAAGGTACTGGCATAAAAACAGATATATAGATCAATGAAATAGAATAGACATCCCAGAAATAAATTCTTGCTTATACGGCCAATTAACCTACCACAAAGGATGCAAAGATATACAATGGGGTAAAGACAGTCTGTTCAATAAGTAATGTTGGGAAAAAATGCAAAAAAATGAAACGGCCACTTTCTTACACCATATACAAAAATAAACTCAAAATGGATTAAAGACTTAAATGTAAGTCTCAAAACCATAAAACTCCTAGAAGAAAACACAGGCAGTAAACCCTTTGACATCGCTCTTAGCAGTATCTTTTTGGATATGTCTCATTGGGCAATGGAAACAAAAGCAAAAATAACAAATAGGACTACATCAAATTAAAAAGTGTTTGCACAGTGAAGGAAACCATCAACAAAACGAAAGACAACCTATTGAATCCAAGAAGATATCTGCAAATAATATATCTGATAAGGCATTAATATCCAAAATATGTAAGGAACTTAGTTTCACTTGAATTTTAAAATTCATATGCTTTTTAACATTCATTTTGCAGCTGAATGAGTATGTGCCTCGTGACTATAATCTCTGCCAGTAATTTCTTTCCTCCATTGCTTGCTTGTTTTCCAAAGGTCATCACTGGTAATAGTTAAGTGTATTTCTTTTTGGTCTTAATCTCTGCTTTTTACATACCTTGATGACATCCCATATAATAATATGAATCTATCTAAAAATTTAATATGATTGCATTAGCATTCTTCCATGTCTTTAAAAACTGTAAGCCTAATTCTAATGGATGCACAATATTCCAGAGAAAAGATGTATGACTTCATGATTCATTTTCAAGAAAAAAATAAATGTATACCCCCTTTAACCATTTCTCCCACCTCCCATTATTTTGTATATTGGAACGTTTTTTTACATTGGATTGGAGAAGCCATTGGCTTAAAAAGTTCTAGACCAGAGTTCTACAGAAAAAAGAGTATTTACTAAAAGATACCGGTATGCTCCTACCTTTCAGCCCAAGGTCCCCTTTCACATGTAAGATAAAGCTGTATTGCCTTCCAGCGTCTCAGAGCAGCTAACTGTTGACTGCTAAGTTGTTTAAGCATATTATTATATCTCAAGTTCTCTTGGCGTGCTTTTCGATTAAAGGGCTCCACAAAAAACTCCTGCAAGAAACAATAAATAATGTCACTGAATTATATATTTACAGGTTTATTTTAAATTTTAAAAATTTGACCCAATAAAATCATGTAGTAAAGGAAAGAAGCTGGGAACCAACAAGATTTTCTTATTCTATTATTTTTCTTTAGTGAGCATGCTATGATTCTAGCTATAATCCATTTGTATTTTTTAAAACTTAATAACTGAGCAACAAGAAATCTATATTAAGGAATAAACACGTATTTTTATTCGGTCTTTAATTTGTTCATCAGTATTTTGTAGTTTTTAGCATATGGATCATACACATGCTTTGTTAAGCCGGTATCTAAGTATTTCACTTTTTTAGAGTTACTGTAAATAGTATTCTTTAAAATTTCAGTTTACAATTGTTCATTGCTTAACACACAGAAATATGATTAAATTTTGTATATTGATCTTGTGTCCTGCAATGGTGCTAAACTCATTAATTATAGGAAATTTTTGGTAGATTCCTTAGAATTGTTTACATAATCATGTTATCTGCAAATAGTTTTATTTCTTTCTTCCCAATGTTAATGCTTTTTCTTTCTTTTTCTATTCTTACTACATTTCTTAGAACTTACAGAAGCAATAGTGACAGAAGTGGTGAGCAGACGTTCTTGTCTAGTTCTCTATCTTACAGGAAAGCACTCAGTTTTTCACTTTTAAGTATCAAGTTAGCTGTAGGACTTTTGTAGAAATATAGGTAGTTCTATTCCTAGTTTGTTGTGA
>NW_017731373.1:6883565-6927136 GCF_001890085.2 Hipposideros armiger | reverse complement strand
AGGATACTACTAGAAAAAAAAAAAAAAAAATGTTGAATTTTTGGTCAAATACTTTTTCTGCAACTGCTGATAAGATCATGTAGTTTTTCTTGATAAGTCTATTAATGTGGTCCATTATATTAATTACCAAATGTTGAACCAGCTTTATATTCCCAAGATAAACTCTATATGGTTGTGATGTATTACTTTTTATGTATTATTGGATTAGGTTTGCATATACATTCCTCAGTGATATTGGTCTGTAGTTTTCTTATACTATTTTTGTATGGTTTCAATATAAAGGTAATATTGCCCTCATATAATGAGTTGGGAAATGATGATACTTTTCAATTTTCTAAAGAGATTGTGAAGAATTGGTGGAATCTCTCCATTAAATGTTTGATAACATATTCCAGTGAAACAACCTGGAATAGTTTTTCCCTTTTGGTAGTTTTTTTTTAACTATAAGCTCACCTTCTTTAATAGAGGACTATCCAGGTTATCTACTTATTGAATTATTTTTGGAAATTAGTATTTGTCAAGAAATTGATCCATTGCATTTATGTCATCTTATTAATGTGGACAGATTGGTTTGAGTTGTCCTTTATTATCATGTTGATGTCTGCAGAGTCAGTAGTGATAACTTCCCTTTCAATCCTGGTATTAGTAATTTTTCCCTTTCCTTTTTTTGCTTTGTCAATCTGGCTAGAAACTTATCAATTTTATTGATATTTTGAAGAACTAGATTTTGGTTTGAATGATTTTCTCTATTGTTTTTCTACTTTCAATTTCATTGATTGCTACTCTTGATTAGTTTCTTTTTTTTTTTTAATAAAGATTTTATTGGGGAATTGGGGGAGGGAACAGCATTGGAGAATCAGGGAAAGGGACAGACAAGTTACTGTCCTTTCAGTTCTTAGTCTAGTTGTGGAGGACATCGCTTTACTGGCCCTTGTTGGTATTATCATTGCATTCTTCCCGGCTGAGGCAGATGGGTCGTCAGCCATTGGACGGCCGCCCACAGGAGCTCACAGCAGCTCACAGCTACTGGCTGCTCACACTGGCTGCCGGCCACTCACGGTAGGTTACGGCAGCCCACTGCAGCCCCACTGCAGCCTACACCGTTCCCAGTTACTCACAGCAGCCCAGCTCCAGGTTGAGCTGTTGTTCACCATCTTAGCTGTAGAGGGCGCAGGGTCACTGGCCCATGTGGGATCCAAACCGGCGGCCCTGCTGCTCAGAGCTCCTGCTCCCAAGCCAACTCTTAACCAATGAGCCACTCGCCAGCCCTTGATTAGTTTCTAATCAAGGTTTCTTTTTCTAGTTTAGGTTTAGGTTTCTTTTTCTAGTTTGTTAGGTGGAGACTTAAATGATTAATTTGCGTCCTTTGTTTCTTTGTAATATAAATATTTTATGCTATAAATGTCTCTCTAAGCACTGATTTATACCCAGACTCCTCAGAGATATCTATCAGCTTAATAGACTATTTACATAATCACTATGGATAGAACGTTTTGACATTAAATTTCTTTTACTGATCAATGTTTT
This sequence comes from Hipposideros armiger, assembly GCF_001890085.2. Taxonomy (NCBI): domain Eukaryota; kingdom Metazoa; phylum Chordata; class Mammalia; order Chiroptera; family Hipposideridae; genus Hipposideros; species Hipposideros armiger. Next base: position 6,925,609 of record NW_017731373.1, on the reverse strand, counting down.
TCTTCCAATTCTGAAATACTTTTCAGATAAACAATAGGAAATACTATTTGTTTTCAATGTTCAGAATTGCTATTACTCTTATTTGAATATTAAATGCTTAAAATCAACATTAAAAAACTAGATACTTAAAGCACTTAACAATTTTTACCTGAAACTTCAGTTTGCTTTCTCCTCCTTCCCGGTCTCTTTTATGCATATTCACCATTAAGGCTTCATAACAATCCTTCCAATAAAGTGCCATGTTCTCCTGACCATCATAAAATGTATGGGCTTCATACTGCTTCATATAAGGTACAATCTTATTTAAAAAACAATATATGTATATATAATTTAATATATACTTCTATAAAAAATAATTTATTAGAAAAATCTCACTCAAAAAAGATAAAACTTACATATTTTCCAATGTAAACTTGCCATTCATTTGAGCTGCAATATTCTTGAAAATCTTCAAAGAATGAGGAGCTACCATTGGTAAAAGGTAATGAAGGCAGGTGCAAAGCCATGAAAAGAAGCTCATAAATTTTGGAAACCACGGTACGGACAAGGGGAATCAGAAATGAATAGATTTCTGTCTGTTCCTTGATTGATTGACTTAGAACATGTTCCAGCTTCCCTAAAATATAACATGCTTCCAGCTGATTTTCAATCACTTTGGTCTGAAGAAGGGTGTTGAGCTTAGCTGATGCCATTGCACAAACCTGGAGAAAACAGGTGAGAAAGAGCAGAATGAAGCAGACATTTAGTGACAGCAGAAGTTCTTTGGCTCTTATTGAAGTTGTTGTTGTTGTTGTTTTTTAACAAATTATAGAAGTAACACATGTTTAATTTGAAATATACAGAAAAGTCGTGGTGGATAATTAATCACCCCAACATCCATCCCACTCCTTCTTATAGTCTGCAAGGATAGGGGGATGATTCCATCTCTAGTTCCAATAGGTCCAAAAGGTTATAAATAAGCCTAACTGTGTGTCAACCCCTTGCCACACTGACTGGTTTAGGTAACTCATTTTTCAGTCAACTCACGTCATTGTCACAGGGATGCATTCAGGGTTAGCCTTATTAGTGCAAGTTCAGGACATTTATATAATCACTGTCAAGAACTATGAAGGATCTCAGAATTTACCTTACCACCAAGCTAACAAGTTAGCCTACCATAGTTTCATAGATACTAGGAGAAGACATGAGACCCCTGGGTCAGAGACAAAAATCTACGGCATCAGCAATAGCCAGAACATCAGCATTTACTGTGATTTCCCAAATTGCAATCCCCATTGTGAGAGATGAACAGGACTAGATGATGCCTGCACACACAGTGGTTGCATTACAGGAGAGGAACCCCGAGCATAGGAAACCCAAATCTTTTATATTGGCAGTAAGCATGCCTGAACTTTTCCTGGGAAGAAGACATTATTATTATTATACTGGACAGTAAAACAAACCTGCAGTGCTATAAGAACAGCAAATAAATATAATGGAAACCTTGAGTGAATCATGATTTAAAAACTCATCATAACTATGGAATTTTCAACTATACAAGCCAATAAATCTTAACTAAGTTAGTTTGAGTTGATATTTTTGTTAATTGGATGCAAAAACATTCTGGCACATAAAGGACAAGTACATAGGAGACCCAAGTCCTTGACAAAACAAATCTAATTACCCTTAAAGTTTCCAAAGAAAATACATATTCCAGACACAAACCCATACAAAGTTATACTCTGTATTACAATTAAGCTTTGGCCTTAAACTCCAACATACAAAGGCAAATTAGGTCACAAAGGGGCCTCCTTTGATCTAGGCTAGACAAAGATCTAAGCCTTAAAACCATAGCAGAACAAATGATATAAAGTGCCTCCTTCTCCTTTAATTCTACATCCCAATTTTGGATCTTAATTTTTAAAATAAACAAAAGAGAAAAAAAATAAAGTATTAGAATATGACATCACTTCAAGAACGCATCTGTGCCAAAAGCTGGCCTGAACTGTATGCACAGGTCTTTGCAGCCAAGACAACAAAGGAGAGACCACAGGCACTGTTTCCATGCAAGCCTGAAAGCAGCAAACAGTTTTGGGGGAAACAATATCTATAACAGAGCAAAACCTTAACTTTTCTACTTTTAACTTTAGCTTCTACTAATGAAGCTTCTCTATCCTCCTCAGGTTTTCTCCAAATTCCTTCACTTTAGTCTTTGAATCTGAATAAAACAGATTAATTCTAACAGAGGCCAACAAATGTAAGAAAAAAAGTAATATATTTTCTCAAATTCTAGGAAATATCAATACTAATTCTGGTTTCTTTGCTAAGTGTTTTTTAAAATACTGTTTATTAAAAAACAGAACATTCAGTGCTTTGCTTTTAACTTAGTATCATGGTATTAAATAAACTATGTTTATTTAAAAGTAATAAACACGTTTAATGAATACAAATAATTTACTTGACCACTTCCTGAATTTTGGATACAAACACACACTACACACACATAAATATGATAGCCCCTCACCCCATCATGAAGAGTACTGTATTAGGGTCACCTGAGAAAATACAAAAAATACTGAGGCCCTAGTTCCCCCTTTCTGATTTAATTACTATGGCAATGCCCTACAAAGGTATTTATAAAAAGCTCCTCTAGGAGATTCCATGTGCAGCCAGTGATGAGAATCACCATTGGTGGAGCTAAGACAATGGGAGGAGTAGGGACCCAGACAAAATGGAGGCCATATACTGCATCTAAATCAATGCAGCATATCTAAACAACCACCCAGTCCCACTTTAGAGACAACCTGGGAAATCTTGGCGTTTATGTAAAATTTCCTAATACTTAAATACTGACGATTAGCTAATACGTATATGCCAAACAAAAGAAGTTTGCTAGCCAGATTCATTTTGCAGGCAGCTCTGTTTAAATCTCTTCAAGGAAAGAGGTTCCTTTCCTAGCTTTTACCATGCACAACCTCAAGGATATATGTTTTTGTTTCTGAAAGAATGAAATTAAACAACTAGCTAGTGAAATATGTTTTAGATCACTGATTACTGGTAGATAGGATCATTCTTATCTGTAGGTGTGAGCTCATTTAACTAGTATTTAGAGAGCCCTACTACAGGACGGGCACTGGATATTTAACGTTGAACAAATTAAACAGACATTTTATTTAGTGAAATTTCATCAAGGAGAAAAACACCAAGGGTGACTATAAGTAGAACAAAATAGAGTCCAAATATCTAGAATAAAAAATAAATAACTATCCAGTATGTTGGCTGCAACTGCTTTAACAGCCATCAGGCTAATGTTGATGAAAAAACCAAAACAGCTATCCTCATTCTACTTCTAGGTAGAGGGAAGAAGAATACTACAATGAACATCTGTGTAAAAAGATCATTGGTATTTTACATTACTACCTTAGCTTCGGAGTAGAATTACTAAACGAAGAGTATAATCATTTCTTTTAAAGTTCTTAGCTTAAATATTTTCAAATTGCATTTGAAAGGCTGTACAATTCAAACTTCCACTATCCATGTATCACAATGCCCATTTTCTTGTTTAGCTTTTCAGCATTGTTTTCTATAATGAAAATGTGTTACTTTTAAGATTATGAAAAAACTATATTTAAAAAGTTACTAACATGGGGAAATGAGTTTGATATAATTGTGAGAAAGAAAAAACACAAAATCATCAAAAGATAGGATTTCAATCATCTGAAAAAATATATGCACAGAAAAAATATTAAAATATTGACATTTTCTTTTAAGCTATGAGATGATGAATGAGTTATTTTTTCTTTATGTTTTTGTGTATTTTCCACAATAAGCATGTGTTACTTTTATGATTAGAAAAAAAATATCTGTTGAAAAGTATGACCTTCTTAAAATGGAGCAATCTTATGGAATTTTAAACTCTTCAGGCTCTTATCAACATTATAGCAAATTTATGTATATTAGAAACTATTTTCACCCAGACTCCCTTAACTGTAAGTACTTAAAATTCCAATATCAAAGGAAAATAAAAACATCTAGGTAAATAGCTATGGGATACATGTCATGGCTAATCCAGCCCTGGTAATCATTAAGTATCCAATGTAAATATAATGAGAATAGACTAAAATTCACATGCTTAAGTATTTTTAATTTAAAATAGAAATAATAAATATTCCTTGGGTCCATATTTTGTTTCTCTTTATTTTGGAAACCTAGCACAATGCTAATATTTGGTAGGTATTCAGTAAGTGTTTGATGAATGAAACAATATAAAATAGAATGTTAAAACTGGATTAGTAAATTAGTAAAGTAACAAAAAAGATTCTGAAAGGAATAACTTAAAAAATAATTTTTCTAAAAATGCAAGCCCTAAACTGCACACATATAAATAGTCTACGCAAGCAGGACAGCTCCTCGCTGCACTAAATATAGATGATATGAGTAATGCCTTCTAATATAAGCTATGTATAAATTCTTTAAAAGGAAATTTTAAAATTATACTGAGTCATAAATATCAGGAAGAAATAATTAGCTGCCTCTTAAGCTTTTTTCTAATCTCACAAAACTGGAACTAGAATGAATTCATAGATATTTTTGGAATAAAAAATTATAATACTGAAAACTTATTATCATTTACTTATCACACAAATAATTCCTATGCTGCAAGCAAGTATAGAAAATAATATAAAAGAATTGACAAACCTGCAAATTACCCCTTCCAATAAATCCTAGAAGCAACTGGATTTGAATTTGAGAGAGTTTTACCCATACTGCATCTTCTGAATACCAAACTGACAGACAGTCAAGGAGCATCATCATATCCTCTAAAAGCTATCACAAAAGAAAAATTAAAAAAGAAATCAGTTCTTTAATCTACTGATGAGTTTTCCCCACAGTTCTTTAATCTACTGATGATGAGTTTTCCCCATAGTAATCCAAGTTATAAATATTTCAAAACTAGTTCAGTGTACAATTCGTAAAAGCCAAAAGAATTATCCTAGTAACAGCTAACAAAATCTGTGACTATCACATTATCCATGATTTATTGCATCTGATTAAATATTAATGCTCTGCTATGTTCATTGCAGCATTAGTCACAGTGGTGAAGACATGGAAACAACCAAAGTGTCCTTCAATAGATGATTAGATAAAGATGTGGTACATATATACAGTGGAATATTACTCAGCCATAAGAAAAGATGAAATACTGCCATTTGCAACAACATGGAGGGATCTTAAGATTATTATGCTAAGCGAAACAAGTCAGACACAAAAAGTTGAGAACCATATGATTTCATTCATATGTTGAATATAAAACTGAAAGCAACAAATGAACAAGACAAACAACCAAAAACTCATAGACATAGACAACAGTTTAGAGGTTTCTAGAGGTTAAAGGGGGAGAGGGAGAGGTAAAAAAGGGTAAAGGGGGTTGAATATATGGTGATGGAAGGAGATTTGAGTGGTGAACACACAATGCAATATATAGATGATGTATTATTATATTACAGAACTGTACAGTTAAAACCTGTATAATTTTATTAACCAATGTCACCCCAATAAATTTAATAATAAAGAAGTATATATCTAAAAAGGGGTACAAAATTTCTTTATTTATTAAATAAAGTCTTTCATTGCCACAGAAATAATTTCAAAGAGATATTACTGCACCTTCTCAGTCCACATGTTTGAATTAACTAGTCCCTCTGACTGCAGAAAGTCCTGTATGATCAGCATGAGTCGGAAGGCATTTTCAGCAGTTACTGGATTAGTTTTTGCTTCTCTGTTTTCTGTGACTGCCCATTCTAACATCTTCTGCAGCAAACTAAGTATAAAATAAAGACCTTGTAAAACCATTTTAAGTTTGGAAAAATAGGATATGAAAAAAAGAACAGTTATTTATTAATAGGATTGTATCTCCAAAGATACACTCTTACTGCCAGGTATCATAAAATATTTGGATAGAATTTTAAAACAATGAAGCAACATTTTAATCTTTGAAGTATCTATTTTTAATATACCTGTTGACTATAAAAAAGCTATGAAACTAATTCACATTCCAGTCTCCATGAGATAACTTAATGTTTCTTTAAAGCTGAAATTGGAAAGGTTAGAAAAGAAAGCTTCATTATGCCTTACAGTGGGTCTAATCTGTGGAAAAACAAAGAAGTAATTCTCTCCTACTGTGCTATTATTACAATGTTCTATCATATACAGGGAACTCAATGCTTTACAAAAGTAATTTTCATGAAAACACTATTCCTTTCCCTTAGCATGGAAACACTCAAATTTGGACAAGACTGTAAAACACAACACACCAATTGCAGAAAACAATTTAAACAACAAGAATATATAATCACTTAAAACTCAAATTAATTTAAGATTTAAATCTCTTCACATTAAAGTTAGTTTTGGATTTCTCTCCAGATACCACTTGAATGGCAACAGATAGAAAAGGGGCCAAGCACAAAGTTTCTCCTTTTCTCTCTCTCTACCCATTGAACACTGAATAAATGTTTAATTAACAAATATTATTTTAGACTCCTACCCACTCCAAAAGGAAAGGGGAAGTCACCAAGTGAATGCTTACATTAGTTTTATCTCATCTGATGGTCGAAGCAGCTCACTGGATGTTCCTGATTTAGTTAGTGCCGAAAACACTTGTCCCCGTTCAATCCAGGTATCATCATCAGACTTTTCTAGTCCTTTACACATTATATAGTTCAAAATATCTGTCAGCAATTGAAGAAGATCCTCCTCACATTTCTATTAAAAATATAAATATTAAATCATTGGAGGGAGTGTTAAAAGCACATAATAAGGTCTATAACATATACTGATTGTAATCCTTTAACATATTATTAAAGTACCTAGATGAACCTGGAACTTTACTAAGTAGGTCCTAGAGATACAAGGATGAGTAAGACTCTGGCTTTGCTTGCAAGACATTCACAATTTAGTAACTTATAGGCTTCTAACAACACGAATAAGAAATTGTTAACAATTACACATTTCGAAAGATTAGAAGTATAAAATAGACATATAAAAATAAAAACAGCTTTTATGGACTTATTTGGACAAATAAGTAATTTACCTCTTGGCTTTCAAGTAAAGAGAAGTCATCACTAAAGCCTGTATCACTTGTGATGCTGCTTTCTCTGTCAGACTGCACAGAAAATGGCTTAGTAGACTCTATTGGGGATGGCGTGCTAGGCAAGCTGTCTGGCATTTGAGTTCCACTATCACTCAGTTCACATGAATCAATTCCACTCAGATCTAAACTCAAATGTGAAGGGTTATTGTGCCAAAATTCTTCTTGATTCTCTGATTTGAAAGACAATTCTCCCACAGAGCTATCTTCTTGAAATAATGGTGTGTTTGAATCTAGAGAGTGTCTGTCCTCCAAGCTCCACTGATCTGAAGACACGTTAGCTGAGGCAAAAGAGTTGATTTTTTCATCATCTGTCTTTTCATCGAAGTTCCTCTTAGTGTCTTCAGCTGATATATTTTTATCATTGTCTTTCGCTAAGACAGCCCTATTGTGCTTATGAACAGTATTTCCATTTTCAAAATCTACTTTTAAAAAAAGCTTAACTAAAGTGTCTTGCCAACCCACTTGTTGAGATATTTGATGTGCTGCATCTGGCTGGGACTGTAAAATCTGTAAAATCTGTAAGGAAATTAAGAACACAAAAATTCGTCAAAATTTACACAGTACTTTATATCAAAAACAATTTCTCTTCAGTTATTTTATTGACAAAAGAACTTAATGAGAAACTTTCGGAGGGTATATTTTAAAAGATTATGTTTTTAACTGGATTAGAAATTATTAGGAGAGCAGACACTGTGATTATAATTAATCTGCATAAAACTCATTGTGCAGAGTAAGGATGTACTCCAATATTTGCTAAAAGATAAAAAAAAGGAAAAAAAGATAAATGACCCTCCACATGTCAACACACTTATGCTATTAATTTAATTTAGTCAGAGAGAAAACATAAATAGAAGAGATATTTAAGATATAATAAAGTTATATCCACTTAATACTTTCCATGAGTATCACATTTGTTCAGCAAATACTGAACATCTATTGGGTTGTCAGAAAAGTCATGACGTATTTTTTCTGTTTTTCATTGCAAAAATGCGTCATGACTTTTCCGACAACCCAACTATGTGCAACAGTTCTGGCACTAGGGTTAGGGGAGTAAACAGGACACACAAGACACTTTAATAGAATCTAAATGCCCCAAGAATAATGCTTTCCCATTTCATTTTTTTTTCCAGGCAAAGTCAATGGTTGCCTTTACAAAACCATTTTTTCTATTAACTCTATATTGTACAAACAAAACACAAACTAAACTTTAATCCCCAAAACTAATTCCAATAAGATAGATGGATGCTGCTGTTTAGCAAGAATAAGAAACTAAAATTAAAGAGTACACACTGACATGGCAATGTGTATGATCTCCACTATACAACTGACTTCACATTTCTTTAGAATAAAAACAAGGTCTCAAACACTGTCAGAAATTCAGTTAAGATCTTTAACACAAAGCCAATAAACTTTTATGCAGATGAAAAGAACTTTGGCTCCCAGTGTTAAAAGTATCTCATCTATCAGAATTTCTAACTGTGACAAGTTTCATAGCAGGAGATGAATAATGTTGGTAGGGACTTCAACATTATTAATACACTGATGCTGACATAGAAAGTAATGAGTCACAATAACATAAGAAGTTTCTTTCTTCACTAATACTATCAATCAGTGAGCTCCCATTACTCCACAGGTGCAGAATACCAATTCTTTTTCCTTCCAGATTAAGCTTTGCTTGACAAAGAAACTTTTCGGGATTTCATTACTTTCAATTTTACATAAAATAAGACATATTATTATTTTTAATATACAAATAATGGATAAAAACGAGGCTGCACTGAAAGCTGTTTCTAATTGCACATTGAAAGGAAAGGATCCATTTACATGGGCTGCTTCAAGGACAACAGAATGTAAAATGTGAATACCCTTTGACACAGCAATTCTATTTCATGGATTACGTACTACAGATGGATTACCACAAATGGATAAAGACATATGTAAAAAAAAAATGTTCTTCACAGTAGTTTACTGACATGGAGAAAGAGGAAACAACCTAAATTCCATCAACAAAGATGGATAGCCAAAAAACTTAAAAACTATGCGGTCATTAAAGTGAAAGATATATATGCATATTTACTGATTGAAAAATGCTGTGACACAATTAGTAAGTAAATATTAATACAAAAGAAAAGCAGGAAACACATTAAATGCTATACAGGTCAGTGGTTACCACTGGAGGTGAAAGAAGGTTATAATCAGGAAGAAGTATGGGGGAAAACTAATTGTTGCCCTAGATAAAGGTTAATGGGTACACTGCAGGCAAAGCATTGCTGGACTATTCATAAACAAATTAAATAAAATTCTTTCCACAAAGTTCAGAAGATTCAGAAATTCTCAAATATGGTATATGAATTAGAAATGGTCATAATCATTGCAGTTATTAATTTTAAAAAAACCTCTTCTCTGGTAATAAACTTGACTCCGGAAAAGGCCTATTCCCAGGAGCCCATGTAGGGCTAAGAAGAACAAATTCATATGCTGATTGCTTGTGAGTACATGAAGCTAACTGACCTCAAAAAAAGGAAACTATTCATAAAATTATGTCATTTATAAAATAACAGATATTAAAACTTATATCTGGTGCAAAACACTCAAAGTTATTCACAGTCTAACGATACCGCTATTTTGAAGTATATCTAAAAAGTTTACTAACCTTTCTGCAGATGACTGCTCTGACATTTATATGTGTTCTGTGAGATATATATACCACAGATAACAGATCTTTGAAGTTAATAGCAGGATCTATGGTGGGAAAAAAACAAAAAGTTAAAAACAAATTCCAGAGATAACCAAAGCAAGAATTGTAGGTAATAGTTACATAAACGCTAAAGTAATTGTTTCACTTTTATTTTTTTGCTGTCAACAACAGATGCCCTCTATTTTTTTCCAGCTTTATTGAGATATAATTGACATAAAACACTGTATAAGCTTAAGGTGTACAATATGATGATTTAATACACATTTATACTGTAAAATGATTACCATAATAAGGTCTGTTAACATATCCATCAATTCACAGTTACCATTTTTCTTTTTGTGGTGAGACAATTTAACATCTGCTCTCTTACCAACTTTCAAGTATACAATTCAGTATTGTTAACTATAGTTACCATGTTGTACATTAGATCCCCAAACTTATTCATCTTATAATTAAAAGTTTGCACCCTTTGACCACCTTCACCTACTTCCCCCACACCCCTGACCCTGGTAACCACCAATCTACTCTCTTTCTGAGTCTAACTTTTTGGATTTCACGTGTAAATGAGACCCTAACAGTATGTGTCCTTCTCTATCTCTGACTTATTTCACTTAGCAGAATGCTTTCCAGGTTCTTCCATGATGTTGCAAATGGCAAGATTTCCTTATTTTTTATGGTTAACATTCCAGTGTGTGTGTGTTTACACACACACACACACACACACACACACACACACACACCCCTTCTTTATCCATTCACCCATGAACGGACACTTAGGTTGTTTCTATGTCTTGTCTATCGTGAATGATGGTGCCAAAAACATGAGGGTGCAGACCTCTTCGAGATAGTAATTTCATTTCCTTTGGATATACATGCAGTAGTGGGATTGTTGGATCATATGGGAATTCTATTTTTAATTTTCTGAGGAACCTCCATACCCTTTTCCACAGTGACTGTACCAATTTACAATCCCATCAACAGTGCACATGGGTTCCCTTTTCTCCACATCTTCGCCAGCACTTATTTCGTCTTATTTATAGTAGCCATTCTAATAGGTATGAAGTGGTATCTCATGGCTTTGATTTGCATTTCCCTGACAATTAAGGATGATAAGCATCTTTTCATGAACCTATTCGCCATTTGGATGTTTTCTTTGGAAAAATATCTATTCAGGTCCTTTACTCATTTTTGTTTTTTTGTTTGTTTTTTATATTGAGTTGTATGCTTTCCTTATATATTTTGGATACTAAAACTCCTTATTAGATACTGATTTGCAAATGTTTTCTCCTACTTTGTAGGTTGCCTTTTTATTTTGTTGGTCATTTCTTTTGCTGTGCAGAAGCTTTTTAATTTGCTATAATCCCACTTGTTTATTTTGACTTTTTTGCTCGTGCTTTTGGTATCATACCCAAAATAAAACCACCAAGATAAATGTCATGGAGCTTTTTCCCTATGTTTTCTTCTAGTAGTTTTATGGCTACAGTCTTACATTTAAATTTTTAATTCATTTGAGTTAATTTTTGTGAGTAGTGTAAGATAAGAGGTCGTTTTTATTCTTTAGCATATGGATCCCCAGTTTTCCTGACTCCATTTATTGAAAAGACTATATTATCACCATTGAGTATTCCTGGATCTATTGTCAAATATTAGCTGACTGTATATATGTAGGTTCACTTCCAGGCTTGATTCTGTTTCATTGGTCGTGTGTCTGTTTTTACGCCCACAGCATACTGTTTTGATTACTATAGCTTTGTAGTATAGTTTAAACTCAGAAAGAGTGATGCCTTCAGGTTTCTTCTTTTTTCTCAAATTCTTTCTCAAAGAAAGAACTGTTGGTAATAGTTATATAAATGCTGAAATGATTTTGATTTTAAATACAAAGTATAGATATGTTCAAATTTTACAAAAACAATAGGTTTAGAATCTATACCTATTCTATAGTAAACCCTAAATAACTATTCTTTTCTTTTGGTTGCCTGATCATACTGTCCATACTGCTTGGTACTTATACTATTATTTATTTTTTTATGTACATGTTTTGTCTTATCAACAAGATGGTAAACCACTCAAGACAGAGACTTATACCTTTCTGAACCCTCAGCATCTGTTATAATTCTACAGTTTGTAGTATGCACTAAAAAAAGGTTTATAAAACAAAGAATATCTGAAATTAGTTTTAATTTTGTCTTTAAGAATTTGAGCTCCATAAAGAAAAATGATATACTATTTTATACATATTTTCTCTAGTGTCCTTTTCTTGTTATACAGACTGAATTATTTACTAATCACTCGGTCAATAAACATTTACTGAGGGCCTACTAAGTAAGGTATTGTGTTTTGTCCTAGGGAGACATAACAAAGGTACATAAGAAACAATACCTAAGGAAAGCCCTGCTGAGTCAAATAACAGGTAATTTAAAAAGCAACCTGAGTAAGGAGGGAAAAAGAGCCTTCAGGAAAAAAAGTATTGAGAACCATCAAATAGAATTACACAACTATGAAGAACATTTCTTAAAATTTATCAGCATTATCGCCGTAGTCATACCTGTATTTATGATTTGATTGGTGAGGTTTTTAATGAGAGAAGTATTAACAGGTGATTCACTGATAAGGAGTCCCAACCCTGAGTAGCCAACTTCTCTGAGTCGAATACGTTGTTTGCTTCGTTCATAGACATTCGTGCATTTCAACATTTGTTCCATAACCTGGTCACAATAATAATATAGTCTTCTCAATATAGAGAACTAAGAACAGTCAGGTTAGTATTGAATAAAATAGTAGTGTAAGATGTTTATGGGGCATAATTTTATTCCTTAAGTATATAAAAAAATAATAATCCAGCACTAATAAGGAGCACTCTGTATCACACTGTCATTAAAAAGTGGATTTAAAAATAAATTGGACTGAAACACACATAATTAATATGTTAAAAACTGTAATTTACATGTATTTCTTGGCAGATGAAAGAAATAATTTAAGATTTTCTTTTAACGGCTCAGGCATAGACGGAAACAAATCCTATAGCTTGCAAGAGAAACAAACAAAGGCGTGTTCTGAAAGAGAACAAAGATACTTCTACATCAATTTAGTAATCCATTTATGTAAGTTATCAAACTAATTTTCAATAACAAGAAAACATTTTCTGAAGCAACCCATCCATGTGCTAAAATGGGAGAATGAATTAGTAACTCCATACTTCTTGTAGTGAGATCAACATTCTTCAAAGTGAGATACTGAAACCCTATATGGAAAGGGTAATCTTGACAAACTAATATGAACAATCCTTCCAGAACATTTTTGAAGAAATAACATTTAATTTCCATAAAGGAACAGTTGTTTGGGCAGATGTTTTAAAGAGTGGCCTCAGGAGTCACCATGACCAATACTCAAGAGAGACTAGGCCAGACCATTTTTAATGCATCTTTGTTTTCCAAAGTTTAAGGATTTCAAACAGGTATTCCAAACATGACCTCATAAGTAGACTTCATAATGTAACACTAATGATGTAAAAGGAAACAACTGTTGTATGGCAATTAGGCATAATGAACAGGCGAACAAATCATGAAAAAAAATGTATTTGGCAGAAATACAAGGTGTGATAAAAAAATACAGTGAATGTTTAAATTTTAAAAAATTTATTACAGTAAAAGAAATATTGCCATTAATCCCCCTCAAAATATAACCCTTATCCCATCGTTCCTGCCACTTTCTGAAGCAGCTCTGAAAGTCATCTTTCATGAGTGTCTTTAGTTGCGCTGTTGTGGCTACCTCGATGTCCTAAATCATTTTGACTTTGGGGAAGAGCCAGAAGTTGCATGGTGACAGATCCAGTGAATAAGGTGGATGAGGACACACTGTAATGTTTTTATTTGACAGAAATTTTCGTATACCAGAAGCAATGTGTGACACAGAGCGTTGTGTCGTGATGGAGAATGATTAAGAGTACACTTTAAAAGACACCTTCTCTCAACCATAGCTCACACCCGACTGCACTGAACAAGTTGAAGCTTGTCACACACAGTTACTAAGGTTTGATGCACTGCTTCCTGTATTGAAGATTCCTGTCTTTCTGCTTGATGGCACTCAGCAGCAGCATTCACTGTAGTTTTGATCACAACGAAAAGGCTCCAAGTCACACAATGCTTCTGATACAGCAATTTCTGTCAAATAAAAACGTTATGGTGTGTTGTTTGACAGATCCACCTTATTCACTTAATCTGGCACCATGTGAATTCTGAATCTTCCCCAAAGTCAAAATGCTTCAAGACAATGAGGCAGCCACGACTGCACAACTAAAGACACTCACAAAAGAGGACTTCCAGAACTGCTTCAGAAGGTGCAAGAATGATGAGATAAGTGTGTTTGAAGCAAGGAGGGGTATACTGAGGGGGATTAATGGTAATGTGTCTTTTACTGTAATAATTTTTTTAAATTTAAACATTCACCATATTGGTTGATCACACCTCGTATGTCTGACTCCTTTTAGTTAACCTAAAAAAAGGTGGAGTGGGTGGCTTCAGGCAATGTTTGAAGTTTTGGATATTCTGGATGGTTTAATAAAGTATGTTCTATATCCTTTGACAAGCTACAAATTTTTCTGCCTCAGTTTCATCATCTATAAAATGGGGATAATATTCACTTCATAAAGTTGTTGTGAGTACTAAGTAAGCTAGTATATGAAAAGTGTTTAGTGCCTCACAAATAGTGGGTGCTACATAAGGCTAGTTATTGATCTGCCATGTAGATCCATCATAAGTCAAAAGGCAGATGAGAGGTTTTATATTAAGGATGGTACGACAAAGTACATTTTCCACTGAAATGATTACAATATAATTAGCTTTTTAATATGCAAACAAAAACAAGAAAAATATGTCAAAACAAATTTGACAATTTAAAATTAGATAGATATGATAAAAGAATTTACATTCACAAAATGGCTATGTTCCAAGTAAATTCATATACCCACAAATGCCCAAAAATAGAGACATTTAAGAAATGTTTATACCTTAAAAATGATTTCTCTTAGTTGGTCAGAATACTTCTGATTTAAGAGCATGGCATACAGTATGTCAGCATTTCCTGGTTCAAACAGCAGTAAGAAAAGTTGACCTCTAGTTGGGCTGGTATGTAGGAGACTTAAGAGTATATCCAAAATTCCAAAGAGCTTTTAAAATTAAACAACACAAAACAAAAAAACCACACTCACATACAGAAGCAGAAATAAAATCATAAACCACAAGGTTATTTAACTGAATACTACAAACCCTAATGTTCTACCTTAACTGAATTATCTGATGTCTTCTGAACCCTGTATTTCCCTCCATTATGCTCTTGGCTTATTCTGTCTACTTTTGTGTTTCTTCTCACTACCATATTTACCTGCTTTGTCCATATAAAAAGCCATCTCTTCCATTAAGCCTTTCCTGGTCTCCTAACATATAATACTCTCCTATGAAAACCTCACAGGGCTTTGTACCTCTCTTATAGATGTTATCATATTCTTTTTTGTTTCATAATAATTTATAAACCTCTCTTATCCAACCATGTATCCATTAGGCCAAAATAATGATAATTCATTCAATGTTATAAATGTACAATGTCTAGTATTATTCTATGTATAAAGTAAGTTTTCAATAAATAATTCTTTGATTGAACTGACCAAGAAAAATGTCATTGGCAATAAATCTTAACAAGTGACAGTACAACTACCATGAAATAAAATGGCTACTCATTATTCTAACGAGCTTTTGAAGTAGGCCAAACTTATAGGGAAATAGCTGAAGTTAACTCATCTATAAACAGCAATTACAAAGTCACGTAAACACTGAACAGACAATGAATATTTCATGATAGAGGGAACAATATGTGAGTTAACATAAATTAAGGCTGCTCAATT
This sequence comes from Hipposideros armiger, assembly GCF_001890085.2. Taxonomy (NCBI): domain Eukaryota; kingdom Metazoa; phylum Chordata; class Mammalia; order Chiroptera; family Hipposideridae; genus Hipposideros; species Hipposideros armiger. The sequence goes on along the minus strand of NW_017731373.1, from coordinate 6,909,886 downwards.
TGGTATTGAGAGTGATATATAGAAAGAGAAAAGAAGCAGCAGTAATTACACCTGGGTTCTAGTCTCAGGTTTATCAGCTGTTTGACTTTTTAAGTTAAGTCACCTAATCTCTCTGAACATCTACTTCCAAATATGCAAATGAGAGGATTAATTACCAGTCTGTATATTTTATACCAGGGGTTCTCAAATTCTACCATGCACCAGAATCACCTGGAGGGTTTGATTCAGCAGTATAATTGCATTTCTAAAAAGTCCCAGGTAAAGCTGGTCAGGAATGATACACTGAAGACCACTGTTTTAAAACGTAGTTCTGAGGTATAAATGAATAATGTGCATTAGAGTATTTAAAAATAGGAAAAACATTTATAATTTACTCTTTATGCAAAATTTTTATGAACCTATGCTAAGATTCATGTTAGAAATCTGCCAAGTAACTTTGATGATAGGTAAACATACATTATGTGGCCTATAAAAATAGGCTTCAGAATTGCCAAAGAAATTATTTTCACATACTACTTCCTAATTCATTAAAGTATTTTACTACATTGCTATCTAGTTCGTTAAACTTTCAGTTAGAAGATAAAACTTACTTCTTTAACTATATAATATTATATGTGACACTATAAACATTTTACTCTTAAAATATGTTTATTATACATGTATAAGTTTATAACAAGATGATATAGCAACTTAAATGTTAAAAAGAAAAAACAGACTTATGTCGGGCATAATACCTGTTCTTCTTCATTAATAGCAGCTATGAAACCCATAATACTTTGTATCTCTTCATGAGTTCCACCTTTGCACAGAAAATATTTAATTAGTCCATACAAGGAAGTCCTTATTGTTCGAATATCATCTACAGACAGCTCACTATATTTACAATCACTCCTGAAAGAGAAAGTAAAAGTGCAAGAATAGAAATTTAAAATGTTTATATTTTAATATAAACTTTTAAAACTTTTTTATATAAAAGACTTCATAGTTTACAAATGATGTATATATGTAATTATTAGAAGTCATGATATAATGTCATTAACCACTGTTACCCCTAATAAATTTAATAAAAAAAAGAATTCCTGGTATCTTTGGTTTCTTTTTCTATTTAAAAAGTTAAGGAAAATTTTTCGAAATGAGGAGTTTCAATGACAAAGATATAAATTGTTAAAACGGCTTATATTTATGCAACACTCACTATGTGGCAGACAGTTCTAAGTGCTTTATATATTATTAACTCATTTATTTTAATCCTCAAAGCAACCACAGGATGTCACAGTTTCATTATCTCCTCGTCACAGGCCAGAAAACTTAAGCGCAGAAAAGTTGAGTAAGTTATCTATAGCTAGACAGCTAATGAAACACAAGATTCAAACCCAATGTATATGATCCATTGTTCATCATTTTAACCTCCACACTTTCCTACCTCGCTGAAGTTAAGCAATATTAGAATTGTTGTAAATAAACAATCTAGATGTTCCGATCAAGTAGCAGGCAGAAAACAGTATCAAACTGAGAAGGTGTAAGGACATCATACCCATAATAAATCCTAAGCACATCTAGGAGAAACTGCACACCATACTTCTTTCGGAAAACTCTCCTGCTGTCTCTGATGATGGTGGAAAGATACTGTATATGACCTAAAACAGAAAGTTCACTCTTAAAATGATATACCTAAAATCAAGTTACACATGTAGTTATACATTGCTAAAACAACTATAAAATTTTATCAACAGCCTGCTCTCACCGATTCGAAAGGGAAAATCTCCACGGTTCCAAATACGAAAGTCAAAGAGTAAATACTGATACATTTGTTGTAGGAGCTGCATATTCTTCTCTAATGATACTTGTTCAATTAGTAATTGAATTGCCATCAATACATTAACATCCATCAAGGTGCTTGGCACCTGAAATCCAAACAGAAGAGAGGTCTGTAAAGTTCAGTTTAAATAATTGTCATTAAGCTATAATTTATTCAGCACATCTAAATATAAAATGATTAGAAAAATATAAACAACTTAAACATTAATTTTTCTGAAGTAATGCTAGAATATATTTCCCTAATATCATAGTCCTAAAACAGAGTGTTAAATTGATCAAATAGCCCAAATACCAAAGCTAACAAACAAGGTCCTGTATTTCAAAGATTATACAGTGTTATTATGTAAGATAAGTAATTGTGTAAAGTGATTCAACAGAAATTTTTAAGGTGGTTATATATACACACATATATGAAAATAGAAGTCTGTAAATTCCACTTGTAAAATAAATTATATCCAATAACACAACTTAAGCTATAATAGAATAATTAAAAAAATACATATTTACTTATTAAGAAGAAAGAACCCCAAACTAACTGCTAATTACAATCATCAGCCATTCCTATATTATGTTAGACTAGCTCACCTTCTGAAGTAAGGCACCAAGAGTGGAAACTCCATGGGAGTGAATAAGATTGTCCTGGTTAATAGGATGTCTTTGAATAAAGTGTTTCATAATCAATATAAATGTCGCAACTAAATTTCTCTCTAGTCTTGACTCTGTGGAATTGTGAACATGTTATTATCGTAAGTAATCACTTTTATATCACATTTTCTATATCACAATGCATATTGTAACACAAAGAATTTGGCTAAGGAATTAGCCTCCAATGGTCACTTGTAGAACATACATATTGGAAAAAGCAGCAATTGCATATTGTATACTTATATGCACATGTAAATATTTTCTCCACCATATTTAACAATGTTGTCATATTTCCACTAAGAGTACAAACTACAGATAATCAAGAGTAAACCCAACATATTAAGTTTTCTGACCACAGTATTATGAACTTCCTGAACTACATTAGTAAAATTAGGGATGGGCTGCTTCAGCTACAAATGGTTAAGTTTCTTCCTAATGATAGTAAGACATTTTAATCTATTTTTCAATTAATTCTCAAATTTCTCAATGACTATTTTGAATTAATTTCATCTTAATACCTGATGCCTTTGTGGAGGTCAGTAAGACCCAATCTCCTTCTACAGGTGTCATCGATTCAGAAACTGTTCTTTCATTCATTCCTTCAGGAATCTGTCCTTCACTGAAGTGGCTGATTTGTTCCAATAGAGGAAAGAGTGCATTCAATCCACCTATGCAGTTTATGATGTCCTGAAAAAGAAAATTACAATTTTTTAATCTTATGAAACATGGGCAATTTTTCATTTACTATCTACACAGCATGTAAGAAGTTATAATTTACTAAATCTTTAGGCAATGTATAGGATAGTCTAAGCTAAAGCACCCTTGTTATGGACATATGCTTTAAAGACCAGACTCAGGAGACACCATAATCAATACTCAAGGGAGAGAAGGCCAGGCCATTTTTATCATACCTTTGTTTTCCAAAGCTTGGAAATTTCAAACATAGGCAAATCTAAACATGACCCCATAAGGTGACTTTATAATGTAACACTAATGGTGTAAGAGGAAACTGTCACAAGGTAATTAGGCATAATGAACAGGAGAATAAATCATGGGAAAAAAAATGTATCTGGTAACAGAAATATGATTGACTCCTCTACTTTAACAAAAAAGGTGGAGTGGGTAGCTTCAACCAAAGTTCAAAGTGACTATTTTGGATAGCATAACCAAATATATTCAAAACCCTTTCACATGTTATTAATGTTTCTTCTCTGTCTGTTTCATCATCTGTAAAATGAGGATAATATTAATTCCCACTTTATAAAGTTGTTATAAAGATTAAGTAAGCTAATAAATGAAAAGAGCCTAGTACCTGGCATACAGTGAGTGCTACATAAGATTAGTTATTATTAACTGCTACAATGTTCTGAACTGTCATGTAGACCCCGCTTAAGTTTATAAATAACCTCTTCATATTCTTTGCCTGTTTTTCACATTGATTTTTAAGAGTTTTATGTAGTAAATAAATTAGCTTTTTATAGATGGCAAGTATTTTTTTCCCAATTGTCTTTTCACTTAACTTTTTTGTCTTTGATTTTGCTGCAATATAAAAATGCAATCGTCTTTTTTCTTAATAATTCTGTTCTTTTTGATTTCCACATAGCTGTAACTCAAGGTAATGAAGACTGCTTTGATTTTCAAGTATAATGTATGACGTAACTAATCACTTTTCAATATATAAGTAATAAGTAGAACTAGCCTTGGAAAACCAATCTCACAAGTGATAGCAAAAGTTAACTCATGAATTGGCAAACACATCATAAATCTTACTATTCTAACAGATAAGAATACGTGTTCTTCTCTCAAAGTCAAAGAGAAAGAAGTTTTATACCACACGAATAACATGAGATGAATACTAACTGATGGATTCGTTTTTATATAGGCTGAATTATCTTAATGATTTCTGCTCCACTGAAATAATAAGCATATTTAATTGGTGTTAAGTGACTAGAAGATAAAAGTGATTTTGGGTTTTTTTGCTGATTTACCAGCAAGTTCCCTATAGCTATCTCTTATATTTCTTTTGATTTTCCTAAGCTATAATTTCTATTTAAGATATCTTTTAAGAAAACAGTAGTATATTTTAGAAATAGGATAAAATCTCTGACTTTCATATTAGCCCAAATAGTATTTACTAATTTAATAACTCAGTTGACAATATTACTGCATATCCCTGTGCCAGGCACTGGTGAAAAAAGGGGTGGTCCCTCCTTTGAAGTTCTTAAGGACTACTGGAGAATCAAGCAAGCAAATAGTCACTAATCACAATAGTAAGTGAAATGATAAAGTGCTTCAGACACCCATGACCAGAGCAGTTAACTCAGTCTTAGAAAGTAAATACAGGCCTCTAGATAAAAGCAAAGACATTATGTCCAGTTGAGACAAAAATATGAGGCACATAAAAAAAGCAGACAAGATATCCTAGTTAGAGGGGGATATGAGGAAGAGGAAAAATCACTCCTTAACCTCAAGAAGAAAGATCTGAGTTCATTTAAAGCTGATTTACAGGAGACTATAGACAGGGAAAAGTGTGTAATTCAGGAGAAAAGGGATAATCAATGAAGTTTCTGAGAAGGTTAGAAGGAGTTGAAATCTGCCACATAGTTTTAGGGATTAAATACCTTAAAAAGTGGAGCAATTAACTAAGGCAGTATATTTTTCTCATGAAAAGCATTAAACTCATGGCATAGTTATAAAAACTATGTTTCAGTACATAGTTTTAAGCAAATTCCAGTCATTCAACTACTTATTCTTCCTTCAACTGTGTATCTTGCCTACAAAGAACCTGGTGATGCTTAAAAGATTAAACTCTTCTAAAGGATCCATAAACTAACATATGTTGTCCTTCATTTATCATAACTTACCTTAATGTCCCAGTTCACTACTTTGTTTCCTGTTAACCGTCCATGCAAACAATTAGTAGATAAATCAAGACAGATTGAATTTTTGCAAGCCTAAGAATAAAAGAAAAATATAGCAAACAACTAAGCATAAGGAAGACAAAACACAACTCTATATATGGAACATTTCACCGCATACTTAAAAAGTATATAGTATAGACAGTGATAAGATGCCTACAATATTAAGTTTAGTATTACTATTCTCTGTCTCTAAAAAATCAGGGACTAGCTTCTAAAGTACTCACTCATCAAACAGCAGGTCACTGCTGCTTGTCATCTGTTCTTCACCAATCACATAGTTTAAAATATTTTCTCTTTTAAGCCAATATATGCAAGCAGATTTTTGACTTTTTAAAAAATTCAACAATTTATTCCCATTAGTACTTTCCCAGGCACAATTTCATGATATACATAAAATGTGTGACTAAAGTATGAGATACAGAAATCACAGAACAGAAAAATATATTACAGTACAAAAATCCAATCACAGACATAAGACACTATTTTCCTCATGTTACTGACAATTCTAGTTATATTCAGATTAAGAGCTTAGTCTGCGTCTGCAACTCTAGAAATTGTTATGTTAACTTCAAAAAAGGTTTATAAAGTGGGTAACTTCATTCACTCACTGAATTTACAGATTGAAGCATCCCTGAATTTACTCCCCATTCCAAAAATAAATAAAGATACCTAAAAATATTAGCACAGATGACGTGGCTGTTTTATCCTCTCAAGGCAACTGAGAAATTTTGCTTTAATAAAACAAATGCAAACTGAGTTTACATTTAACTCAATGTAAACTATATTAGTCTAAGAGACAGAAATGTCTTTCTCCTGTTACTACCTTAGTGAGTACTTGTGTATCTATGACCTAATCTCTTAATGGTTTGGATGCCTCCAGTCTCCTATCCCTCTAATCCAACTTTCACACTGCAGCTTGAGACCTTCTTCTAAAATGCAAACCCGATTATATTACTTTATTGCTTAAAATCCTATCCAATGCCTGGCACAAGAGATTTGCTATGATCCGGCCTCTACTTGTCCTCTAATCTCATCTCTGGCCATCTACTCCTGTTTAGTGCCCTGCACCCAAATACACACAGAACCCAGGTTTAGTCTATATATGTTGTGCTTTGCACATCCTCTCTCATCTTTGCCTCTTAAAACACAAATCAAACCATCTTTTCTATGCTATTTAACCTCTGGAAGAACAAACCACTCTTCCTTTGTGTCCACACTATATTTTGTGCATAATTCCAACACAGAGATATTGTATAGTGGCTAAGGATCTGCATTAAACAGGCTGTCAATTAACTAGAAGTATTAGGCTAGGCAAGTTACTAATCTTCATTCAGTTTCAGGACACTAGAGTTTAGAAAAGATACAGATAATACCATATACCCCTCAGAGCTTTAGTGAAGATTGAGAAACAATATATGTGAAGCATTTAGTTTAGTGGCAGCTAAACTAAACAATGCAATAATGGCAGCTAAAAAACAAAAAATGCTCATAAAATTATACTGCACTTATTATTTTTTAAAGATTTTATTGGGGAATTGGGGGAGGGGAACAGACAAGTTGCTGTCCTTTTGTTCTTCAGTCTAGTTGTGGAGGACGTTGCTTCACTGGCCCATGTTGGTATTATCATTGCACTCTTCCCAGGTGAGGCAGTCGCTCGCCGGCCACTGGACGGCCGCTCACAGCAGCTCACGCCCGCTGCCGGCCAGCCCCACTGCAACCTATGCCATTGCTGGCGACTCACACCAGCCCAGCTCCAGGTTGAGCTGTTGTTCACCATCTTAGCTGTAGAGGGCGCAGCATCACTGGCCCACATGTGGGATCTGAACCAGGGCCCTGCTGCTCAGCGCTGGTGTCCCAAGTCAACTCCTAACCAACGTGACACTCGGCTGGCCCTGCACTTATTTTTCTTATGTACTTATTTTACTTTAGATTTTTAAGCTTCTTAAAGCCAGAGGCTTTAATTTATTCACCTTTGTATCCTAAAAGTTCAAACAACTCTTGGCATAGAGAAGACACTCCAAAAATTTTTAACAAATGGATGGTTAAACACTTCCTAAAAATAAGTACAAAAATGAAAAACCGTTGACTGTCAAAAAATCCTCTATAGCAGCTTTTCCCAAACTAGTATTTGTTACTAAGTGAAATAAAAACTAAAATGTGTTCTATGTTCAAATAACTGGTGAAAAAGTAGGATAAAACAAAAGTAAACTAGTTTCTTTATAAGAGGATTTTTCAAAAGTGTTATCATTAATCTCTAAGAGGTATATACCAAATGCAACATCCCCTCAAACTTATTTAACCACAGAACACTAGTATCATCATATATATAGCCATTTCAAGAAATATCCTCCACTAAACTGTTTTATTGTATATATTTGTCATGCTGGGTTTCTTGAGGAAAAACAATAATGGCTATTTTTTTACCAAACTTTTAAAATAGTCTTTTATTTTATAATTTATTTAGATTTACAGAAAATCATTTACAGAAATGTTTGGGTAGATAGTACAAAATTCCCATATACCTCCAACACAGTTTTTTCAGATAATGTTAGTATCTTACATTAGTATGGTACATTTGTTATTATTAAGGAACCAGCATTGCTACATGAATTACAGAAATTTTACTCCCAGTAGTAAAAATTTAACCTTAATTTTTCAAAGTTACTTTGAAAAAAGAATATAGCAACCATCATGCAAAAAAGACCCAGTTACCAATTGCATGTCTAAGCATATAATATACCAAATATAGTAGTGAGATTAAATATAATTAATTCCTATCGATCTATACTAGTTATAATAAAAATAAGTATAAGATATAGTCCCTGCCAAGAAATAACTTAAAAATCTACTTTGGTTAACAAACATGTATCTTTGGAAAAAAGTTAGTGTTACAAAAAGGAAACAAACAAAAAACAGAAGACTCAAGAGACATTACAACCAATGCAATGCACAAGCCTCAAATGGATCCAGGACTAAATTTTTAAAAGGCTAAACAAATATTTTGGGGGAAGCTGGGAAATTTTGAATATGGGTTATATATTACATGAATTATTATTTTCTTAGATAGGATAATGATTATGTAGAAAAACTTAGGAGTAACGTGTCTTGATAGCTATATCAATCTGCTTTCACAAATGATTTGAGATAGACAGATAAAGATAAGTGTGGCAAAATGTTAATAACTAGGAAATTTAGGTGAAGAGTATATAGGATTTCACCTTACCATCCTTTAAACTTCTCGTTAGGTTTGCAATTAATCAAAATAAAAAGTTAGAAGGAAATACCAACTGAAAATTAAATTTTATTAGATTAGATATAACAAATAAGTATTCAAAGTAATAAATTATGGTCATGTACTAGAAGACTGAACTAGAAAAAAAAATTCTATAATGTATAATCTCACACAGCAAAAGCATTTTCTGGGTCAATGTAACACTGAATATAGTGAAGGCAAATGATATGGTTGTTTATGATACTTTCCCTTTTCTTCCTCCCAGTCCTACCTTTGATCTTCTTTCCCCTCAGCCCTTGCTGACCTTTCCTCCAAAAGGAAGAAAAAAACAAGTACTAAACATTAAACATGGTATGCATATATGTCGTTTCTTTTTTCTCCTTTTTTTATTGTTTTCTGACTAGCAATATATTAGATTGTCTAAAAAGTCATGACGTATTTTTGCAACAAAAACCAGAAAAAAATACGTCATGACTTTTCCGACAACCCAATATTTAAAAAATTAACAAAGAAAACGCCGAGAAACTTGTTTCACCTCTCCTTCCAAAAAAGTAGGAGATAAAAGTTTAAACAGTTTCATTTACTGAAGTCGTTCATTAGTACAAATTACCACTACAACTATTGCCATTCATACTACTGGGATGACATAATGATCACATTTGAAACCTAGTTGAGAGGTACACCTTTTTAATGCTTCTCATCTTCCTTTGGAAATTAATAATTTTTAATGGCACTTCAAGCCCCTCCTTCTAATTACCCACTGAAATGAAAAAACAAATTTAAAAAGGAATTCACAGCATAGTTACAACTAAATGGACAGTCCATGTATTTACTCTGACCTTTGCAGTGTAGTGAAGAAGGACATTACCAGGTAGGTCAGCCATGTCAGACTCTTGAAATTTCCAAGGGCTTAAACAGTTTGGACCTGTAAATTATTTATACACACACATATCATTGAATAGTTATGGCCTCTTCAGTTCTGTGTAATCAGAACAAAATTTAAAATTAAATTGTTCCAAGCTACTCATATAACACAGTTAATACACACTAGCCAAAATGTACTTTATTTTTAGAGCACTTCCAATTTACTCAAACCCTAGAAAAGTTGGGAAGGATGAATCAATCTCCACTACAGAAAGGGAGCTGATAAAATTAATATAAAATATAACAAAGTTTAACTATTAATTTATCTAAGTAAACCAACTCAAATTTATAAGACAAAATAGCAAAATAATTAGTAATGTGAATAGATATCACAGAAATGGAATAGCAAATGAGTAGGAAAAACTCTTGACCTTCCTAAAAAAAAAATTAAAATTAGTATTTTAATTTGTATTTTGTTTTTAGTAAAGTCAAGAAGAAATACAAATTAAAACAGGGTTCCGTTTTACACCAAAAAAATGAAGGAGACAGTATTGGCTATTCCACCTTAGTGAGGCTGTGATGAATCTGGTATACTTACGTATTACTGGTAGGGACTGTTAATTGGTATATACCTTTTGGAAACTGATTATGTAACATGTACTGAGAGCCATAAAAATATTCACACACTTTGAATATTTACCCTGGGAATTTATCATAAGTACATCCATCAGAATAAGGAAAAAACCCAATAACTACAATGGTTCATCATATTTAATATTTGATGTTTAGTCAACATTAAAAACTATAAACAGCCTAAGTAAATCATATATTATGAATCCAATATAACATTATGCATCCATTAAAAATGATCATTATGAACACTATATAATAAATACTATTTATAAGAATAGAATTATAAGTAGGAAAAATTACAAGAACAAAATCCAAACTACAGAGCTGTGATGATTACACTAAATGACTTATTAACTTGGAATTTATTTAGATTATAAATATCAACTTCAAATATTTTGATAAGTTTTAAAGTAATGACAAAGTTCTAAACTTTGAAAGTCTGGACATTCTTATTCACCTCAAAACTCCCATGAAATCTAAAAAAGAAATTTTGACAAATAATAAGCTATGTGCAGAGTTAATAAACATGACTACTCAGAGGCTTAACTCCTGAACAATCTATTAAAATACAGATATAATTTTGAAAATATTTATGATCCAATAACCGCATATATTTAAAATCATAGCCAAAAGGAAAACAGTTCATAAATTTATCTAAGGACTCCTAATTCTGCTGCCTTCATGAATTCTTCAGGTATATTAGTGTATGTTATAAAAATCACCAGCTTTTAAATAAGACTCACAAGATTTTACTCATCATGTAATTTTTTATGAAGACAGGCTTGTATTTTGCTTCATCAATTTATTAAAATCTGTCAAAAGTATTATGGACTGAATTGTGTACCCCCAAATTCATGTTGAAGGTGAACCCCTAACGTGACTGTATTTGGAGATAAGGCCTTTAAGAAGGTAATTAATGAGGTTAATGACATCATAAAGGTCAGGCCCTAATCCAAAAAAGCCCCTTATGAGAAGAGGCAAAGACACCAGAGATATCTCTTGGCACACACACAGAGAACAGACTCCACATGAGGACACAGCCAAGAAGGCAGCCATCCACCAGCCAGGAATAGAGACCTCACCTGAAACCAACCAAGCCTGATTGAAACTTGATCTTGGAATTCTAGCTTTCAGAATTATAACAAAATAGTGTTTAAGCCATCCAGTGCATGGTATTCTGTTATGGCAGTCATAATGGACTAATACTAAACAGCTTTGTGGATTTTTGAAATATTTCCCAAAGGTTTGCTTTATTTATGCCTATCAAAAGGAGTATGGTGTACTATAATTAATAATACTGTATAATATACTCAAAAGTCGTTAAGAAAGTAGATCTTAAACATTATCAACACACATAAAAAATGGTAATAATGTGAGAGGACAGAAGCGTTAACTATAATGGCAATCATTTTGCAATATATATATCAAATCATCATTGTATACCTTAAACATACATATGTTATATGTCATTAACATCTCAATAAAGCCAAGGTGGGAAAAAGTATGGTTGTGGTAGGCTTTTTCTTCCCTTTTAGCTTCAATTAAAACAAATACATTTTCAGATTTAGGAAACAGAAAAAGCTATTTAAGTTTAATTAAACAGTATGACCGTAAATACTCACCTGCCAAATATAATGACTTCACTTGAGAAGGCTGTAGTGCCTCATAGAAGATAATAACAGAACCTAGCTGACCCTCCAGAGATGTGGGACATCCCCATTCACTGTCTTGGGTTCCTGCTGATATCAATTTGGTAATCAATTTTGAGTTTTCAATTGTTCCTCCCCAGGAGGCTGATGACAGAATTCCACCAAATGATGTTCGATGAGGAGTAATGGGAGAAGAAAAAGGTGGATCTGGGATCTGGGATGGTGGGGGAGTGGTGGTTCTTTGCCCAGCTGAACCAATACAGCAAGAAATAAAAGGCTAAAAATGAAGACACAAACAAAACAAATTACACAATTTTAACTAAATCTCTATCCTCATTTAAAATGAAATAGTACATAAAATTAAGCAAACAAATAAATTTGCTGGATCATATGTGTATGAATATGTACACATAAGAAATCATTACAGACGTTACCTTTGGCCTACATGATTTGGATGCATTACTTTTATAACTCACTTTATATCCTTCTATAAATTTTGAATTTTAATGAGTACATATTAACAAAAAAATTTTTTTTAACAACTTTACTTATATTCTAAAATTGAGAAAACTACTTTTCCCCCTTTCAAATTTACAAACAGAGTATAATAATGCTAATTACGGGTTATCCTGAAATGGTCATTGAGATGAACAGCAATAAGAAATTACTAGAATCGGGCCGGCCGAGTGGCTCAGTTGGTTAAGAGCTCGCTCAAGAGTTTGAGCTCTGAGCAACAGGGTCCCCGGTTTGATTCATGGCCCGAGCTGAGCTGCCACTGAGCTGCCAACAGGTGGCAGGATGGCTCAGCTAAAAAAAAATAAAAAATAAAAAATAAATAAAAATAATAATAATAATAATAAAAGAAATTACTAGAATCCTAGGACTTGGGAAGTAATCCAATCCATTCTTTTAACTTCAGAAAAGGTCCTTTCAAAATTATCCAAATATTTTCAAAAAATTTTTATATTCATGTCCTTTAGTCATTCTAGTAAATAAATTTTGTCTTATACCTAACTACAGTGTAAAAGTTTAAAGTTTCTTCATTATTGTTTCAAATTCAATGGACATGGAAATGAGTCCACTAAAAGTCTCTAACTATTTCATATATTTGGAGAGCTTTATTAAAGGATCTTTTGCTCTGCTCGATTCAATTTCTTTGGCTTTCCTGTGGTTGTTACAAGCCTTTTTTTCTAAGCCTTTAATTACATTGTTTCTTCCTTGAATTGTTTTTCTTTTATTATATGTTGTCTGATTTCATCTAATGATGACAGGCTAACAGAATTAAATATTAACTTACTAAATCTTAGTATATAAAAAACACTAAACTTTATGGGCACACATTTAGAATGAAGAGAACCTGCTACATTAAACTGAAATTTTTCAACAGTTCTCAATCAACTGATCCCATAAAGAGTAGGTTAGATGAGTTAGATGAGCTTACTTCATTCATGGCAGGAAATCTGAGAGGGGCGGAGACCTTCTGCTGTCCATTGTCATAAATATAGACAAGGCTCTGACCAAAGGGCCTTTTTCCAGGCATGTGAACAATGGTTACGTTGTGCTGATTAAGTAAAACACACATTTAAAAAGTGAAAATCACATTCAGTCTTTGGAATGACAAATGTTTTCAGAATATTACTCTATAACCAGCTTGTGTAAATAGCAGGACATTAAGACTAAGCATAACTAAATGCTGATTAAAAAGATGATCTTTAAGTGAATAACATTTTATCTGTAGTACTTTAAAAGCACTTATGTCTATTCTAGAAAATCTACACACAACTGTAACATAGTATCTTTTCTGGACTTTCCATGTCTATGAGTATTTTTTAAAATTAATTTTTCTAATGAGAATAATTTTATATTTTAAGAAAGCAACAGAAACAATTTATGCATTTTTAACAACTTAATTGATATTCAAAATCATATTTGATTCTAGAAAACTTGAAATGAGTCATAACATTTCATTTTAATATTTTAGCAGAAAAATTATTATGAAATTTACAATGATGATGATAAATGGTATTAACCTCCTTATAGATAAACTTCAACATGAACAGAAAGTAAAAATTAATCAACTCTCAAAAAGCAGATGACAACACTTGATGTACATGCACCAAATGCGTTTCTTAAAGGAAAGAATCAAGAAGTTAAATGTGATGCCCTAAAGCCTTACCCAGAGGGAATCACAGAAACTGTGGTCAGGAAGCATAACCGTTGCATACTCTCTTTTCGTGCATACTGCCACAACCAACATACCTGAATGGGTAATAAAAGCTTCAAAACCCATGCCACTTCCTGTAAAAAAACTAATATAAAATAAAAATATTTATTATCAGAAATTTTGAAGTCAGTTGTTCAGTTTTATCATCGTTGAAGCACACAAAACCATAATGTCATCATGAGTATCTTTATCAAACACACTGTGGCTTACATTCTATTGCCATACATCAGTCCAACCTTTCTTCAAAGATAATATTTAAATCTTTTTTTGGCATAAGAGTTTAGTAAATTATAAAAGGTAGCCTGATTAGTGGAATTCCATTAGCAAACTATAGTAAAGCTATTAACTTTCAAATCTTCAAAATCTTTCCAAATAAGATTCAGAAAGCATGAACAATGGTCTTAAAAATCACAAGGCATATTAAAAATTGTTACTGAAGTAACTACATTTGGGTGTACATACATATAGGTTTTCTAGTCCTTCATATAACTATATAGTACCTTCAATGAAACAGAAAGATTACCGTTCATTTTCAAGTTTATTATTCCTTTTTTCTCCATTTTTTACAGTACTTTTAAGAAGGAACTTGTTTCTAAACTGACCTCAGAACTCAACTAGCAAAATATATGATATACAATCATTATTATGAAAGCAAAAAAAATACTTATAATTAAACTGTATACACCCTAAGGATGAAGAAGCTTCAGATACACTGTTGTACATTTAAAAACTGGATGCTTAAAATAATAATAATAATAATAATAATAATAATAATAATAATAATAATAAACTAGATGCTTAGGAAAGCTTTTTCCTGTTTAAAGAACCACAGCATATATCATACGACTGTATTCATTTACATTCCATAACATGTACCAGTACCTGTACAACTGTTTTCTTTTTCCTCCTTTGTTAGCACTGCCAAGAGTCATCTGATCCTGATCTAAGCAAAACCAAGCATTGAAAGAAAAGGCAGACCCTGGCCATTTCTGTATAGAAGGCACAGAAATTCCTGCCATACTATGTGACAAATTGAAATACTGCAGTGCACTCTCTAAACTTTGTTTTCGGGCCATGGTCAGGATTGCTCGAGTCACAGGAGTTGTATAAGGGTGAATACACTCAGATTCATCCACTCTCAGTAGTCTTAGTAGTCGACGGATTTCTTCCGAGCTCACTGACTGACTCCCCAAGGAACCATGCAGTGCAATCAGGTTCTCAGCACAAGTTCGATGAAGAGAAGAATGAGAATCAAGGGTTTCAATGATTCTAATTCCCATGTTTGCATTGACACAAACAGTTCGACTCTGCCTATTAATGCAACAAATTCTTTTCAGCCAATCAGAGATGAAGATCTGCAGGTCATGGGATTCTAGCTCTGGAAGCCACTGGATAAGAAGCAAGAGAGGCTGGACATTGCTAATGCCTAAAATCCCAACTGAAGTGTGGTCACCCTCTACAGCCTATAAGGCAACATAAGAGAAAAAGGTTAGTTACCATCTTTGATATAGAGAAAATGGAACTTTTTAAAATATAGCTAAACAAACTCACCATATTCATAAGTTCTTTAAGTAGTTCCAGTGATGGCTGACCCAGGGATTTTAATACTTCAAACATATGTGTATAACCAATTCTTTCTTTAAATACTTCCTAGAAGAGGGAAAGTCAACACATCAAAGCACATTTTCAAAGACTAAATTTTTTGGAAATTTTCAAAAATGTTGAATACCCATTTAAGTTAATCAACTTAATATTAAAAAGATTATGAGTTCAACGTATCTGTTTTCTCAAATCACGTCTTCATCTTAAAATAAACTCCATGTATCTTCTGGGATACAATGTTATAATAATCTACCAAAATGTAAAATAAATGAAATTAGAAATAGTTGTGCATTATAAAATTATTATATTACTTACTGATTAGGTCACATAACACTTCCTTTACCTTCTTCACTTGATTTGTAATTAGTGCAGTATTACATGAAGTCAAAATAAAAATGAAGGAAAAATAAGGAGAATCTGAGGGGTAACAGGAATTAGACAGCAGCCTCAAAGGTCTAAAGAGTCCTGGCAATTTTGAGTAGTAGCTAGAAAAAAACTGGGTAGTTTTCCTCAACTCTTTGTATCTAAATGGTATGAATTATCTGTAGCATTGAGTTATATTTAGTAAGGTCTTAGTCACATGTATTTTTGAACTAGTGAGCATTCAAAGCCATAAAGTAGAATATAAAGACAACCAAAACACCTAGCAACACTAAATTGGTCCAGTAAAGTCAGTAGAAATATATATACACTCATTATAAATTTAAAAGATTTAAACAAAATGAGTAAGATTGGTGTCTCTGGGGAGGGGAACTATTATAGTTGACTATGGGACAAGGGTAGGAAGAAGATCTTTTTTCAAATGGCATTTTAAAAATAATCTTTTTAATTTTATTTATTTATTTATTTTTTTATTATTATTTTTTTTAGCTGAGCCATCCCTAATCTTTTTAATTTTAAACCATGCAAGGCATTAGATAGCATAAAAAATTCGTATTGCAAAAAGACTTGAACATCATTTTAGTTTTGCATTTCATACTATAGTACAAGCAATCCATTATACTCATAAACCAATTACTTAAAACTTAAAATGATCTTTTTCCTTACAGAAATTCTTTTTAATGGAGACTAGATTCCCAGGCCATCCTGTGACCATTGTAAAAGCCTATTCAGCAGGCATCTAACCATGAGTTATTTATATATAGCAACATTTATAGGGCAACAGTTAGTCTCCTAACAAAAACTAATGGAGAGTAAGGAATACAACTGAAGGTATGGCTTAGGGAATAAGAAGTTATTTATTTATTTCTGGTATTAGAAAGGTAAGGCATGAACTATATTACAGGTGATGGAATAAGAAGGCAAAATGGTAATAATAATAATAGTAACAGAAAATTACTTTTTTTTCTTTTAATTATTTTTTATTATGAAATACACATTTTTTAGAATTAGTTTCAGCTGGAAAATTGCATTTTTAAGCACTTACCATGTATCTGGCACTATGCTTACCACTTTAAACAGATGATCTCACTAATCCTTAAAACTAACCAATGAGGAAACTACTAGCACAAAATCCACATAACTGGACAGCAAGACAGAGTGAGAGGTAGTGAGTGAGAAGGGAAAGAAAATCCTGAGGGTTAGTGACTACAAACAAAGCAGCAGAATTTTCACTGTCATCTGGAAAAACAAGTTCCAAGTTAGTAGTAGGGCTGTTGACATGTGAAAAATGTTCATGTTTTAGGCAGTCAAACTGATCAAATAGTAAGTATTTTATTAATGAAGAAAAATAAATATAAAATTTAATCATTTAAATGCACTACCATAGAATCACTTAAACTTATCATTTTGACATGTCAACACCAGTGCTGTCTTCGTTGACTAACACTGTAAATCCCTACTAGCTTGCAGTTCAGTCATCAATGTCTTAAATAATCCCAAAGTAGTGCTGATAGGCATCTGTCTTTAAAATTATCAGCAAAATGATTCCTATACTAAGATGAGATATTTTAAGAACTATTTCATTTCAGGCTTGAAACCATATGTATTACACACTTTCATACATAACTTTGGGAATTATATAATGAAGCTGGTATATCTAAGATAACATTTTAGAACTTGGGGATATATGTTTCACCTTAGCAGCTGGAGATTTGTTCATTACTGCTGTCAGAGCCTGAATGGTTGATACAGCCAAACAATCCAACTGTCCCTGAAACACCTACCAGAGGAGGGAAAAAAAGCAAGAAATTAACAAATGTGTTCAAGATTTGTATTTAGTTAGGAAACCTTTGTTCTGAAAACCTGAAAAAATAATTACTTAAAATGCAATACATTTCTCTTCCAATGAAATGGATTCCTGAAACACTATAACCTGCAAGAAAACTTACCTACTTGACAGAAAATAAGCCACGTGTCAAGAAGAACAAGGCTACATTCACTCATTACGTTAAAATGTTTTGGGGAAAAAACACCAAACTTAATACATGCTTTTAAAAAAAATAATGGACAATCTCAAGAGGAAGGAAGGGAGGTCTATCATTGGAACTCTATTATTTTAATTTTCCTTCAAAAATAAACATGAACTTTCCAGGTTTAAATTTCATTAGCATGTATAAGACATCTAAAACAGTCCTGTCTACTTAGCTTCTAAACCCTGTGTTATAATTGAAATGGTATGTACATACCAATTAATCATACTTGCAAACAATAAGGTATTATCTATTTTTAAATAAAGTGCAGAATTTGAAGAACAGAAAATGAAATATGTATCTATACGCATTGTCATGTTTTTGAGCAGGCAACCTGTAATGCCAAAAGTTGTATGAAAAAATATAAAGCAGCTCCATTTTGTCCGTTTCTGTTTAAGCTTTATCATAAAGAAGAGATATATTAAATTTCAGGTCAGTGCATTTACAGCAAAAAAAACCCAAAAACAAATACAACATCTACAATACTAAAAAAAATGAACATAACTCGTTTTATCATCAGGCTTAGTCAACCATGAAAGAACAAAATAAAGACTAGAAAGTTGTAAAAACAAAGTTACAAAAATCTGGTTTTGAGAACATATTACTATGACTTGAAGTTCATCAATCCATAAATAGAAGTTTCCTCTCCTACTCCCACTAAAATAGATTTGAGTAAAGAGACTGATTAGATCTTTGTTGTTTTAAGCTAAGCTCTACGACTTCCAGGCAAGTTATTTATCTGGGATCTTGGTTTTTGTTGATGTTGCTTAATAAACATTATAAAATAAACATATTACATATGTAATAAACATATTATAATATGCATTAAACATTCTGCATACAGAATTTCATACAAATAAGATCATTCTTATTCTTGATCCAAGAGGACTAGGCATCACAGTACCTACAAGTAGGAATACTAACATAATATAAACCTCTAAGAAGATTATTAACTATTAATGTAGAAGAAGGCCTTAAGAGGGACTAACAGCTATAGAGAAATCTAAAACAGTACCCTGTAATTGATGTTGCACATCCAGAATAGAAAATAATAGGTTATCATGTCTCTTTCTATACCACAGCTCTATTTATAAACCTGGACACTAAGATAATGTTAATAATAACATCATGTAAGTTCTTTCAAAAACATTTTGGGGAAGAAAAATAACAAAGCAATTTTTATAGGTAGTTTTTTCCAACTAAATGACCTAAATGTATTGTAAAAAGCAACATATATTGCATATTTCTGCCTTATTCCCATATAGAATTGAATTTTTAGAAAAGGAAAAACTTAAGTTTTATCGTAAATTAAGACTCAAAGAGTTTGGCATCTTCTTCCCTTCCTCCAAAATTCAGGTTGTCCATTGAATTATAATCATTACTTGTCAACAAGCAGCAAAGAATCAGATATTAAAAATCGACTACACATATTCACAAACAAAGCTGTAAAGTCCCAATACACCATAATGCTTAGAAAAAGAAGCCCCAAATATGAAGTTATCACCAGGTGGACAGCATTGATATTGGGATCCCATTCCTGTACTTTGTATCTTCTCAAACTGAAAAGAACACACACATATACACAGATGGAATACTACTGATCATTTATAGCAACCACCAAGATTTCAATATATTTATCTTTCAGGTAAAAAATTTAAAACAAAATTGCTTTAAAGAAATTTCAAAAGTAATTAATGAAAATTAGAATTAAGATAATACTTGTGTACTTTAAGACATAAGAAAAAAGTATAGGAATAGTTGATCCCATTGACTGATTTTGGACTTCAACTGAAACAAGATGCAGGTTTTGTAGATACCTGGTCCTCATTCATTTCTGTCAGTAATTTGTTGGCAAGGTCTTTCTCGTTCTTGTCTGCCACCTTATTGTTAGCATTTAAAAATAGCTGTTAAAAACAGAGACAAGAATAATGGAGACAGAACATTAAATTGCTACCTATAAGCAGAAATGAAGTTTAAATGGATTTCCATGTGTCTTGAAAATAAATCCAAGAATCCACTTGTAAAGTACACCACTTTAAAACTGACAAACAACTATTCATTTTTTGGATAACAAATATTAGTTCATATACTATAAAATTATTATTTATTTCTCTCTTGGAACTCAATGTTACTAAACTAAGGAATAAAAGCAATAATTAAATTACTCAATATTCCTAAAGTCTTAAAGAATTCAGCGAACGTCTCACAGAAAAGAGAAAATGTGTTATTGAGACAGACTAAAGATAATGTAGTGAATAATACACAGTAAGGTTCTGTAGCCAATTATGTTTGTGAAATGCTATAAAACTAACTTTAAAAAGGGTTCTTTCTGGAAATACTTCTCAGAGTCTCAAACATGCTAATGTGTAGTTTGACAAGGGAGGTCAGTATGCAGCATTTCCCAAATTTATCTGACTACACATTTTGTTAAAAAAAAAAAAAGGAAAACTATTGCATTGTTTTGTACACCTGAAACTAATAAAAAAAAATTCTATAACAGCATTCTCCAAATACAAATCAACAGTATAAAGAGTTGATTATAATTTATATTAGATTGTGTGCTAGAAAAAGGGATTAGAATTATATTTAATACACATGGGGACTGCCTCCTTCTGAAAGCAAGAAAGGAATAAAGTATTTTGTTTAAGTTTATAAAAGTCAGCATCCCAAAACATCTCAGTCATAGTAAGGGTAAAGAGAAAGAAATTCAAGTAAGAGTTAAAAGGAAGAGAAAGTTAACTTATAAAGGGATTTATCAAAAGCATCCTAAAAAGTAAGTTCTTCTTAGGGAATTCTACCATTTCAGAAATGAGAAAAGTCCAGTAATGTGCTGAAATAATGCAACATAAAATAAAGTCCATAAAGGTATGGTATGTTATATGCAAGAACATACATAAAGCTTAACCTAAAAACAGATTACTGTACACAATAGAGGCTTTGGAATCAGAAACCTCAATGTGAATCTTGGTTCCACTATTTATTAGCTGGTTTTAAGGAAAACTACTTCACTTCTCTAAGCTTGTTTTCTCAAAAAGGAAAAGAACAGAATCTCAAAAAATAGGTGTGCAGATTAAATGACAAAATCCATGCTAGTTATTAGCATAATATCTGGCACATCATAAGGGTTTAATAAATGAAAACTAGTATTATTATTATCAGCAAATGTTTAAAGATTAGTAATATTCTACATTGACTAGTTTAAGTAACACGAAGTGGTCAAAACTGATGAAAGCAAAAATGAGTCAAGTCTTTCCAGAAAGTATCCCATATCAAGAACTTTAGAAAGGGGGCAGTTGAATGGCTCAGTTGGTTAAGAGCTTGCCAAAGAGTGTGAGCTCTGAGCAACAGGCCCAACTGTTCAATTCCCAAATGGACCAGTGATGCTGCGCCCCCCGAGCTGAGCTGCCGCTGAGCCGCCAACAGGTGGCAGGATGGCTCAGCTGGTGAGAGCATGTGCTCCTAACAAGGCTGCCAGTTTAAATGGTGGGCTATACCCACCCGCAACTAAAGACTGAACTTGGCACCTTGAGCTGAGCTGCTGCCCAGGTGGCTCAGGGGATAGACTGTGAGTTCTTAACAACAAAGCTGTTGATTCGACTCCAACATGAAATGGTCACCCACCCGCAACTAATTGAACACAGCACCTTGAGCTGAGCGGCACGACTGGACTTGGAGCTAAGCTTGCTGTGCCCTCCACAACTAAGATTGAAGGACAACAACTTCGCTGTTCCCCTTCCCCAATTCCCCAACAATGTTCCCCTCCCCCAATTTCCCAATAAAATCTTTAAAAAAAAAGAATCTTAGAGAGAAAGATCCAAGATGGCAAAATCAGAAAAAAAGTAAAAAATAAATAAATGCTGTGATATGAAATTTTTAAAAAAAATAAAAGAACAAAAATCACTCTGGGCATTTTTTTGGCAATACAGAAGATTCAGGTTCAACATAATACTGTGGGACAATTTAAAACTGGAAAATTTTTAAATTAACAAAAATAAGTGATATACATTCAAAAAAATCTTCAAAAAGTTCTACTCTTCAAATCAGTAACTTTATTTCTAGAAATCTACCTTAAAAAACAGTAAGAAACTCACACCAAGATTTTAGAAAACAGATGCTCACTTCAGCTTTATTTACAATAGCAAAAAACAAGAAACGACTCAAATATCAACAATAGTAGAAGTGTTTAAAAAATTATGGCTTATCCATAAGTTGAAAGAGAAATCCTCAAACTTGCTGGTCTCAGGACCCCTTAACACTCTTAAAAATTATTGGGAACCCCAAAGAACTTTTATGTATTACATCTATCAATATTTACCATATCAGATATTAAAATCTGTTATGAAATAAAAATATTTGTCTATTCATTCAAAAAATAACAACCCATTACAGGTTGACATAAATAACATTTCTATGAAAAATAACTATATTTTCCAAAATATACCTTAGTGAGGATGGCTTCTACATTTTTGCAACTCTGTAAATGTCTGACTTAATAAAAAACAGATGAACTCTCATATCTGCTTTCACATTCAGATTGTTATGATAATGTTGTTTTGGTTAAAGCTTATGAAGAAAATCTAGACTCAAACAGAAATGTTGTTAATATTAGACTTTGCAGACTCCTTAAAATGATCTTGAGGACCCCACACTTTCAGAATTGCTGGGATGAAATATTTGCAGTCATTAAAAACAAGGTTTTGGAATATATTTTGGGGAAGGGAAGACTCATTTTGGAAAGGGAAGACTCATGCTATAACATATTTAAATGCAGAATACAAATATATTCAGTAGTATTCTAATTTTGTAAAGGAAAATATATTCCCACTAAATATATGTATGCAAGTATTATGTGTATTTTGCTGCAATTTTAAAATTATAATATTATAAAATTACTTTGTAAAGACTTTGTAAAAAGATCAAGAAAAAATCTTTTATACTTCTTTTTTCCTCCATAATCTCTATATTTCTTGTGTATTACTCTAGAATTTAAATTAAAATCTATTTTCTTAAAAAAAAGAAAAGAAGTTTGCTCAAGGTCACTAAGGCAATGTATATGTATCCAGGCAGGATGACTCCCAAAGTCAGGTTTTCAATTACACCATTTTATCTATCCACTCCTAACACTCTTTCCACAGAGCATCCCTCGGTTGCTTCTTTCACAAATTCTCATTCCTACTAAGACTCTCTTGATAAATTTTTATTGTAGTTGATTGTAAGGGGTAGATGTAGAGAAGAAAAGGAAGAAAATAAAATAAAAAAACAAAACAAAGATGAACAAGATCAAGAGCTTTCCAGAACCTTATGACATAAGTTTTCATGGAACTTTATTTACAATATTTATAATATTCTGTAATGCTTATATTTTCTAAAAAATGATTCCAACTCCAAGCAAAGTACTAAAGTCAATATAATAGTTTTGAATCATTCTCTTTGGTTCTAGAAATTTGCTATTATTTTCTTCCCATTAATTCAAATATCACTGAACTTAAAAAAAATTTTTTTACATTAATTCAAAGTAAATCCTCCTTTCAAATTGTAATACGTATAGTACAACAAAATAACTCTTAAATGTTTAAGGTTCATCATACCTATCATAAAAGTTAAAAGAATGATTCCACGGAATTATATTTCAAGTACTGCATAGTACGATGAAAATCATTTTGATAAGTCTTTACACAAATACTTAAGGAAATTAATGAATACGTCCTTAAACTGGCTGGTGAATCGCACTCACATAAAAAGAAAGCACAGAAACTGCAGCAGTCAATCTAAAGTTTTCCATGTAATTCACAAATTACATGACATCTTAAGCCTTAGCTGACAATGTTTCCAGTAGGTCTGAATATTTAAATAACAATTGTTATTATTCTCTATTACTATATAAAATAGAATGATTCATTCCTTAGTAACAAAAAAGTTTTAACAGAAATCAATCATAGATATCTGTAGCATCCTGTAATATGATTGGAAATTTTAAGTTTTCACAAGATTCCAAACATTTTTATATATTCAGGAATCATATCATCTATCTCCATCAAATATGTTTGTATATCAATAAAACTAGTAATTCTCCTATATTCAAAAAACACAGAAAGCATTTTTTTCCACTGACTAAACAATGACCAATACAAAACTAGGAATAACAATAAACACAGGGTCAGAAGACATACCTGGGTAAGAAATCTTACCTCCATCATATATTATTGTTAACCTTGAACTAATCATTTAATCTCATAGAACATATTTCCTCACTTGTATAATAAAAGTTGGATAGTTTATTCCAAAGTTTCTTCCTTGTTTATATGACTTAATGACTAATATTTGGTGATGAATCTACAGTGACTCTGACTAGAATATTCTGAAAACAAAGAAGACCACTGCCAGCAGGAAAGGCCCAGGTCCCAAAGCCTGGCTTTCCCCTCTGAAATGAAAGTGGTATCGAATAATTAAATTTTAAAACGCTATGACTGTCATCAAGTTTCTGTAACAAACTGGGGCTATACCACAGTGGAAAGGGCAAATATTACCTCACACCATCATGACAGCTATTTTAAACAGCTTTGTATTTTTAAAAAAGATATTGTTGAATGTGATATGACAGAAAATTTTTATTATATCTGAGTTTCATATATTGAAGAAAAGCATATACTGATAAATTTTAGTAGGAACTACATTTTATCCTAGTGATTTAACCTTCTACAATGTGATTGGTAGGTTCTCTACACATGTGAGATTTTGTGTTTATCTCTGAAGTTGCCTTTATAACTGATAAAGCCACACTGATTTTCTATAACAATAACAAAAAGGTTTTATAAACATTTCTCTTATGCTGCTTTCATCTCACCAGGATTTCTTTCTGAAGAATGAATGATTTTTAAAAGGTAGGGGGAGGCCTCTTTACTCTCCAGTGGTAATTTGGTACTTTCATTGATTTTATAAATATTCATTATTATTTATTTAATATATTCTTTACTAGTTTATGCTCTTCTTGACTATTTTACTGTAAGTTAAGCAATATAGTTACATAAATACTTTCAGGGGTATCCCTTCTAACAGTGTGGAATAATTCAAAGGGCTAGTAGTAAAATCCTTATTCTGGAATATTCTCACAGAATCAGAATGGACCCCTAGTATTTTTCGGCACGGAGTCCATGAAAGTAATACCTCAAATAGAAAGGTAAAAGCTCTTTGAAGTAGTTTCATTTTCAAAGGCTTCTTTTTCAAGAAGCTCTCTAAAAAATTTCTGATATCATCTTGATATTTCTGGAAATATGATATAATAGATATTAGGTATTATATACTCACACACAAATCTGCTACAAGTGTAAATTAGTAAAAAATAAGAAAAATAAGTAAATTGGCAGTATATATCAAGAGCCTTAACAGTATTTCTACTTTTCTACATTTTCCAATTGTTTGTAAGTTGTTTTCAATGTACCCTAAATTAAAAAAAAATGTTTATGCCTTTTGTCCTAGTAATTCTATTACAAATAAAATTCTACACTATGAAACTTCAAAAAGTTATGTAACAGCAAAAAAAACTGGAAACAAATTAAGCATCTACCAACAGGGAATAGTTAAATGAATTATGGTACATCCACTTAATATAGTATGTAGATATTAATAGCACAGAAAAATACTAATAATCTTAAATGAAACAAGCACAAAATTATGTGCATCAAGTGCTCACACCAAATTTTAACAATGCATAACAAAAAAGACTAAAATTCTACAAAAGAAACAAACAACCAATTTAAAAATGTGCAAAAGACTTGAACGGACATTTCTCCAAAGATACACAAATAGCCAAAAAATGCATGAAAAGGTGCTCAGTATCACTAATCATTAGAAAAAGGCAAACCAAAATGAGATATCACCTTACACTCATTAGGATGATTATTATAAAAAAGAGGGAGAGAGAGAGAGAGAGAGGAAAAGGAAGGAGGAGGAGGAAGAGGAGGCGGAGGAGGAGGAGGAGGAGCGGAGGGAGAGGGGGAAGGGAAGAGGGAAAGGGAGAAGAAGAAGGGAGAAAGAGAAAATAATTGTTGATGAGGATGTGGAGAAACTGGAATCCTTCTGCACTGTTGGTAGGAAATGTAAAATGGTGCAGCCACTATGGAAAACTGTAAGGTGGGGTTCTTAAAAAATTTAATTTAATTGCTATATGATCTAGCAATCCCAGTTCTGAATATATATGCCCAAAAGAATTGAAAACGAGGTCTCAAAGAGATTTTTCTAACTTATGTTCGTAACAGCATAGCTAAAAGGTGAAATCAACACAAGGGTCCATCAACAGATAACTGAATAAACATAAACAAAATG
>NW_017731373.1:6855424-6883395 GCF_001890085.2 Hipposideros armiger | reverse complement strand
TGTCCACTTATATGAGGTACTTAGAGTAGTCAAAATCATAGAGACAGAAAGTTGAATGGTGGTTGCTAGGGGGAAGGGAAAATATGAAGTTGTTTAATGTGTACAGAGTTTCAGTTTTACAAAATGAAAAGAGAGATGGGGAATGGATGGTAGTGATGGTTGCACAGCTACTAGTATGTGAATGTATTAAATACCACTAAACTTTACACTTATAAATGGTTAAGGTAGTACATTTTATATGTGCATTTTACCACAAAGAAAAAAGAAAAAAAATTGGTAATAAGATGCTCAAATTTGAATCAAAACATAAAACAATAACTCCCTAAAAATCAAAGACAATAACAGTCATAGAAAAATACCTTGCAATTCTGTAGCAGTCGTATGAGATGTTCAAAACAATTACTGTTAAGAAAAATGGCCTGAAGAACAGGCCTATCTGTGCAGTCTAACATGGCTGTGATGGTATCTAGAAAATAAAAACAAAATCAACCATTTATAAAGTAGAAAATTTCGGATCACACATTTACTCTAGCCATATTTTTAATTTAGGCTTTTCAGTTGACAAGCAGATGTAAATTAATTAGGAAATAATGGGGATGGGAGTAGATAAAAAATAAATCTGTACTTCTTACTTGATAAGAAAAGTGAACATTTTTATACTTTATTATCAAAAATATTTAACTTTTTATGTAAGTGATATACATTTCCCCGAGTTTACTTAGTTGTTCTTCCATTATAATGCTCAAGTATAACCAACTGAGGTTCCCGACTTACTTTCAATAAACAACACATGTCTGGCAACATCGTCTCATTTATGTAGTATAAAATTCACATGTGGCCATTATGAAAATGAGACTCAGTAATTAATGCATTTGTGATGATGCCTTGCTCTTGCTTCCTACTGCATAAATACCCCCATTCAGAAATCAAAGAACATTTGGCATAGGTAGTATGATAGTTCCCAAGAAAAAAAGAAATCTAGTCAATATAGTCTCAAACTTCCTTATAAATTTACAATCTATAATAATTATAAAACCTGACATGTGTAACATAAAAAATAGCCATGGTGAATCTTATTTTCCTACAGAAACATTATTGTAATGGCTCACTAAGTTTTACAAAGATTTTGACATCCAATATTTTTATATTAGATACCACACACATACCACTACACAAGCATTTTTTTTAAGTCTGTAGAGTTATACAACAAACCATTAATGATGGTTATGTCTTGGTAGAACATAAAAAATTTATTTTTATTTATCTGAATTTCCTAGTTTAGCTATAATAAAAATATTTTAATTCTATAAAAAAGATGTCTCAGTAATATTTTTATCTATCAATCTAAGAAGGGAATACAATAAGAAATCCTGTATTGGTGAAGGAGATTGCAGAAAGACACAGAAATATATAAGCACAGAATAACACAAAATAACCAACACAAAGAGAAGAGAAACATCACATACACAGGCTCTGATTTTATGTGACTCTTTGCCATAGGCTAGAAACTACAAATGGCACTTTCTGAAAACTTATCCAAGAATTTCAAAATCACAGCTGACTTTCTTTTTAACATTGATGCTTTTAGATAACACTTTCTAAAAAGAATACTGAGGTTTGATTTTGTTATTGTTAAAGCAAAGATGTACAAATGAATTCCATATTAATTATCTCAAAATCTAAATAGTCACGTGATATCTGAATTAGACAATTGATACTTTCTATGCAATGGCTTTGTATTTCAAATGAAAGTGGGAACTATAAAAGTAAAAAAACATTCAGTGGAAACAGAGTATAATAAACTTTATGTGACACTTACTCAGCATTTTGATCTGAAGATTTATGAACCGGCTTTCCCACTTTCTGGATCTCCTTTGATTAGGTACAGCTGAATGATCTGAATTTAGTAATTTAAAATAGTTCTCCAGAATAGTGCTGGTTTCCACTTGACGCTGGTCAGAGCTGCTAGTGAGAAGGATATGTACCACTTCTGTAAGGCACTTCAGAGTAAGTTCTACCTTCCTACCCACTTCTTCAGGATTTCCGTCTTCCCAGGAATCACAGTCTGCCAAAACTCTCATAAGAACTTCCATGGTGGCTGGCGAAATTGCTTGCAAAGCATTCCTCTGAAACATGAAAGACAATAAAAATGAAACCCAAACCTAACTGGAGTTCTGTAGTTTGCAAAGATGAAGATAATATATCCTAAGATAACATTTTATTTTAATAAATTAACATACAAAAAAATTGTAAACAGGTACTTTCAGAGACACTGCTAGTGCTTCTGAATGTCTTCATTCCCTCACTAACAGAATTCTGATTTTATTCAGATAGCAATCTGCTCATAGAGAAAACTCACTTACCACCCACCCTCCCTGCAGCTAGAAATAGCCATATGACATAGTTTTGGTCAAGGATATATGCCAGTAGACTATGAAGAGGTTATCACTTTACAAATAAAAAAAACAAGGACCCTTTGCTCTTGACCTTTTCACCTGTTTCCTGCCTGGAGTGCAGACATGATGCTTGGAGCCACCTTAATATCACAAGGAAACAAACCCAAGAATTAAAGTAAGCAGGCTACAGAGAGCAGAACAAGAATATCGAAGGACAGTAGTTCATGATGATATCACTGAGCTGCTATTCCAGCCCAGAACTGTCTACATGTGGATTTCTTATGAGAGAATAAAAAACAAAACACGCAACAACCAAAAAACCCTTGATTTGTTTAAGTCTCTCTCAAGTTTTCTGTTGGTTACAGCAAATCCATCTCAAATGATATTGATACATAAGAGGACTGTTGCGACTCTGAGTCTACATATTTCTGAAATTCTAAGTAATTGGTAACTATTTGAGGTGATCCATTAAACTTAGAAATGAATGATACATATTGCCCTAAATTATTAAATTGATATATAATAAGAAGATAGTTACGCAAAATCATCTAAAAGTAATAGCACTGAGGCCATTAGGACTTGTTATTATCAACGTTAATAAACAATATCAATAATAACAAGTACTATTATGGAAGAAATTGCTGATGACCCATCCAACATCCATTTTCCTCCACTTCTTTATTAACAGAATCCCTGATATTTTGCTGGATATATAGCTACCAAGAACAAAGATGACATTTCCTAAACTCTCCTGCTGCTAAGGAGGCTGAGGAAGCAGGTTTTGTCGAAATTTTTATCTATCAATGGATGTATTTGCACTCTTTACAGTTATCTGATGGAGTTTAGCAAATGAGATAAAGCCATCAAGTGTCAGCTTCACACAATCTTCTTTAAAGATAGCTGGCACATGTCATTTGTCTCGTTCTTCATCTCCCCCTCCATCCTGTACCTAAAATGCAGACGTGATGGCCAAACTCTAGAAGCTATCTTGTGGCACAAGGAATAACAACAAATTGATATTCAGAAGGAACCTGAGTCCCTGAAGATCTAGAGCCAACAGATTAGCTCACAACTGCTTACTGCTATGTTTTTTTTAATGAGAGAAAAAAGTAAACTTCTATCTTAAGCTGTTATGATTTTAGGATTTACTGCTACTTGCAGGGAATCATAAATCTACCTGATACATGTGTGATTTACTTAGTTCTCATGAGCACAGGTACTTGGCTAAGTGCTTTACATATATTGTGTCATTTGGCCCTTATTACTTCCGTGTGTTACTATTTAATATTATAAATAAACTAAAACATATGTAAATAGTTTATCCAAGATCACACAACTACTTAGAGAGGGACATGGGATTTAAATCTATGTCAGGGTCCAAAGCCTTGCTCTTAACACAAAACAGAACAAAGATGCCAATAGGAAGCCCACACATAATGCTTTGAGAAGGGAGACCAGTCATCAGACTTTATTTTTCTGCTCTTTATGACAAGGCCATTCTTATGCCTTTAGATATCCAATTTACCTAAATACCCTAGCACTGACACTATATTCAACAAACAACCTTCTGACTTCAGTAGAGCTGTAACTTAGAGCTATAACATGATTATAAGGATTTTGGGTGTTTTTAATACATAAATAATAAATTGGCGTTCTAATACCTAACTTAATTTCCATTTGAGTTTTAATTACTGGAGATCTCTTGGGGCTTGATTACCCCTGAGCACTAACAAGTCTTTGTATTCGGAAAGGGAACGGAATCAAACCAGCATCTCCATTAGTCAAAAACAAGGTCATTTCCAATTGTATTCACATATACTTTTTACTTTTATTCTCAGTAGTGGAGAAATGAGGGAAATGGGGAGATACTGAAGCAAATAAAAGATATCAGCTAATACAGGAAGGTGATAAAGCCAACAAACTGAAAACTACGGTTTTGGTCACCATCCCTCACTACAGACTCCCACTCTTCTACTACAGTGAAGGTAAGATGGCAAGGCAGCCCACCAAGAAACCATGATTTTCTCACCAATAGAAATCATATACATTTTCATATAGTATAGCTGTTGCAGTGTTGTAAAACACCATTTATGCTCATCTCTTCTTGAAATTACATTAGTTACTAGACTTGCTGGTATACCCTTTAATGTGTTATAAATAAGTATATACTACAATGTTACAAATTTGTTTCATTAATATTTTAGTAACTACACTTCAATAAAATGCACTTTTAGTTTCCTTTGTAATTTTATGCACTTTATTTTAGGCATTTGAAAACATTCTGACAAAGGGCTGTATCAGATTGCCAAAGGGGTATTTGATACAAAAAGTATTAGAAACCTCTAACCTAAACTGTGTGGTTAAAGAAAACACGTAGGATGTTCTTTCTGAACTATAACCCTGTTTTCAACTAGTAATTATACTCAAAGTTTACCATAGACAGCTTTTATGAATAAGATGCTCAACTTAAAAAAAATAAACATTACTAGAATTTTTTCTTAAAAGTTTGTTAAAAACCTTGTTTATATATGCATTTAGTAATTATAAGTAGACAGAAGAGTGACTAAATTCATGTATCTTAAGAAATCAAACTGCTAGAGCTTGATTTCATCAAGTGGACTAATAGGGCTGAATATCCTGTATACTCTAAAGTAAGAACTAGTAGTTGAAAATCAACATGACTAAGAACTTATAATACCAAAAACTGTTAAATCTGGTTATACATTAATTTTATTTTTAGTGATAATATTATTAGGTTTCTTGTAAGCTAATAAATAAAATAAGTAGATTAGTTTTAAGCAAGATATAAACTTAGAAAAATATTTGTATGGTTCATGAAATTATAAAAAGACAAAGCATATATTAAATAATCCACGGAAAGCTTTTCGCACTATTAGCTATTGTTTTATATATTAACATTCAACACTTTCCTCACCTGCCCACCGGCTATAATGGCTCCAAAGAGATGCAATAAGCAACACTTAAGGCTTTCCTTGAGATGTTCACTTTCCTGAAAACACTCTGTGAATATAATACACAAACAAATAAATAAGATTTCTCTTTTTATGGAATGATTTATGTCTAATGAATGTTTGACATGAAACATTGTAAAAAGGCTAAAATCTGTTAAAATGCAAGCTTGATGTATATTTTTTCAAAGGAAAGGAAAAGAGAAACCATTTATGAGGTAGTATTCTGGTGTTTAATTTTTTTATCTCATTTAACGTCATAATACTCCACACGAAGATATTTTGCCCCCATTTATAAATGAGCAAATGAAAGGTCAGAATTTATTATCTTGCCTAAAGTCACAGGGCTAGTAATTAACATCAAAATCAAAGTAAGAGAAAGTGGAGCTATTACTTACGATAAAAGAAAGGGACGAACTCCACGGTGAGAGAAGCTGGTTTGTATTTCTGTCTGCTTTTTTCCACCGTACTAAGGATTCGTCTATCATTAAAAAGGAGTTAATACCAAATTATATCATGGGCAAGTAGAGACAGCACAATTACAAAAAAAATTATAAAATAAGTTTAATATTTTACTTTTGATTTGTGTATTGAATAATACATCTCCAGGACTAACATCATCCTTTTTTTTTAACATTTTATTGGGGAATTGAGGAAGGGGAACAGCATTAGGGAATCGGGGAAGGGAAACAGACAAGTTGCTGTCCTTTTGTTCTTCAGTCTAGTTGTGGAGGACGTCGCTTCACTGGCCTTGGTGGTATTATCATTGAGCTCTTCCCGGGTGAAGCAGTCACTCGCCGGCCACTGGACAGCCACTCACAGCAGCTCACAAAAGCTCATGCCCGCTGCTGGCTAGCCCCACTGCAGCCTACGCCATCACCGGCGACTCACAGCAGCCCAGCTCCAGGTCGAGCAACATGTTGTTCACCATCTTAGCTGTAGAGGGCGCAACGTCACTGGCCCTCATGTGGGATCCGAACCCAGGCCCTGCTGCTCAGAGCTGGCGTCCCAAGCCAACTCTTATCCAACGCGCCACTCGGCCGGCCCAGGACTAAGATAATCTTAAAAAATAAGTCTAGCCATTTACTTAAATCTGACTAATAAAAGAATTTCTTCTTTTGAAGTGAGCAAAAAATTTTAAGTGCTTGATGGTGAAATAGAAGCCAGGTTAAGTCTCCACACTGGAAACAGAAAAAGGAACTAGCCATTTTAAATTTCATATCTGTTAAAGAACTTGATCAGCAGTGCTGCTAATTCAATACCTAAAGTAGTAGCTATTACCACAGTGAACTGAAATTCATCAGAAATCAGGCTACTTTGTGCCATTTTCTGAAATTTTATCTGGACACAAAGAGTCCATAATATTGGCTTCTTTCATCTTAAGGATATAGCTCTAGTATGGACTGGGATCATTTTTGTTTTTAATGACAATTCCATTTGTCACTGGCTGAAGGCTGAAATAGTTCCACAGACTTTGGTAATGCCAACACAAATAATATGGACTTTTACCAACAACATTTCAATTCAACACAAAATGAATCTCTCAGATGTGATGGTGGTGTGGGGAATTGGAGAATAAAGCTACTGTTATAATGATACATCCAACAGGTAGACTACTGAAAATTTTTTTTAAAATACAGACTTTTTTTCATGCTCTGAAAAAGCTCTTAACATTGTTAGATAAAACAAACAATAAATGGAAAATAAGTGAACCACACAGAAATTCTACACATCTAAATATGATCTACTGATAAAGCATTGAATTAAGATGTCTTAACAACCATAATTGAGATATTGAAATTACTTTCCTTATAATTATTCAAAGCTATAAAGAAAAGCCAATTGACCATAGAATAAGCCAAATAAGATAGGCACAGCTGGACTCAGTAATGACAGAATAAAGAGTTATTAAGATATGGATCTAATATCCAGATTTACTGGAAATCATATCAGACACCATTTGCTACTGCACTGCTTTCCAAATCTATGACTATTTCCATTGTGTAGAAGGCATAAGAATTTCCATATTCTCTATATTTATTTTAATTTCAAACACAACATCCTAGAACATTATTGGCTCTTCCTACTTAAGATAATTATCAAATTGTTTTTTTTTTTACTTACAACAATACAAATATTACTGGAGTTTCAAATAAAAAACTTAGTCACACCTTTAAAAAAATTCCATCATGTGGTAGAAAAATTAACTTTAAAAGAACGGAATTTGGGGCCGGCCGAGTGGCACGTTGGTTAAGAACTGGCTTGGGAAGCCAGAATACCCGGGTTCGGATCCCACATATGAGGGCCAGTGACACTGCCCTCTGCAACTAAGATGGTGAACTGCAGCTCGACCTGGAGCTGGGCTGCCGTGAGTCGCCGGCGATGGCATAGGCTGCAGCCCCTGCTGCAGTGGGCTGCCATAAGCTACCGTGAGTGGCTGGCAGCCAGTGTGAGCGGCCAGCAGCCACCGTGAGCAGCCGTCCAGAGGCCAGCGAATGATCTGCCTTGCCTGGAAAGAGCGCAATGATGGTGCCAGCTTGGGCCAGTGAAGCAACATCCTCCACAACTAGGCTAAAGAACAAAACAACAACAACTTGTCTGTTTCCCTTACCCCGACCCCCCAATAAAATCTTTAAAAAAAAAAAAGAACAGAATTTATTTTTCAGTTATGGTATTCCATGAGATTATTTACATTTTGTACATTTATTATCAATTATGGTATTAATAGATTAGATATATCCTATCCAAATATCCCATGCTACAAACTACAATAAACATTCTCACTTGATTAACATAATAAAAATATACTCCTGCAATTTGTGATTAATGACTCATTCTAAAGGCCCTGTATTAGATGTAACATATGAACATAAACAATTTCCGTTATAGTTGTGGGAAATTTTAATATGCTAATATAAATAAAAGTGGTTAAAACTATTATACGTAACAAATATTAAAGCATCAGTAGTTGGCACTACATGTTTTCAATAGATTAAGACAGAACAGCTATGAACTTAGTCTTGTAGCATTTTCAGAACATAGCATACGGTTGCTACATTATCTGATATTTGGGCCAAGCACCTAGTATTTAGCAGGTTCTAATACATATCAACAGCTTTCTGAGAGGGCTGCAAAAAGTTTGTTTACATCTCAGTTTTCTAAGTTCGTGTCCCCTGACATGAGTTTTCTAAATTCATGTCAATTTTTCTAAATTTCCTAAGTTTTCTAAATTCATGTCAATTTTTCTGTGCTTCGTTTTTGTGCTCCCATCATGCGTAGGACATAATTATTTTCTTAATTTTTAAAATTTTTATCTGGAAATAAGTTCAAACTCTTGCAAAAGTTGCATGAATAAAAATAATACAATAATACAAAGAACTTCAAATATAGTTTACCCAGGTGCATTGTAAAATTTTATCCCAAATGTTTCATCATTTGCTCACTCTTTCCCCATACATACTACTGCTACTACATACATACATATATATTTGTAAACACACATGTTCAGACGTAATATTTCAGAACATTTAAGGAGAAATTATGTATACTGTGGCCTTTTACCTCTAAATACTTTAGTGAGTATTCCCTAAGAACAAGAATTTGTCTTAAATAACAACACAGTGTAGTAATAAATGTCAGTACATTTAACATTAATACATTTATTTATCTAATCTACCATTCATAATCCAGTTTTGTCAATTGACCCAATAGTGCCCCCACCCCATTACAGCTTCCTGTCCAGCATCCAGATATTGCATTTAGCGGTCATATCTCTTTTTAATTTTTAAAAATTTTTTATCAAAATATAGCTAATATACAAATTATATTAGTTTCCGGTATACTCCATAGTTATTTAACATTTATATACCTAAAGAAGTGATCACCATGATAAGTCCAGTAACCATCTGACACCATACCACACTATCACATTATTCCTTATTCTGTACATTATATTCCCATGAGTTAATTGTTTTATACCTAGAGATCTGAAACTCTTATTCCCCTTCAGCTCTTTTCCCCCTTTTTAGCTGTTACGTCTCATTTGGCCTCCTTTAATCTGAAACATTTCCACAGCCTTTCTTTATGACACTTTCGAAGAATATTGTTCCCCAACCTCTTTTATTCATTAAAATGTTCTTCATTTTGGGTTTGCTTGATGTTTCTATACAATTAGATTCAGATTATGCATTCTTGGCTGGAATACTATACAAGTAATGATGTGTCCTTCTTTGAGTGTCACAGTTGAAGGCACAGATGTCCAGCTGCTTCTCACTGATGATGTTAATTTTGATCATCCAGTCAATGTACTATCAGTACCGTACAAAATAATTACTAATTTTTCCTTTGCAACAAATACGTAATGTGTGTGGGGAAACATTTTAAAACCATGCAAAAATCATGTTGCTTATCAAAATTTCCCCCTAGATTAGCATCCTGATCCATGTTTCTCATGATGTATGCAAAATGCTGATGTTTTTCCAACACTAGCATCCTCTGTATGTTTACTAATTGTTATTTGGCCTTCTAGTGTAAGCAAGAGCCATTTGTTTTCCCTTTATCTATCTATCTATCTATCTATCTATCTATCTATCTATCTATCTATCATCTATCTATCTATTCATCTATCTATCACTGGTGTGGACTCATGAATTCCTTTTTCCCCCCAATGGTTTCTAATTCTTTATTGTAATTAATTATTTTCATGCATACATTGTTCCAGACTTGACCAGTAGGAGGTCCACAGCATAACTTAATCATTTTTCTCTGTGGGCAGGCAATGAGTCCTACTGAACTTGCACAAAGTAGAAACTCAATAAATATATTTTTAAATAAATGCTTGAATAAGTTATTTTCAGGGAAGATTTCTTTCCCTATACTTTAGTTCCACTTGAGAGAATCTTTCTAAATATGTGAATTCTACAAACAGAATCAAACGTCAGCTAATGTATTGATCAAATCTATTAATTAAATCAAATTACATATGGAAATATGTAAACATTCATATGTTTCATCAAACAAGAAATTTTAAATGGCTCTGTATTTGGAATTATGCTAATTTTAATTAAATCTGTTTTAATCTGTTTTATCTGTTTTGGTAAGCAACAAGCACAAACAATAAATAAGAAAAACTGTATGTTACAAATTTCCACTTAACTTCAGAATCAGGTAACATATAAGGTATAAGTTATTGCTGAAGAACTCTTGTATAGGTCTTCCATAAGCTACAGATTTCTCATAATTCCATGATATATCTGTATTGTTTCATTTCCCTATTAGTCAAAACCAAAGAAACTCAACTCTAAATCCCTGCTTTACTGTTTACCTCTGAAGCAGTTCTTACTATCACTGGCAAAATTGTTATGGCTATAGAGAAAATACATGGAAAGCTTCCAGCATAATTCCTGGCATATATATTGTACACTCATGAACTGCCACCACTCATCCTCTACTCTTTGTTCCTTTTCCTGCTGTTATCTTACATATGGAGAATTCTCTTTCTACATTATATTACAATGTTTAAATTTTTCTTCTCTTTTTTGGCTCTCAAAAGTTGTTTTTGTTTTCAATTACCAATTTTATTTAATTTGTTTTAATTTGTTCTTTGTTGTACCTTTTTATATCTTCTCTCCTCTCTAGTATTTAAATTCATTTTGCTCTTAAAAATTCCTTTAAAAGCCTGTCATTTTCAATCTCATCTATGTTCCTCTTCCTGTATATATCTTGCTGTCTAAAAGAAAAATTCTCTGTCATTGTTTCAAAATTTAAAATGTTATCTTAGAGTTGCCATTACTGAAAAGTTTAATGTGGAGGACAGGGAAATAGCAAGCGTGAGAGAAAGAGATGTAATGCCCTTAAGAACTCCCTGGCATAAATGTCAATATAGAGGGAACATTGATTAGTTAAGAACCAAAGTGCTAAATAAATGCTTGAATAAGTAAGCCATTTTCAGGGAAGATTTCTTTCCCTATACTTTAGTTCCACTTGAGGGAATCTTTCTAAATAAGTGAGACTCTACAAACAGATTCAAAATTTAGCGAATATAGTAATCAAATCTATTAATTAAATCAAATTACATATGGAGATAGATAAACATCCATATGTTTCATCAAACAAGAAATTTTAAATGGCTTTGTATTTGGAATTATGCTGATTATGCTAATGGAGTGCTGTTATGTGCCTCTTTGAATCTTTCAAGTCATGAGCAGTGCACAGGTAGAGGGAAAAGGAAAAGGCAGTGACAGTGCTATTTGCCAATTATTTCCACATCTACCCCTTCTAGTCACATAGTAGAACTAACTTCTTGTTCTCACTGTAGTAGATGCGGACACATGCTTACTTCTGGCCAGTTAAGTTCTGAATAAAAATGAGATGTGTCAGGATGACACAAGAGCATTAAATTGCCAATGTGAGACATTTCAGAGCTTTCTTTTCTCTCACATGGTAACTAGCAAAGCCTTAGATGCTGCTCTCTCAGCTTGGGATCTTGAGTGACTATGATGATTAGAGGCTACCTGCCAACCATGTTAGACAGGCAGGATAAACAAGAAATAAACCTGTGTTATTCTAACCCCTTATTTGTTACTGACCATAATCTATCTTGTCCTGACTGACACAACATCTTTACCAAGGAAAGCTCAAAGCACTTCCTCCCTGGGAAAAGAAGACATATTGAAGCTCAACAGAAAAGCAAGTATTCAGAAGGTCATTAGTACCTCCCAATTAATAAACAGTCCAGAAAAGTATTGTGACAATGTGATGGTTAATCTCATGTGCCTCTCCAAGCAAGGGGGAATTAATTCTCCAGCAGACTGCCTTTGGGCTTCATCTGCATCAGCATTTCTGAGTCTCCAGCCTGACTGCCTTTGGATTGGGACTGGAACATTGGCTCTCCACCTGCCAGCCTTCAGACTGTAACTGTACCATTAATGTTCCTGGGGCACAAGCCAGCCAGTCCACATTGTAGGTTTGAATTGCCATCCTTTATAATCACATGAAAAAATTGCTTACAATAAATGCTTCTAAACACACACACACACACACACACACACTCTCTCACACACTCACTCTCTCTCTCTCTCTCTCTCTCTACTGGTTCTGTTGCTATGGAGAACCCTGACTAATAAGGACAACTTCTCTCAGGCATAAAGGAAAGTAAATAGGATTATTATAAATAAGCAGACAGGATTGCTATAAATAATAACTGGGGTATTCATTCCTATTATTCTACTTCTTCTTGCTTTAAAAAAAGGATGCACTATTTTAATAAAATACCACTATATAGAACATACAACTATTACCACATAGTCTACATAAATGTTCTCTTTTATCAATTCTTCACCATGATCTAATGCTAGCTATTCAAAGTGAGAGTATACTACCCTAAAAACCCTGAAAAGCCTAAAAAAATCAAACATTTCAGTAATAAAATGTTGCAGGAAGTGGGAATTATTTATAAGTGGATCAGATTAAATTGAAAATGAAAATGGAAAAATCTTAAGATTGAAAGTATAGCAGGTTTGGGAGACCTAAAAAAGAGGTCTGATTGTGTGTGACGATGCAAATCTTCCCATTCTGTGCCCACAGGTAAAAAAGACATGAGTTTAAAACTCTTCTCCTTGAGCTCCATACTGGTAATTATGCTGTTGTCACTATTCGCCAAACCTATCATCCTATTGGGTTGTCAGAAAAGTCATGACACATTTTTGCAATGAAAAACATAGAAAAAACACATCATAACTTTTCTGACAACCTAATATATTCTATCTATTTTGTGATGCTGGGACAGGCACTCTGCAAACTACATTTTTTTCCAGCTACCCTACTCTTGGGTTCGTCAATACTGGGTACTAATGGAGCCTGAAAGGATGAAAGCGTGAAAAGGGAATTGATTCCTTATACCTTACTTTTTACTGGCCAACAGTTTTTAACTGTAGCATTCACAGTTGATTCCTATCTTCTGCTTCTTTTTGGCAGTCTCAAAACCAGCCTCTTTATGACTGCTCAGCAATACCCACATTGGCTAAGCCATGCTCTTTCCTGAGGTCCAAGCCCCAGCACTGGAAGACCTCTTCTTCAAACTTCTAGTTTCTCTAATAATTCCAGTCTCTTCCATTTGTTCCCACAGCCCCAGGGAAGTAGCTGCTTCCTGAAGTCACTATGTTTGCATTATTGCTGTACCCCTGTTTTTTCAATTCTCTAATACTTACTTAACAATTTCCTTGTATTATATTCTCTCTTTTTAAATACTAGTTTGGTTTCTGTTTTCCTGACTAGACCCTGACTGATATAAGTTCCACAATTAAAAATAAATGACAAAATATTGTTTAAAATCATTTTCAAATTATGAAATATGCTTTAAAAACAGAGATCATATTGTTCCGTAAAAAAATATGTACGCTCTACTTGATGCTACTGTGCTTTGAAATTTCCCTATCTGATATTAGCATTCAATTGAACTACAAAATAAAAGTTCAGGGTAAACTGATTATCAGGAAGTAGAATTTATCATGAATTCATTACCTCCAATATAGTTCTCTACATCAGAGACAAATATAGTTGTTGTCTTATACACATCTTACCAATTGATTTCAGAGAATAAGACCTGCTTTGAAGAATTGTATGTATTATGACATTCAGGTTTTGAATGAAAATTATGACTTGTAAGACATACCCTGAAATTCTATGTCTCCAATTCCGATACGGATCATATAAGCTTTCACAAAATGCCAATGCGTGGATCACAAATTCTTCAATAGATGTCTGATCTGCCAATTCCTTCTCTTTTTTTTTGCTTTTTAACTGAGAATGAAGTTAACCATAAAATTATATCCAGTAAAAATATTAAACTGTATAACATCCTTACCTACATCATTAAAGGACTACATGTTTCATTCATCATCTAATAACAAATCATTTTTATTCCAATAACCCTAAGGTTCCATTTGAGTCTAAAGATAGTCAATTAATCATATAAACTGAATATAACCTCTCAAATTTTAAATATTTCCTAGGAAGGTTTCCAATGAATAACCCTAATATCCTTCCAAAAAAGAGTATGTTTTCAATAATAAATACATAAAATGACAAATTGTGTCATTTTAAAAAGCCATTCATAAAACACTTAAATTTTTTAATTAAAATAACAAAATATATTATTAACTCCTCTATTTTTAGATATATATAAGGTGCCTAAAATATATTGTACCAATAGTGATTTTAATTCTCTTCTCAATTATCATGTACTCTGAAAACATTTAACTTTACTAACTATAATATTTAAAAAAGTAAAACCTAGTTACTGTCAGTAAAGCAACAAAAAAGGAATATATTAATTCACACCTACTTGCTGAATATAGAGTGTTGTCATAGTGATGACATGATTAATGTAAGAGCAAGGTCCAATTTCTTCCACATTAGATAGATTTCTGTGAGAAAAAAAGAATACATGTATATTTACTACAAATAAATAGTGAGAAAAGTGTATACTCATGTAGTCAGGTTAAACTCTGAAAACACATGTCGGCAAATGAAATACAAATGACATTTCATGTAACCCTCCCTATGTCTTCTCCTATGATTCTAAAGTATAAAATAAGCTGCAAAACTGCCATTCTCCAGAGCATTTTCTCAATCCGCTGATACCTTGCTTCAGGGCATGTCCTCAACATTTGGCTCTAATAAACTGTTATAAAACTTAAAAATAAACAAACAATTGTCACTTTTGCCGCTTCTGTTCAACACAGGACTGGCAAAGTCTATCTACAGCAATTAGGCAAGAAAAAGAAATAAAAAGCATCCAAACTGGAAAGGAAGAAGTAAAATTATCTGTTTGCAAATAATATAATTTTATAGGTAGAAAACTCTAATGATTCCACCAAAAAAAAAAAAAAACCAAAAAAACTCCAATAAACAAAAACCAAACTATGAGAATGAATGAATTCAGCAAAGTAGGATATAAAGTCAACACATAAAAATCAACTGCATTCCTATACACAATAAATAATTTGAAAAGGAAATCATAAAAAAACTTCCATTTACAACAGCATCAAAAAGAATAAAATACTTAGGAACTAACCAAAGAAATGAAAGATTTGTACAATGAAAACTAAAAAACATTGCTGAAAAAAATTAAAGAGAATATAAATAAATGGAAACACATATCATGTTCATGGATTAAAAGACTCAGTATTGCTAAAATGTCAATACTACCCAAAGCAATCTCCAGATTCAATATAATCCCTAACAAAATCCCAATATTTTTTTGCAGAAATCAAAAAACCCATGCTAAAATTCATATGGAATCTCAAGAAACCCCAAATAACCAAAACAATATTAAAAAAGAACAAAATGAAGGACTCACTCTTCCTGATTTTATTTCTTAGTACAAAGCAAATCAAAACACTATGGTATTGGTAGACATATATGAAGTCTGACAATTAAGTTTGCAAACTCGTCCTAGAAAAAGTGCTACATACCTTATTGCTGAATATCACTATGGTCACCTTCGAAGTACTCCCCTTGGGAAGCTATGCACCAATGCCAACGCCTAATCCACCCTTCAATGCAATTTTAGAACTCTTTTTCTGAAATGGCCATCAGAGCTGTAGTCATATTACCCTTGATGTCCTGAATGTCATAAAAATGTCTTCCTTTCAATATTTCATGTATCTTCAGGTAAAGAAAGAAGTCACTGAGGGCCAGATCAGGTGAGTAGGGAGGGTGTTCCAATACAGTTATTTGTTTACGGGCTAAAAAACTCTCTCATAGACAGTGCCGTGTGAGCTGGTGCACTGTCATGATGCCATAGCCATGAATTGTTGGTGAAAAGTTCAGGTCGTCTAACTTTTTCACGCAGCCTTTTCAGCACTTCCAAATAGTAAACATGATTAACTATTTGTCCAGTTGGTACAAATTCATAATGAATAATCCCTCTGATATCGAAAAAGGTTAGCAACCCTCATGTCTTATTAGAGAGACCACTTCATGGACGGTGTAGAGGCCTGACCACTGCACTGTACATCTGAAGCTGCCACTGAATAATATTATACGTCAACTATAATTTAATATATATATAGTCATGGGATGTGGAGTAAAGTGTGGGAATGTAGTCAATGAAATTGTAATAGATATGTATGATATCAGATGGTGGGGAGTTGTCACTTTGTGAGGGGTGAAAAGGATAACTATTGCATTGTTTTGTACACCTGAAACTAATATTAATAATAAAAAAATTTTTTAAAAAAAAAGAAAAGGTTAGCAAGCTCATTTTGACTCTTGATTTAGGCTGATGGAACTTTTTTGGCCGTGGAGAACTGACTGACTTCCACTGCGAACTTTGACTCTGTTTCAGGGTCATATTGGTACATCCATGTTTTATCACCAGTGATAACACAGCCCAAAACATCGTCTTGCTTCTCCGAAAGGTCTTTGTAAACTGAGACTCTCTTTTGCTTTTGTTCATTGGTAAGCTACCTCAGGACCATTTACGCACACACCTTTCTCATGCCAAGATTTTCAATTAAGATTTTCCTAACTGTTTGTATATCGATGTTTACTTGGTCTACAATGTTTCTCAGTCAGCCAATGATTTT
This sequence comes from Hipposideros armiger, assembly GCF_001890085.2. NCBI lineage: Eukaryota > Metazoa > Chordata > Mammalia > Chiroptera > Hipposideridae > Hipposideros > Hipposideros armiger. The sequence continues at coordinate 6,866,439 of NW_017731373.1, read as the reverse complement.
GAAGCATAGGTTGATGAATTTTTGCAATGTTTTTGTCAGTTCTGCTCGTTACTGGCCACCTGACCTCTCTTCATCAGTGATGTGTTCTCTCTCCTCAGAAAAACATTTAATCTGTTTGTACACTGCCATTTTCTTCATGGCATTATTCCCATAAACTTGGATTGCCATGTCCCTGATTTCACTTCCACTCTTGACAAGTTTAACAAGAAATTTAATGTTTGTTCGTTGCTCTAATTCAAGTTCAGACATTCTCGCGATGGCACACAAAACAAATGCAACAACAATAATGAACGCCACTCAGCAAGACATCACCACATGTCAACATGAACACAGCTGTGAGACACTGATATATCAAGGTTGTGAAACCTTACTGAGCTGTTTGTACAGTGCTGCCAATGTAAGCACATGGTGGCAAGTTTGCGAACGTAACTGTCAGACCTTGTAGGTATAGTAACTAAAATGCTTTCCAATATAATGCCAAACCACAAGCCTATTGCAAAAGGTGCACTCATCCTTTAATGCTCCATATGAAAACACCGTTTAATAATCAATAAATGTATTATCACCTTGGTAATAATTACTTAAAACATATAACTAGTTTATTTGTAGCAGATACCTGCAAAGAATAATGAAGAACTTGACAAGCAAAATTGACAAGGCTTGTTGCTGTTCCTCTAACCCATCTGCCATTTTCTGAACACAGTGTAGTAGCTGGATCCTCAGAACCTGCAGAATATTGTCAGGAAGCAGAGATATTCCTGGAGGGACATCATCTACCCTACAATATATGGGGAAAAAATTAGAAGGGTGCTTAAATACAGGAAGAAATATTTTGCACTTCAAAGGAACTGCATTTTCAGCTTAAATCCTAAAGAAGCTCTTTTATTTCAGACACTCTGTGCCTTCTCTGCAAGGCACCACCAGATAGTTATTGACACTTAGGAAGGTTATTAGAGACGAGTGGTTAGTCTTACTTCAGAGGAGACTTACTGAAAAGGGGAGGCGGGGCAGGGGGGTGGCTTTTTAATATTTTCAATTACGCTACTTTCAAAGAAAATATTTAGAATATAAATTAGTCTACTTTCTATTTAAAAGTACAATATGTGTGTGGTATGTGTGCATACGATATGTAAAAGAAACAATAACTAGCAAATAAAAATGAAGTACCTATCACTAGTTTAATATATGTTGACTGCTTTACTAAATAAACAATATTCACCTACCTATAGATTCCCCAAGCCACGTGATCTGAAGAGGGAGAGAAGATAACCAGCAAAAAGAAAGGAGAAAGATAAAGAGGTGAAGGTAGAACTCCGAGCATGAGCATCAATAGAAGATTTTTTTAAATAATATATCAATATGTTTGACAACAGTTTCTACGTAAGAAGACTATGGTTCTTTAAGGGCAAAAGCCAATATCAGATGTGACTGGCTCCTCTGTGTGTGTCTCATAATAAAAACCCTCTAGATTGAAAGTCAGAAGACCTGCGTACTAAGTTTCACCTCTGTGACATGAAGCACTTCATTTAATCTCTGAAGCTCCCTAATGTATAAAATTGTAATATCATCTGCCTTATTTAACAGGGTTCTGAAACCATAAAGTCAATGTCAGCTTTGAAATATATAAAAAACTCTAAAAATGAAATATATTTTAAATATAATATCACTAAAATTTAAGAATATTTTCATAACCCGTTGTACACTAATTTCCCTATCTCTATTAAGAAAAATACCCAAAACGCAAAGGAGCACCCTAAAGAGCTCTATTATTAAATAACAATTATACTTTATGAGTGTCTCTTCAGATAATGCTTAATATGAAGTATTGCTACTATTTTTACACTGAGTAAAAGGCTATTTCATTCCTGTGGACAGAAAAAATTGAATCACATTATTAGTGTCACATAAATATATATAATAAATATTATTATCCTCTTTCTTTTTTTTTTTTAGCTGAGCCATCCTGCCATATTATCCTCTTTCTGAACCACACCACAATGTAAATAGTTTTATAAAATAAACACCTGATTTTAATTAAATTACATAGAAAATAAGTCACAAAGCACATTACCAAGATTGCCAAATTCTATAACCATGTTACAAAACATATGTTTCATTTTAGTCTGGGCATCACTTCACTTGTAACTGTGGATGCTTTCATTCTCTTTTATTTATAAAAGGTATTAGAAAAACTTTCATTTTTATATATTTATTTTTCTGTTGAAAAGCTTAAAAGCGGTAATTATAAAAACCAGAGTAACTTCAAATAAAGATTTAATATAAAAATTTTCAAGATTAAACTAAACTATTCCTCCTCACTTTTACAAAAACATATCAACAATAAAGAAAACATTAGATTAATCAATATTCAATCCTACTTACTTAAAGGAGTAGTTCCTTTTGTCCTCATTTGTCCCATTCTCTATTTGCACATCCTTTTTAATTTTACTAAACAGAAAAAAAAAGCTTCTAAAAGAAGAAATATACGTTTTTTTACTAATTCTCATTATAAAATTGGAGCTTGGTTAGAACATGACTTATAGACAAAATTGAAATTTTTAGCCATGTTCCTAATATGATGAAGATTTAAGAATTTAGAAGCATTTACCCACTTCTAGGGTTTTATTGCCCAAAATTGTACTGAATGTCTATTGTAAACTGCTGCGAATTTTTATCTCCACCTAACACATGAAGAATTTGTGGCTGCTGAGAAAGAAGATACCTGCCAAGAAGGGCTTCTGGAGGCTAACTGGGCTCAAATTTTAAAAACAGAGCCTAGTAGCTGTTTCTACACAGGGGCCTTTCACCCAAACTGTGCTCAAGGAGAGGACTGCACTGAACTTCCTGCCTACACTGTGTTCCTGTCATCTGAGCCAGCCACCTTTATAATGGGTGTTCTGGGAATTGTATTTCAACCAATAGGACTAAGGCGTTCCCTGTTCAATTAGAGCTGGACAACTATATCCCCATCAGCATCTTCACCAACCAATCAGAGCAGCTCCATTTTGACCAATCAAACTTCTAGGATTTGGAGCCTTTATTTGCATGAGAATGGACCAATCAGAGACCAGGGGTGGGACTGCTGTCTGCATAAGTCAGCTCCCCTCTGGCTCAGAGAGTGCACTTTCCCTTTCCACAGATGACTGAAGACTGTGTTTCCCTGGCTGGAGCTGAACCACCAAAGACGAAACACCGAAGATGTTTCGCCAGACCAGAGAGGAAGAGAGCACAGTGGAGCTGTCTAACCTGAGAGGGGCCTCACCCCAGGACCGCCTTATCCCAGGGCCACCTCACAGTTCTGCTGTTCCACAGTCATGCTGTTCTCACAGCTGGGCTGTATCACAATTGAGCTGTTTGCAATGAATAAACTTCCCTTCGTCACTACACCCCAAACTGGGGATTCCTTGTTGGCACTGAAATGGTGCAAAAGACCATTGGTTGACAAAGTCCAGCTTAAATTGCAAGGCTTTAAATTATGGTGAATGCAATCTTTGCCTTGTGTTACGAATTCTGTAACTTGGAAATTCAAGTCACTTTAATGATTATCTGTGAATTTCTTATCTTTAAGATGACTAGGCTAATTTTATACATCTTGTACATAGCGTTCATTTGAAAAACTAAAAGTTTCCTACTAGTGAAATCTACATTCATAGTTCAGTTTTCTGACAAAAGATATGAAATACAATTTTAAATAAACCAACAAAATCACAAATAAAGCAATGTTCTTGGCATTCTTCATCTTACTTTAAGTACAGTAGTGGCAATTTAAGTCTACATAATGTTTTTAGAAATGACCTCCTATAAAAGGAGATATTTATAATTTATAATGTATGGATGATAACAAGTGCATCTTAGAAAATCCCAAGCATTGAAAGGCCCAGATTTTAACTCCATTAGACTCATGATTTAAAATGAACTGTAAATTACTAAAATAAAAGCACTTCACACAAACTACAAGAATACTCTTTTATGAGTAGGAATCAGTAATACGTACTCTTATTTTAAAGTTCAAGATTTAACACTTCTCAACCTTTATAAATGTGTTACAAATAATCTAACCAGGAAGAACTCTGAAACTGTAATTATATAACTATGAAGTACTATTGTTTTCGGAACATAACCATATTCTTTCTTAAGTTCAATGCTTGGTCCAAAGCTCTAATGATTTCATTCTCCAAATTATTACAATTACCTCTTGCTACTTGCCTTCAGTCTCAACCCTTTCCAATGCAAGCTCCATAATGACACCAAAGTGACTTCAAAAAAAGAAAATCAATTTTCTTTCTGGACAAGATGGTGGAGTAGGTAAACATTGTGCTTACATCCTTTCATGACCATATCAAAACTACAACTAAATTACAGAACAACCATCACTGATATTGCCTGAAGTCTAGATGAACAGAAGTCCTATAAGTAAGGATACACAGAAGAAGCCATCTGGAGACTGGTAGGAAGGGCAGAGACACAGGACATGCTGGCCCCACACCCACATGTGGCAGTTAAAAATCGAGAGGAATTCCTTGGCTGCAGCAGTACCCCCTGAGCAGCAAGGTTCCCTAACCCAGGGATCCAGTGCTAGGAAGAGAAGTTCCCACAACCTCTGGCTGTCAAAACCAGCAGAAATTGTGGGTGAGTGAGACGAAGGGCTGCTGGAGTCCCAGACACTCCTCTTAAAGAGCCCACACACGAACTCACTCTCTCTGAGTTTCAGCTCTGGGGCAGCAACTCAAAAGGCACCAGAGACGTACAGGGAGGAACTGAATTGTCTGGCTTCAGAGCGAGGGCTGGAGGGGCAGTTTTCTCCCAGACAAAGCGCTGGCAGAAGCCATCGTTCTTTTGTTGAGCCCTCATCCAACCCAGCAAGCAGACACAGACAAATGCCATATCTGCCATCTGAATACAAACAAAACAGAAACAAACTAGATACAGAGAACATTTTGATGGTTGCCAGATGGGAGGTGGGGTTCGGGTGGGCTGGGTGAAAAAGGAGAAGGGATTAAGAAATACAAATGGGTAATTACAAAATAGTCATAGGGTTGTAAAGTATAATATAAGAAATACAGTCAATAATACTGTAATAACTATGTATGGTGTAAGATGGGTACTAGATTTATCAGGGTGATCACTTCATAAGTTATATAAATGTCTAGTTACTATGTTGTACACCTGAAACTAATAATATTGTATGTCAACTGCAATTGAAAGATAAAAAAATTATTTTAAAAAAAACTTGATCATGACACTCTTATGCAGAAAATTCTTTAGTAGAGCCTCATGTCTTCCATAACAAAAAATCAAAGTCTATTAGCTGTGCATGCACTGTACTTCATGATATGGCTACTATTTGAGTCTCCAGATTCAACTCATCTGTGCCTACCCTCTTACTGCCTACCTCCATCCCTAAACTACAAATACTTTCCTCCTTGAAGATTTTTAATTCTCCAAATACTCTTTATCATTAACAACCACCCATTTCTCCCCTCTCCTCTCAACACATCTCTATAAACAGAGTTCCTTTTGTGGCTAAAATTGTCTCCTCATTTGTCCAGCTTTTTAACCCAGCCAACCTAACCTCTCTTACTTGACTAACAACTACTAAGCCTCAAGACGGCTAGAGATACAAAAAAAACTTTATCTAGGAAGTGGGCCTGGGAACTGTGACAGTGGGGAAATAGTGGTAAGAAGAGGAATGGGGAGAAAGAATTGTACTTTCACTTATGCTTTTCTGTAAGATTTCAGTCCCCCTGTCCCGCATTTTATGATTTTAAAATCTTTTTTAAAATCTGAATACTTCACCTCCTCCAAGGTGTTTTCTAAGGCCAGGAATTTAAGTAAGTTTCAACTCTCATGCCTTTGGTATAATAAAGAAATCTGTGCAAATGAAGTAACTCATGGTGGGCCTGTAGACAGTTTTGAGAGGGGCTGGTCACATGTGAAAGAACCCGCCATGAAAGATACTGCTCCCCCTAACTTTATGGGAGGGGAGAGGAGCTGGTGACTGAGTTCAATCACATGATCAATGATATAGTAAGACCCAATAAAACTATGGACACCCAAAGCTCAATGAGTTTTCTTATTTGATGTTCAGGGAACGTAACATGCCCTGATTCCATAGGTAGAGTGCATGGCAGCCCTGCATCCAAGAACCTTCCAGGCCCTGTCCTACATGTATCCTTTATGACAAAATCAAAATAGTAAGTATAGCATTTTCAGTGAGTTCTGTGAGTTGTTCTAGCAAAGTATTGAAGCTGAGGGGGTTGTGAGAACCTCCAAGTTTATAGTTAGTTGGTCAGAAGTGTGGGTGGCTCCTAAGACTTGCAAACAGTGCCGAAGTGAAGGCAGTCTACTGAGGACTCTGTCCTTAACTTATGGAATCTGGCGTTAACTCTGGGTCCTGTCAGAATTGAGTGAATTGCACGACACCCAGTTAGTTAGTTGTCAATGGCTCACCAAAGTAGAGAAAAGGCTTCTACAAGCCAAGTCTAGTATCAGCAAAAAAGACTGCTGTGATCAATTAGCAATGTATGCCATGAGAGCAGATTTACACAGGAGTATCATGTGTGTCACATAAATGCAATCCTTGCATATGTCATCAAAAAAGTCTTTGTGCCAAAATTTAACACACTCACCCAAAGGTAAGAAATTAAGTGTTTCCACATACCTGGTAGGCAGCTTTTCAAAGTCAACATCTAAGAACTGTTCATAGCTAGAAACAAAATTGTCCAACCACAGCTTCAGGTAATCTGGATCTTTCTGAAATAAGAAAACCATTAGAATATTAAGTATACCGGTCAGGGGAAGAAAAAAAAAAGCTTTTATTCGTATTCAGCAGATATAAATTGAAAAATCTAAAGAAGCAATAAAATGAAATCTCTAAGTGATATTTAAGAAGACATACATGTATTAAGTCTAGTGAACCCTGAAATAGCTTTTCATGGCACTCATGCAAAGAGCTACAGCCTCAACAATGTCCTATAAGATTCCAAACAATTTGCTCTCCCTTATCTCTGTGACCTTATCCACTATCACCCTGTGCTACACTGGCTTCCTGGCTGTCACGGGGACACACAAGAATGTCTTAAGGCCTTTGTATTGGCTGTTTTCCCTACCTAGAAATTCTTCCCTCAAATAGCTGAATGGCTACATCCATCATCTTCTTCAAGTTAATCTTTAGATAACATATTCTCAATGAAGCCTAATTTTACCACCCTTTCTTAAAATTGCAAACCTTCTTACTAACTTTACCTTACCCTATTTTGTTGCTTCAGCTCATAGTTTTTCTCACTTTCTAACACACTCTATAATTTACTTATTTATTAATTTGCCTGTCATGTTCTATCTAAGGGCCTACCTGAGTGACCTCTTTTTGTTTAAAATGGATACCAAGTACCTAAAACAGTACCTGGTACTGACCAGGTACTCAATAAATATTTGTTCAATGAGTTAATGAGAAATATGAAATGCATAAATCAAATCAAATCAAAGATGGTTCATTAACCTAAACAAAAAAACAAAAACTAAAATCTTTTAAAAGAAAACATAGGAGAATACCTTTGTAACTTTGGGGTAGACAAAGATTTCATAGCTAGGACATAAAAATCACAAACCAAAAAAAAGAAAAAATGGCCTTAATCAAAATTAGAAACTTCTAATCATCAAAAGATATCATTAAGAAAATAAAAAGGCCATATACCAGCTGAAAATATCCTCAGTACATATATCTGACAAAGGACTCATACAAAGAATATACAAAGAACTCCTATAAACCAATATCTTAATTTATAAATGGGCAAAACACTTCACAAAAGGGGATACACAAAGGGCTAATGAGCAGCACATGAAAGCATGTTCAACATCATTAGTTATCCAGGGAAATGCAAATTAAAATCAAATAAAACACCATTATACAACCACTAGAATGGCTAAAAGTAAAAAAACTAACCATACCAAGTGTAGCTAAAGATGTAAAGTAAATGGAACTCACATTTCTGGTGGGAGTATAAACTGGTATAATCACTTGGAAAACAGTTTGGCAGTTTCTTTTAAAGTTAGACATAGATTTACCACATGGCACAGACATTCCTCTGGAGAGAAGTGAAAACATATCCACAAAACTCCTTGTACAAAAATGTTCACAGAAGATTTATTTTTAATAGCCAAAAGCTGGACACAAACCAAAATTCCATCAACAAGTTAACTGATAAACAAATTGTGCTATATTCACACAGTGGAATGCTAATCCCCAGTAACAATGAACTACTGATACGAGTAGAAATTTGAAAAACATGTTGAGCAAAAGATGCCAGGCATTAAAGCATAAACACTGTATGATTTCATTTACACGAAGTTCTACAGCAGGCTATGGTAACAGAAATTAGATCACTGGCTGTCTTTTAGAAGACTACAAAGGTTTGGAACAAAGGGAACCTTCCTAGGTGATAGAAATTTTCTGTTTTTCTATTAGAGTAGTAGTTACATTAATGTTTGCCTGTATCAAAACTCATCAAATTGACACTTAAAATCTGTGCATTTATGGTAAGTTACATCTCTAAGCTGATTTGAAAGAACTATGATTCATCAGAAATGTCTTTTTAAATATAAATTGCATCATAAAAATGATGCTCAAATTTGTTTCCTTCACCTCATCACTTCTTTAGTCAATTTCAATATGATACTCAGGAGTCTTAGTTACTTAGTCATTAAATGCCATTAGATAGGAACTGCTCTTGGATAAAAGGAACTCAAGTAATTTATTAACCTAAAATAAAAGCATTACACTACAAATCAGAATTCCTAAAAGAATGTTCCCAGAATATGCAGACTGCTGACCTTTTGTGTATTTGTTTTTCTATTAATATACTGTTCCACAATCAGATAGTAAATTGCCACTATCCACATCATCACTGAGAAATAAGATGGAAACATTTCAGAAAAAGAACTATCTTGTGAGAAATCTTCTCAAGGATTTCATTACTTTTATCATTTCCAACTACCATGTCATTCATTCATTCATTTATTCATTCAGAACAGGACTCCAGAAATACAAGTAGCTGGAGTTTTCCTTATCACTGTTCCTTTTTAATAAAGCAAAGGATTATTTCTCTGTAAAAGTTAGAAACAAAACCGTCTCATAATGCCATAAAGAATTAATGCATTTCTCCTCATAGTTTATTCAGGAACTCTACAGTATCTGGTTCAACATCTAAAGGTCAGTCTTACCAAGTGTTTGGCAAGTACAGACTTCTCCTAAGAAGTTGAACAACCATAAGGAAAGAAATGGTACTTAAATTTGGAAATGTTTCATCTAGTAAGAAATAAAACAGTTTTCTGAGCATCTGCCACGTGCTAAGCACTATAGCAGGCATTAAATCTGTCCCCCTCTCTCTCTCTCTCTCTCTCTCTCTCTCTCTCTCTCTCTCTCTCCCTGAGTGCCACAATGCCAAAATGCTACTGCTGGAGCAACACTGACCAAAGTGTCCACTTGTATACATTTTTTTGGCACCCCTGGAATATATATCATCCCATTAACTTTTTACAACTATCCAGAGAAAGTTTTATTTTCCCCATTTTAAAGGTTAGAAGAGGGGAAGTTCTAAGGATATATAACTTGTCCACAGTCATACAGCTAATAATCAATAGTGCTGGGTTTTAAATGCAATGAATCACTTGTGCTCTTTTCACAACACTACACTAAAGTAAGTCCCCGATTTACGAACGAGTTCCATTCCGGGAGAACGTTCGTTAAGTTGGATTCGTTCGTAAGTCTGACAAAGTGAGTTTTATACACCTTTGACACAAATATACAATGTAAAGCCAATGTTGAATGATTCATGTTATAAGAACGAGCAATATGTACCATCTTTTCGCCTCGGTCCAATCTCTCAATTATTTTCACTTTTGTTTCCATGGTATTGCTTTGCGCTTCCTAGCAGTCCCCTCCACATCACCACTGCTTTTCCTCTTGCTTCCGGGCAGCCTGGGCTCTGATGGAGCACTGTACTACTGTATCTACTACTATCGCACTGTATAGTAAGCATACAGCAGCACAACTGTGACAACGTCCAGCAGACACATGAGCTACTTCTGTGATTTGTTCCCATCTAAAAATGTTTGTAATGCTCGGTCTGTTCATATCTGTGAAAGTTCGCAACTTGAATGTTCTTAAGTGGGGGGACTTACTGTACTACACTGTCTTTCAACCATGAGCAGGAATAAAATGGAGCTTAGTGGGCAAACAGTAGGTAAGTTTAGTCAGGATCAGTAAACTCAAGGCCACAAACAATTTAACACGTAAAACAACCACATTCCACAAAGCCTGAGTAAAGCCTTAGAACAGCAGTTCTCAACCTTTCACAGGGGTTGCCTAAGACCATCGGAAAACACATATTTTCGATGGTCTTAGGAACCGAGACACTGCTCCTCTATCTATCTTCAGGCCCACATGCAGATATGCCCACACGCAGATACGCCCACATACGAGTACCCAGCGACCCCTGTGAAAGGGTTGTTCAACCCCCAAAGGGGTCGCGACCCACAGGTTGCGAACTGCTGCCTTAGAGGATCTACACTTTACTGCTGAAGGTCATAAAAAGATCTCCACACACTCCGAAACAATATTAATTAAATCTCAAGCTTAGTTACTTATGTGGTTAAGAGAATACACTGAAACACCACAAGATGGTTTATCTCCACATTCAAACTAAATTTTTTATTAACACACCATACAAACGTATTAAGTACTACAGAAGCACTAGGGCCAAATTACATGGACTCTAATCCCTGCTCTATCACTTTCTTGAATAAGTTACCCTATATTTGCACAACAATTTCTTCCTCTATAAAAACAAAAATGATAGGGCCGGCCGAGTAACGCGATAGTTAAGAATTGGTTTGGGATGCCAGAGGGCCCCGGTTCGGATCCCACATATAAGGGCCAGTGACGCTGCTCTCCACAACTAAGATGCTGAACAACAGCTCAACCTGGAGCTGGGCAGCTGTGAGTCGCAGGTGACAGC